>NC_091505.1:22818258-23126036 GCF_947461875.1 Haliaeetus albicilla | reverse complement strand
TTCTGTCCTTGCCACAGCTTTTCCAAAGTGTAAACATGGCGTAAACATTTCCCCCCTAAAAATAATTAAGTACTTGTGAGATATGTCAGTACAAATAAATACCACAGCTGGTTACACTTAAACAACAACAACAAATTAAAAAGTTTTTACACTTGGGAATAGACATTTGCCATACTAGCTTCCATCTAAGCATTAATATAAGTGGTAATGGAAAGCTCTTGAACAAAACATACTACAGACTTCTCCTTGACAGAGAAATGCTAGTTCACCACACAAATTACTAGAGAGGTAAAAGGTATAGAGTAACTTATCTCTAATTTTAGCTAGAAGGAAAAAAAATGGGAACAATGCTTTAATCTGGGCTCTACCATTTGTTCCTTCTATGGCCGTAGGGAAATCAATTAACTTCATCCATTAGTTTTTGCCAGTTATAAAACAGAGATACTAAAAAACAGTCATCATATCAAGACAAAAATCAGAAGAATTTTAAAGGTGGGAAAGAAGCATAATTATCATTAATCCCAGGGAATGAAAAGGGAATACTCTCCTGAACTTCCTGAAACAAAAAAGAAAAGGATCATTTCCTTTGAGAAAAGAAATGGTAAAACACACAATTAACCAGTGATAATGTGTGAGTCACCTGGCACATTATTTAATACAGCACCACAATGTTTATTAGACATTTCTGAAATAAAAAGAGACATAGTCACCACCTTAAAGAACTTAACAAAACATAAGTCAGATAAACAAGAGGCAGGCGACAACTGAAGTAGCAAGGGCAGGTGGCTGTAAAGCAGCTGAGTTACCTTGTGAGAGCTGGAACGCAGCACAGGAAGAGTAATTTTTATTTTTCCCTGTTAGACAATGAAATACAAGTTATATCTAGTTTAGTTAGTATCTTCCATTCAGACACATAATTGTACTTAAAAAATTTAGTAATCTTATAAGTCAGTTTTAAAAGGGTATTCAAAGCTTGGGATAATGCATGAAGGGAATATGAAAAAAAGGCCAAATTGGATTGAGCTAGTGCAATTACAGTATAAAGAATTAACAAAACCACCCAGAGTATACAGGAATGGAAGGGAGTTGGAAGTTGCACAAAACTTAGAAGCTTTAAGTAGCTAACAGTGCCAAGAGAAGGAAACCAAGGCAAAACTCCCCAGTCACTGCTACTGACATTAACGGAACACTCAAAGACTCTGCATCCAAAGAGCCCAACAACCCAACGCACACGGTCACAGCCAAAACTCCCTACCAGCTATATGGGCAAGAGCCTGAGTAACAGCCAGCCACGCTTTGAAATCAAACAGTATGGGTGGAAAAGAATATTTTTTTGGTAAAATGAATTCCACTTCAGTTGTATTAAATTTCAGTCAATGGCAGGAGCTCCAAGACACCAATTCTCTGATTCAAACTTCTGTGCCCCTTAGTCTCCCAGTCTGAGACCTCTTCATACAACTACAGGTCATCCAGTTGGTCCTTGAAGCCTGTCCTAGGACTAGGAGGAGAAATTTCTAAGATGCATGTAATAATAGGGCAAGGAAAGAGCAAAGTAAAGGTGACCGGAGAAAGAATGAATATATTGGACCAAATGATACTGAAAAGCTTGTAGCTTGACAATGCTTGAGCAGGAAGAGAGGCTAATGGGATTTATTAAGCCAGTCTGCTGCCTCTAGGATGGCAGTGCCTAAAGGCAGAAAGTCGAGCATGGCTCAGCACTCCCTTTGCTCTTCCTCTGAGTACTGTGTTCAAACATACATTAAACGGAGAAATGAATGAGGAAGGAAGGTGTCTTCTTCCCTTACTGGGATTTCTTTCCCCTCTGAATCAAAGAAAATAAAAAACCCAAAACAGTCAGAACAACCAACACACGTGCAAAACCAGCAGCTTGTCAAGCCTTTTGCTGTCTTCTTTTTCTCCTTTGCAGAAGGACTTCTCTTATCCTCCTTTTTGCTCACAGGCACATGAAAAATATATAGAACCATGATGAACAAGGCTTTTTTTATTTAGCTCGTTTTTGCAGAGTATACAGTAAGATGAGAAGTGGTCAAGAAGTAAATGAAGTCTGGGTAGAAGACTGAACAAGTAGAAAAACTGAACATTGTAACCTGACACTATGCCACAGTTTCAGATAAATGTGTTTTGATGATTTTGAGCAATTGCTTTCAAAACAGAATGAGTTGTTGAAAAAGATGCTGTAGAAACTTATTTTACATTGAAAGGCTTTGCAAAATTTTATTATCTGTAAGAACTGAGAAATTTGGCCTGTGTTTCTTTTCCTTCCACTCCTCACAGTTATTATTGCCTCATTATACAGTCATTTGTACAATGTTTTGGCAGACATTTACTATTGCATAAATTAAAGTCACTGAATCTAGTTTTGCCTACAGGTCTTCATGAAAATACCAGCAACATTTTTATTTGAATGTCAAAGTTTGTCAACCATTAAACTGATTGATTTTTCATTATGCAATTCAATAGAAGAAGCAATCTCCAGTCTGTATGCAACATTACTCTGAGAAAAACACACATCTTTGAAAAATCCTTCCTGCTTACTCTTAAAAAAAAAAAAAAAAAAAAAGGCTCTTCACAAAGGAACTACGTTTTAAGGCTGGCTTAATACACTAGCAACAGATATGATGCTGTAATTCAATTCAGTGAAACAGAATGAATTCATCTGTGGTAATCCAAAAATTCCAATAATCCTTTAAAAACCTTTCCAAGTGGCTTTGTGAGAAAAATATCTATTGATTTCAATAAGAATAGGTTTAAGCCCTGCAGTGTGAAGCTACCATGGCACGCGTAACCCCAACCAGACTCAGCCCTGTGAAGAAAGCTCCTTCAGAGAGCAGGGCAGTACAAGCTTTCCTGGAGGAAGCCTCTCTCAGCCCAGCATTGTGAAGACGCTGGTCAAGTTCAGAGAACAATTTTCTTAGCTTGTTTAGTTCTTTGTCTTCGTTGCAGCATCACCAAGGATGACAGCCACAGAAGTGCCTAGAAGGAACTCAAAACGTACCTCATATTCCTCTAGAAATCCATAAAATTCCAAAATTTACATCCAGAGTTGCATTTAGTTTTCCCTGTGCAGGATGAGCTGGTCAACGCTGGTTCATCACTTCAGCTCCTGTGGAGCTGAAAACAGTGAGCACAGGCTGAACGCCGAGGTGCCGTAACGGCACTTTCCACTTGGCAGCGACCATCCTTGCTTGGAGGAGCCATTTTTCATCGACTGCAAAGCTTTGAAGGGACTCAAGAGGAACCACCCCAAAAACCAGGCCTTCGCTCGTGCCATCCAGCATTGCTCTGCGCCACAAATTTGGTTCACTTGTTGATATTTTCTCAAGAAGGCAGTGACAAGGTCAAGCGTAACCACCTAGGAAGAAGGGGGATTATTTCTCCCTTTGGAGTAACTGAGCACGTACAGGACAGAAGAAGCATGATGAACGCAAGGTAGATGGGAGAGGAGCGCCAAGTCCTTCAGCACGGCAGCTGAGAGGAGCAGGGAGCAGCGACATGGAGACCCTCTTCCCCAGCGCTGCCTGCGGACATACGTGTTCCCACCTGGCCAGGGCTCTCCTCCCTCGCTGCCGAGACGTGCCAGCCCAGGCCTCCGGCTGCTGGTGCCCCAACCCAGGCCAGACCATCAGCAGTGGTTGCCTTCAGCCCTGTCTGATGAGCATCCACCGTCGGCCTCGCGGGGAGGACGCCACAGCCTGCCCGCAAGTCCTCCGAGCCCATTAAGTACAAACTATTTTATCACCTCTCACCAAATTTCATTCCCGCCACCGAGAACGCCCCATGTGTACGTAATGGAGGTATGGAACCCGCAGCACTTAATTTATTTTCCTTACCTTCTTTACCTTCTATTACTTCTCACTTATCATTCAAGCATTATTCACTGGTCTGGCACCATTAAACCTCCTTGATCATGTTTGACTCAAAGATTAAAGAGTGTAGAGCACACAATCAAAAGAGCTGTTTAATTAAACTGGAACACGTTACAAAGTGTAGAAATAGAGCCCTAGAAGTACGCATAATTCAAGCTGTAAAAAGGTGAACTAAAACAAGAACATGGACAATGTGTTCACTGTATATGGACTGTATATACAGACAGGACAGCAGGTGAAATACTATCCAAAATACGGCCATAACACAATTTTAGGAGTTCCTTGAAGCATACTTCATTCACATTTTTGTGCTTACTGATTTTTGTTACAGGTATCCCACTGCTTTTGTTTAAAAACCTTCCTAGAAAAGAAGGTCATTTATGCAAATAAGATATTACAAATGCTTAGAAAAAGGCTGTGTAGAAAGCAATTCATAGAATTCATTGTCCATACTGAAGAGATGACATGGAGTACAAAATTCAGCAGTTGTTTTGCACTTTATAACCACAAATAAAGCACACATCCATATTCGTGGTAATAAACTGAAAGGTGAAGTGCTGCCTAATTACCTGATTTGTAAGCAGCACCACAGAATAAAATCTGGGTAAGATTCTGATTTATTTAAAAATCAGTGTCCTAACTCCAAATAGTCTTCAGGCAGGACAGTATTTTAAACTTCAGATCTCAGTGTTATGAGACGCCTGCTTAATTTGGTCTTTTTCTTGTTTCTTTCTCAAAGGATGAGTTAAGCTCTATTAAAAAAAAAAAAATGTAAACCCCCCATGTTTAATACATGTAGCAGTATTTTTCAGATTCACTGGACCATGGACAATGAAACTGAAAGCTAACATCACGTTAGAGTATTTTTAATTTAATAGCACAGTCAAAAGCACTTTACTACAAAAAAAATTACAACTTTCATTATGTCTATAAATAGGCAACCTACTGAATTACCACACAGAATGTTAATGACATTAGCATTAATTCCTAATTAAACAATGCATTACAATCTGCCAGCAAAATATGCATAATCAGAAAAATTTCAAAAAAGTATAATTTTATGTTCTTTTTATTAAGCAGTAAACAAAGAGTTTGTGCTGATTGCTGAAACCTTACTTGTAAAACAGAAAATGTCAGAGATGGAAAAAAGGACTTGGATAACCAAACATCTGCTATCCCAATCACATTATAATAGTTATATTTGGTTTTTTCTTAGAAAATCATTTGCACCTCTATTCAAGTATTACTGCTATGCATTTTTACAGTTATCATTAAGACTGTTCATTTTCTTTCTCAAATACATATATTACTTTTATATTTTATCGATATCTCGAAAGGCTTCAGAAAATGTCTGTCACCGTTTTACATCTTTTTACTACGACATTAAAGGGAAATGACTCAACCAAGTTCACTGAGGAAACCAGTGCCAGAGCCAACAAATCTATCCACTTCTCTTGAATCCCAAGTTGATACATTATCCACTGCTTGTTGTTACTCTTCCAGTACTGCTTCCTCCCCCCTTTATTGACACTTGTGCACATGCCTGCATTTTCAGACATCACTTCAGAGATGACAGTGGAATAGACCATCTGAAGAGAACTGATGCAAACCAAATTTTTAAATGTATAGTCTATACTGTGTGCATTTCAAGTGATATCTTAGCAGAGATGAGTATGTCCTTAAAACGTAACTGAGAGGGCTATTAGCTTTTACCATGCTCACATTTTCATTTTAGAGTCTGGAAAGGAATCTACAATTTCCTGGCTTAAAACTTCTATGGAAAGAAAATGCAAGCATCATGTACGAGTGTCACCAAAATAAGTTATTTTACAGTGGCTTCCTTAATAGTAGATAGCATCTTCGCCGTTTTTCATAAAAGCATTTTATTTTTTTGTCTTAAAAATGTATGACGTAATAATGAATACACCATTTTAAAAATTAAGTTTTATGTATTATTTCAGCATCCAAATATGGACCAGGAAAATACCACATGACTTAGCTAGTAAGTTTCTGCAAGATTCATATAGTGGATTTTCTCTGAATAATCTATAGTCTAAAAATTATTCACTGAAGGTACTCAGCTAGGGCTTACACCAATTTTTGCACAGGAAAAAAGGCTGAATTCACTGGATAATTTATTCACAACAAAGGACTCAACCATGACTTGCTGTGACTTTCACACTACTGAAAAGTTCCCAAAGCAGAGAAATGTTTCGTTACATTGGTCTGACAGCTGGTCTCTCATCATGATTAAATGGCTTTCCCTTGGGTGAGCTCCAGAAATATGCTCAGGTTTGAAACAGAATAGATTCAGTATTCCACATAGGCCATCACAAAGTTTCTTATGTACGCACAGTCTAAAACACAGCACAGGAGTGTTTGGATTTGTATGGTTTTTTAGGGGATTTTTTTGGTTGTTTTTTTTTGTTTGTTTGTTTGTTTGGTTTTTTTAAGAGAGAAGACTCTTGTAAGCTATCCTTTTCTAGACTCCAAGTTTTGAGTATGATGTCAGCCAGCAATTAAAAAAC
Source organism: Haliaeetus albicilla (assembly GCF_947461875.1). Taxonomy (NCBI): domain Eukaryota; kingdom Metazoa; phylum Chordata; class Aves; order Accipitriformes; family Accipitridae; genus Haliaeetus; species Haliaeetus albicilla. The sequence goes on along the minus strand of NC_091505.1, from coordinate 23,119,621 downwards.
TTGTTCCTCAGTCTGGACATTCAACTCGGGTACAGAATACCATCCAAATACCACACTGATTTTATGTCTTGTGAACTAGGCCTTGAGGTATCAATGAACTGCAGTCTAGCATGACGTTATCCCAATGTTTTATCACCGTGCTAATATGACTTACTAACCTACACAGCTTCAGGATCGAGACAACAATCACTTCCAACAGAGAAGCATTTCTTAGTCCAGCTCCATGCTTAGAGCAAAAGAAAAGGAATGAGATAAAGCTGCCAGTACTCAACTAGATAATAAGCTTCCTGAAATTGGAGCAGCAAAAAAGCAACTATAAAAGCCAAAGCCACATTTGTTAGCCACCAGTGGTGACTGCTATCATGCAGTAATACCTCAGAAGAGAAGCCTCTCAGTGAGGACTATCTGAGATGTCCATAGCCTTTGGCATGCTCCACTTACTGAAGTCTTAACCATACAGAATGGAGGAACAGCACTAAAGCCTTCTCCAGAGACCCAAATATATTATGAATTATGGGGTGGCACTTCAGAAGGAAGCATGAGATACTGAAAATCTGTATCTAAAAATGTGGGTGTTCTGAGATTTCCTAAAATCAGCATTATCTGTATTAACAGCAGAACCTCCTTGCAACATGCCTCTACGGTAATCAAAAGATTAGACTGCCACTAAGAAAGTATTTTAGTTCTACTTGATGCTTTAATCTTTTTGAGTAAAAAAAATTCTGATAGGTAATAGGAAAAACTAAAATCGGGTGAAGCAGTGTACTACTGAATTCAGTATACTAGCCTGTTGTAAAACTTGCAACGCTCTCAAAGAAGCTTTTACCCAAGATTGAGAAGACACCTACATAAAACTGCCACTTGAGCTGCATTATATACACTGGGAGTCAACCATTGTCTACGCAACCATTGTTTAGTCAAATACATCTGAGTCTTGATATACACTCAGGTTGATATCTTCCATCTTTTTTGTCAATGTATGCAAGTAGTGTAAAATATATTGTCTGTTAGAATTGTGACAGGAAGAGTATTTTCTATTAAAGTCTCCTCTGATCAGAACTCCCATGCAGTCAACAACTGCATCTTCCTGATACTTCACTGTCAACTTTCTGAATCTCAAATGTCATTGAGATTTACAACATTCCTGCCTGGCTCCCCATCCAGATTTTGAAGAACCATTCACTCTTACGAAAAGGAACTGGCAGCCTGTAAATAAACGTAATGGTGGAATTGCTAATAAGCTGTATTTCCACCAACAGTAATTTTTTTGCTAGATATGAGGCTGATGACATGAATTCCACCATGGCTGCCCATTTCCTACTACTTACCTCTACAGCTGAAAGTATCGTTCTATGGTAACTTTTTATCACATTAAAAAAGTTATTCTTGAAATCATACACACCAAAGTTAAGATTTCCATCTGATTATTGAAGCAATCTTACTATTAAATTGGGTTGCAATAAACGAACATTTTGCATCAGTTTCTCAAACATCCAGTATCTCAACTACTTCTACATCTTACCAAAGATACTTCGCATTACTACTTACCCAAGGAATGCAAGCAACTGCCCTGCCACCACAACTTTCCCACATATTATTGACAGTTTTGGTAATAGCAGGTAATTCTAACTTTTGGACATTCTATAGCGGTTGATTTCTGCAAAAGTTTAAATGATAAACTTCTATGAGTTAATAATTTTGTCATGATATATATATATACATACACACACAGACACAAATCAATTAAGTTTCATGATGTGATCTCAGTAACTTGCTCCCTTAGTTTGAAAATTAGCAACTGCACTAATTGCAGTCACAGAATTCTGAGGAAAAATAAAGAGCATCAGCAGCAGACAACCCACCAGAATCTGCAGAGCTTACTGATAATTAATGGGAGAAGAGAACATTCATTATGGCAGAAAAGCTAAGACAGATCTCTGGAGCAGTTTCGAGTAGTTCTGACACCATAATTTTTACTTTTTAAGGGCATGACTTGCTACTGATGTAAAATTGTCAGGTAAGTAAAAACCTAAAATGTACTGCAGAGGATTATATAAAAGATCTGCAGTAGTAACTGACTGAGCAACAAAATACAAAATAAAGAATGGATAATCATATCCACAGTTAAACAAAAAATAACAGTTTTATTTGTACTGCAGTCCTCAGTGCGTGTGCCAGGTATTACTCCATTTATATGTTATTCCATCCTTTGTTAATTGTTGTTGCCTCATTCTGAAAAGCACATATATATTTTTTCCCCAGAGTCCATACACTGTTAGAAATTGTGTAGAAATGTTACACAGCAAAAAGGGAAATAAAAGTGCATGACTCAGTTATCTCAGAGCATGAAGGTTATGACAAACAGCCCCCATTTTATCCTCCCCCTCCCACTACAACAATCCTGCTTTAGCTATTTTCATTTGTTTGTCTGTCTCTCCATTCTTCTTTTCCCCACCCGAGGAAAGTGGGTAGTTCACATGTTCTCCCACTCCCAGCCTGGAAAAAGTGTTGAAGAAATTAATTTTATCCTTTCAACAGATGAGATTATGGATTGTAAGTGACCTAGTCTCTTATTGTGTGAAAACAGTATTTTAATATTTCTGACTTGTCATTAATCAATACATTACTAGCAAATTGATCTTGAATTTAAGCTGTTGCTTATGTAATCAGCTGTTGCTGATGTAAAAAGATTTGGAGGGGAGAGGGGCCTAAAATACAGCGAGATCCAAAGCAAAAGGAGCCATGCAACCTCCTGAGTACAGAAAGTGGAATTGATACTAGCTACATAAAGAGAATCGTTAAAGGACCTCTAAGATTTGGAAGTGTATGGAAAATATAAAATACAATATAAAAGATAAAAACCCTGAAAATTCCCCAAGTCCTCCTTAGAGCATTTCAGTGAAATGGCACAAAGTACATGCTCCATCACACTTCCACACAGGAGCTGACAGTGCCTGGACATTTCTGAATCAGCAAGTCTAACATGAAGATATTTTTTTCAGGGGTCAATTTTCCCATTGATGCAAGGAGGATTTACACATGCAAGTCCCATTAACATTAATAGGAGTTACCTACATAAATCCCCCTGCAATGATAGGAGAAAAGACCCCATAGTCTGCAAGGATCTAAGTTCTAATGATTACCTGTCAAATGGCCCTAAGCATCATCATCACCAGAAAAAGCAGACGTAGCAGCTTCATGGCTGAAAATACTTCCAAAGGAACAGTAACTAATTGCAGTCATACAGATAAGGCAATACAACAGCAGAAGGGAAAATGGCATAAAATTGACTGTTTGAATATTAAGGGTTAATCCAATTAACCAACTTAAAAAGAAAGTACTCATTAAAAAAGGAATTCAAACATATCAAAGCACTCCTTAGAAAAAAAAGGTGTGAATATTGTATGAGCTCCAAGGTGCTTGAAGGATAATACAGCTACTTGTTTAAAAATTCAATTAACCTTATCTTTCTTTAACTTGATTTATTAATAATCCCACAGATAAATTGCCAGTTTTTAAAAAGTCATGTTATCTTTGGAATACATCCTGTATGACAAGCCTTAAAAACTACTTCAAATAAGCCTACCCCTTACTTTGTATGCTTAAATCATTTAAAGCAAGAACAAAATGCAGTTCAGTGCATGATTTCTGTAAAATACAAAGATCAACAGTCTTATCTACACTGCTATTGCAAGTGAGCTATTGGGTACTCAAGTACCATAGGAAAAAACATTTTATGTTTCCATTCACCACACGAACAAGACATGAAAACAGTTTTTAAGCAATCAATGTAGTGTAAAGTCATAGCCTACAACTTGTAGATTATTCTGTCTTATCTAAAATCAAATCTGCAATATTTCAAAACTTTGCTTTGGACACAAAGGACTAAGATACTACTGTATATAAACTCACTAACTTCTATAAACATACAGTCACGCGTAAACTTCAATCATATTACAGATGCCAACATCAGGAAATCTCAGCTAAAAAATTAATTGCTTTTCTTGCATAATTGAAAGAAAACACAGAAAAATGCACTTGCAAGCAAACCTTTAATTTTCATCAAACGATTTCCTTGTAAACATAGAAGACAAAAAATTAAACTATGATCCCTGTTATTGAAAGACAAACAGGGACTAGGTCCTCCACTTAGTTCTTTTATAGTTCTGTAGATGTTAAATACAATTACCATATACTCATGCTTTCCAAGAGACATAAAAATTACAGCTAAATGAAGAGGCAGTCTGCTTATTACTATATATAAATAACTGCTCAATCACAAGCATCCAGAGATGACTGTTGTTTAACATTGGAAACATTTCAACCACACATTTTTCTGAGGACTTTGGGATTATACACACAATGGTACCTATCCAATAAACAAAGAACGTAAACACAAACAAACCGTTTTTGAAATGCAAATTGGACAACGTATTATGATGCAAGACAAAGTGAAGTTAACAGTATCAGTTATGCTGTAAAAAAATAAATAAATTAACCTTTATGGTGTGAAGCCATTTAAAAGGCAGGCACATGCACCGTGGAACTGTACAAAAGCCTGGATGTGTCAAGTTCAGGCAGTGCTGAATATTCATTATTCAATGGTATTTTTTAATTTACGTACAGTATTTAAGCACTGCTAGAACTATATCTAAGTTCATGTAGAAGTTTAAAACACAACTCATCAAAATTCAGTGATCTCTATTTAGATATACTACTGATCTACTGGGTGTACATTTTAAGGTACAACTTTAAGTAAATGCTAAATATTTTTCATCATCTGAATATCTAATTTCAAGCATTGTTCAGAAGAAGTGCAAGTTTATCATGGTCATTTACAACAGCTTTCTTATTTTGTAATTCTTCATACAAACTAGGCTTATAAATACTTCAATAAATTTGTATAAATGCTTTATGATTTATCATTACAAAATGTATAATTTACAGCTATCACACTAATTTTAATCCTATTAACCGGGATCAATACAAACCTTTGGAATTATCAGTTGAACCATCTCCCCACCACAAAAAATCTCAGTTAATGATCATCTAAACTTCTCAGATGCCATACTTCAAAAAATTAACTACTGGCTTATTAAAGGCCCAAACACTGCAACAAATTCAGGGAAACTAACAACAGGTATGCTCCATTTATGATTTTAAATTTTGGTGGGAAATCCAGCATTAAGTTTAAATTGTGTTATTTTCCTGACTACCGTAAATTAAGCCACTACTGAAAACGTGTGATCTATTAGATCTTATTAAAAAAAAAAAAAAATTTGAATGTAAAATAATTTCATGTGAGGAACACCTACTGGATTATACTTGTTTCTAAATTATGGCATCAGTTTCAAAACCATACAAGAAATTTTTCATTATAGAAATTAAACCTGACATCTATTACATATTCTAAAGCCACTCCAGAACTGTCAATATTATTGCCTTTAACATCCATTCATAAAACCACTTGGAAAGACCGATTGTGAAGCTCACCTTCAACTGTTTAATTAGCACAGATCCAATGATTTTTAGTAGAACTTTGATATGGTTAAACCACAACAGTTGTATCAGAAGATCATCCTCTGACTGGTAAGCCAACTTGCACATTTTTTCTTTTGACTAGTTTCGACTTGTTGCCTGTTTAAAAGATGGGAGGATTCCTTCCAAGATATAAACCAAAACCAAATTCTCTCAACAAATCACGCTATTTTAGCATTTTAAATTCAAATGCTTTGTTCTATGTTTTTTGTTTAGCTACAAACATCCCTGGATCTGGTGGACCTATGACTATTTAGAAATGTCTCAGCTATCAATGAAATTATTTGACAAAGAAAGATTATTCAAGCTAAGGAAAGTAAGGCAATTGCAAATAATATGGCCGTGGGTTTTTTAAACTTCTTTTTCTTACCCTTCCTCCCTTACATTCTAGTTTGGGCAACCTCCTCTTGTACTAAGAGAACAGTGCTAATTCATTCTTCATTTTCTTCCTTCTTAACAGCAGTACTATCTCCGCTACTGCCTTCCTCAGTTGAGGATTCAGGTTTTGTCTCTGCTGAATTACTGAATCCAGACTCTTCTGGCACAATCTCATCTTCATCATAAATAATATCTTCTGGATTTGGTGGTGGTGGGCAAAATTCCTCTGTAGGAAACATTTCTTGGAAAATAGTCTCAGCCTATTCAGAAAAAAAAGCATAAAATAAACTTTACCTTGAAATGTAATACCTTGCAGCAATATTTTAGATATTTAAGATTAACCTCTGTTCTTTCAAATCAATAGTGATTTAATACCTTGACAGTATTGTAAACACATGGGAAATTCATTCCTTCTTGCAGTCCTCGAAAAAGAAAAAGCAATCTATCTTTTTACATTGTTCTACTAGGAAAGTCACAGCACAGGGCTTTTTAAAAAATGCAGGTCATTCTACGTTGTATTGAGAACAATGAAGATGATTTTTTGTGAGCAAAATGATCTTTTCCACTATAAAAATATCCCTAGCTGCAGTCAAATGCAAAGAATGGGAAAGATCTTGCCTCTTTCTAGAGAGAAGAATCCATTTCACATAACAAGCAAACCCAGGAAATTGTTAATATGTACAATCTACATCATATCTACATGGCTTTCCTTCTTAAATTCAAATATTACAAAAAAATTTCCATTTCTGTTTTTTTGAACAGCTCATACATAGGTCAGTTGAGAACTATTCTCATCCAATGGAATTTTATCATTGAAAATATATGCATATTTGTATACAATGCATTTATAATTTTTTCAAAAAACATGTCTACCATTTTAATATGTTATGTACGTACACCTATGTGCACAAATTATGCTTTTCTGAAAAGAACTGTATAAGCAACTTTTATTTAGATAAAAAGACAGTTACTCTTAAGACATAGCTCAAGGATTTAGTTTACAAGGCCACTTACTCTTCATGCCATTGAGGTTTAGAAATTAAGTACAGACAAAAAGTCAAGTTTTTTAACCACTGCAATGAAAGACGTTAAAGAGAAATGTGTTCTTGATGACATCAGGGTAGTTGTTATTACAACAGAATACAACTACAAAATCTGGGAGAAAAGGAACCAAAATGATACAATTTTAGAAGTCTTGAGAACCAGACATTTTATAAAAACACAGGAGACCAAAAATCCTTTAAAAAACCCAAGAATGCAAGGAGCTTTGTTAACTAAACAGTTTTACACATTCTTGTGCAAATAACCTATCTATAAGCTTGTCTTAAAAAAAAAAAAAAAAAAAAAAGCTAGAGACACTCAGGAATTTATTTACTGAATTAACAAGCACTTCACATTTCCATAAAGGTTTTCTTTTTCAAGTCCTTACGCTTCTAAGGGAAACAGAGACAACTGATGCAGATCAGTTATGTTTTGGGTTTCTAAAAAGGCAAAGGAATATTGCCTCTCAATTTTGTCTATTCAGTAAACTATGCCCTAAAGGCGACCTGTGATGAGAGCTCCCACATAGGCAAGAATGCATTTAATCTTTATATTCATACTGCTACCAGACACTGCACTGAAAAAGCTGACAGTAGGGTCAGTTAATGCCAACTGCAAAGGCTGATTACATGATGCGGATTCCTGGACAAGGGGGAATTGTTTTCAGATTAATACATCATTGAGCATGTACCAAACAGCTTTCTGTGATAAACTTCACTGCCCACCAGCAGTGGATTTGTATCACCAGCACGTGGATGTAGGACTCCATTATTAACTGCTTAAATGACCCTGTCTACTCTCAGTTCAATTTAATTTTTCATTCTGCTTCCTAAATTTCACTCTTCCATACCCATTTAAAACTGTTTAAAACTATTTCTATTAGTATGAAAAAATATAAAAAAATGTTCTATTCTCTACTTCAAAAACAAGGTTTTGTAATTTGAAAACCTTGCCTAGTAAGTCTAGGGGGCAAGAGGGTACAAATATCTTACAAAAAGTTTACAAAACTAACTTTTTGAAGAGAAAGACTTTTTATTTCAAGTCTGCACTTGCCCTTGAAACTCCAAAGATATACTTAAACTATTACTATATTTAATAGAATATTGAAGAAATGTGTCATATTTTGCACTAAATATATGACAAACTAGAGGAGACAAACATTTCCTATGCAGCTCTCAACAATTACTTGGTCTCCAACTAGTCTCAAAAAATGGTCAAATAATTATGAGGTTGAACATGGAAAGAAATTCCCAGTATGTTATGTAGGACATCATGACATTGATTATAATTGAACAATTTAATGGTATAGAGTGCTTTCAGGTCTACCAATTTTTTAAGTTAACCTTATCCAGCTGAAGTAATGCAGAATAACCAATAATAATTTAACAGCTCCTCCATTATAACACTTCAATACTTTTTGTAACTAATTAAGTTCGTAAATAGTTCCTTTAATATTTAGTAGTTAAGTGTACAAGCTTTCAAGTGTGTACGCTTGAATTAAGCGCTGACATAAGCATATGAAACACTTGCGCAGATACTCTAATTTAATAACTGTTTGAAGTTGAATAAAACTATGTTTTGCTACTGGTTTACTGTATCCCAGCTACGCACCCTGATGGAATATAGACAAGCTGTATGGGCTTTCATAGCAACTTTTACAGAGAACACTACCAAACTAACAGTAGTCTGAAATATGACACACTTGAATAACTCTGAAATCCTTCCAGATACAGAAAAAAACATAAACAGGTTAAAGGACAAATACTGGCATGACAATTTTAGTGCTTTCTCTTATGAACATGAAGATGCCTCAGAAATCTGAAATACTTCAGGAACATACTACTTTAGAACATAATAATTCATGTCAGGTTGCAGTAGGAAAAAAATAGAAAACTGGAAGCCAGATGCTTTACTTGATCCATATATACAGAATTTGAGGGACTCCTAAACGGCACTTTACATTTGATTTAGGCTGTCCTGAAGGCAAGTAAATGCAGACATCAAAATTAATTCGATATTATACTAGGAATTTAACACTAAGTTAAAACAAGAATGAAGTAATTTGTACACTGAGCTGTAGATGGATAATCGTCTGTAAAAGTTGTGGTGTCTTGCTTTCTAAATAATGTACATCAGTACAATCAAATAGCATGACGTATAGCAGTTAGTAATACTAATGGTAATGAAAACATAAATCAGGGGAAGTATCATTAAAACAGTAAACACAGAATTGATTACAGAAATTAGATTCAATTTTCCAAGCTATCTCCAAGACTAACACACACAGTGTTTTTTTGGTGGTTTTTAAAGTGTTCTGATCCATGAGTTATTAAATATTTCATGTTTGGAGATTTCCACCCCATTGCTAGGAAGATGAAAGCAATTTGTGGGTAGAAGGCACACCAACTTGCATGTATTTCCCTTCTCCACTTGTCTAGAAGGTACCTGCATGCTAGATGGGAAGGGTGTATTCTAACTGCGAGTTCTGCTTTTTCTTCAGCCTATTCTTCACTTTGTTCTCACATACGCTCCTCACTTTTATTTTCCCTTATGACTTAATTATAAACGTGTTTACACTAAAATATTTTTCACTCTAACTAGTGACCATTTGTTTGAAAATTTAAAACAGGTTCAAAACAATGTAGCTTCTATCTACTCCTTCTGAAAGGCAGTGTTTTAGGCTCTTGATTGTTTCTCCTCCAAAATCTGCTTGTTGAACATTTATCTCACTGATGGTCAACAGATTTAACACAAAGGCTAACTACAGTACCCGGAATATTTAAACACAGCTTGATCTATAATACCATAACTCATTGGTCAGAAAAAAAGCTCTTAAGGTAAGACAAAGCTGAAAAGAAAGAAAAGGTAGCTATCAATTAGAAATAAGCTGGGTTTTTTAAGTGTATTTAAACAGCTTTTAACTTGCACTGTTTTAAATAACGTTAAATAAAAAAACCTCATTTAGAAAAGAACTCATTTACAATTTAAAACGGCTACCATAATAATTGTCTTGCATTATTTTTTGTCTTTACAGTTCTTTGTCCTCTTGGGAGGCAAATTATTGCCTTGTAAAGCAAAATGAAGGGTACTATTAGCCCTTAATTATACAGTTCTGACCCTACAGTTCAGGCTATGTCAGCCTTTCCATTTTAAAATCTTACTTTTAAGAGGTTTATGACTTAGTCATAAAAAATATCCTGCAACTGGTTAGAAGATGGCATGCACGTTCTCTGAACACGGCCATTAAAAAAACAGCTTTAAAAATTACTAGTGCCAGTTAATCCTACAAAGATGTAAAAGTGTTCTCACGTTAGCTCTGAAAGCACCCTGACACCACAGTGCCTGCTGTGGTAGATTTGCCTAAGAATTTATACCTTCCTTATCAGGTGGATCTCTGAATGGAAGAGCAAAGGAGAAGCGGTCCTGTATTTGTCTTTTGCTCAATAAGTCATAATCTACATACTTGCATGATCTTGTTGTCTTCTGCTCAATAGTAGTGGGGAAGGCACAATGAGAGGTATGACAGGAAGTTCTTTGTGAATTTCTACGTACCTACCCTTGAAGATCTGGAGTCCCTGCATATTCTGCCTATTGCCAACACAGAAGGTGGCTATTTCACAATCTCTCCATCTACCTAGTTTTGTTTAGGAAGCTTTCACTTTTCACCTCCAATTTCAAAGCACTAGTAGTTTGTCTTAAATTGAGTACTGGTATGGCATACCTACTACTAGGCAAGTTGCAACTGGTTCTCAGTTCAAGATTCTAGTTAGCGGGAGCTAGATATGTAGACACCCAAATACTGAGAACTAAAAGTCGGAACTGAGTGTGATTTGGTGCCAAATACTATCTCAAGGTCACGAAAAGAATGTTCTCCTCAATTCCTTCTGAGACAATTACACCATAATTTTTTTAATACAGCACTACTAAGGCAAAGAGAAGGTAAACTGAGACAGACAGCTTAATGTACCAGATTAGTAATCATGCTGGGTTTTTTCCTAACAGGTTTTAGGTTTGTGACTGTGTCCTGCAGGTATTAAACTACTTTGATGATCATTCCAACTTGAACTGTAGATAGGCTTTTCTGACCTTTGGTTTGTACTGCTTCTCTACTACTGTACCTCCTCTCTAACCTTACAGGTGAAAGACAACATATTTTGGGCAGTTATCATCTATATTTCTGAATTATTTGACAATTTTTCCTTTCCACAGTATTAGAGCAAGTAGCCATTCTACTGAGATCAGCATCTTCAGGTACTGCTGCCTTCTAGGTTCCCTTTACCTGATCACATGAACTATCTCCTGCTCCTAATGTTACTATATCAACTGACCTTTTCTCAAGTTTCCTCTATTCTCAATCCCACTGACATTCACTTTGCTCATTAAGATTTTTTTGTATGTCTAGCTGTGAAGTTTTACAGCTGTATTAGTACTAATTACCTAGCATAAAGCAGAATAATCCAGAACAAAAGTAGACTGTATTGGACTTTCTTACATCTTTAAAATTAAAATCCTGCAACCAAAAAAACTGATGTGCCCAACCTGTTTGACAGCACAGTCATTTCCTAAAGCAGAGTCTGGTCCAGAACAGACATAAACATTTGAGGGTAAGCCATCATATGAATTTTTGTCAACTCCTGAAGAATCTCTCATGTTGAAGTAGACTGCCCAGAGGACTCTAGGTTTTTCCAGTTCTTCATTGTCAGTCTCTGAAAAGAAAAAAAAAAAAGTGTTTCCAGTAATCAATGCTCACGTGTAATACAGGAAATACGTAATCTAGCATACTAAAAATCAATTTATTAACATGGAATTACTGTAATAAAGTAATTTTTTTTCTTTAAAAATCCAATTAATCTTACTTTCCATTCTTTTCTGAGGTACTCTTCCCTCATACTTTTTTTTTCCTTTACAGCCATGGGTATGTAAACTCTACTTATTCTGTAGACATTATGCCACATAAGAACCAGTTATCACCTAAAAGCATACTGCCAAGAAGCTTGGTCTAAATTTAATGCCTTTCCACTTCATGTTATCCAGTTTACTCTGGATAAACTCCACGAGCATGTGATGCTCTGAACAAGTGCTCCACAGCTGTGCCAACTTGAAGCTATTGCATTCCATATGCAAAGATATTTTTCATCTATACTTCCCCCCCTCCCCCCCCATTTAATAGTTTATCTTTGTATGGGAGCTCTTCTTATAACAGACCTTTGTGTGCTTTAAGATTGAGCGTCTTCAAGCCAATCTAAGGAGTCTAACTAATGCTCATGGTTTAAATAAAAGAAATTTTAAAGCAAAATCCAGAAAGAATACTTCACCCCCAATTAAGTGCAGATAAAGAATTGCCAAAACCCAGAAGTACTCTAGTTGAGATGTGTGATACGCAGTAGAAACTCTAACCTGTGGAAACACTGCTAAATAAAAATAAATTATTAATTTATATTTATCTATGCTTACTGAGGACTTGTACTGTGCTCCAATACTCATTATGAATACAAAATGATAATAAACTACATCTTGCTGCTTCATCATCTGTACCTTCTTGCAGTTACTTTGCACATTCTTACAACCCCTCTGTGCACAGGCAGAAAAACCTCTGGGAAGATGAAGGTCACTTTTTAACAGTGCAGAATGCAATAGAGGAATACACAACATAGATTCTTAGCTTAATAGGTACTATTTGTTTGGCATATTTGCTGTCCCCTTTTTGGTATTTTACCTCCTCTAAAACAAATGAAGCTTGTAAAAGACCTTGTGAGATTTACTTCTTTCCAAGGAAGAAACTTCTAGATAACAATGCATTCAAAACAGTATTTTAAAGCAGTTGAATTAGAAAAAAAAAAGAGATAAATCTACGCTATTCCTTTAGTATCTTTTTATAACTGTCAAATATTTAAAAAAAAATAGGTGCTAACCATACTGAACAGTTTGAAATCTAAATTAAATTCATCAGCCTGTGAAAGTCTAAGCCTTAATACAGGGCAAGATGCTCTTTAATATATTTAAAAGTTCACATTGCTCATAAAAGTTACTTCTTCCTCATTTAGGCAGGAAAATGAATGGAGTCCTCTTCTCCAGGTGACTTTGCCTCTTTGACCTGCCATGGCCCAGTGCTCACTTTATCTGGTGATTCATTTTCAATAACTCCAACAGTATTTGTTCTGACATTTTAATTAAAATACGACCACTACCTCATCCTGATGATAAAAAGGCCTATGTGTCAGTGAAAACTAGCTTTTCAGTGCCTCAGTGCACCTGAGGACCCCTATGATCACAGAGTTTCTACAGAAGAATTTCAGCCAGGTCCTAAACAATATATCATTTCAAAACTGGATCACTTTTAACATTAAGATTAATGCCACCCCCCCAAATGATTAGAAGACACTAAACTGCAAGCCAATCTTTTCTTCACCACTTGAGTCTTTGAAACACATGGCACTGTCTTGAAAATTTAAGATATATGTTAAATATTAAAAGTTGGAAATTAGCAGGCTTTAAATTAACAAATAGCAACATGAAAAGTGTTTACAGCTTTCCAATCTAACAAAATTTTCTACTTACAAACCCTACTTGTATTCTACATATTTGTTTTGTAAAGGCACTTGTATTATAAACATAGTAAAAAATTTACATCTTTGGGACATCAAAGATGCCTTTCCTGTAAGCAAAAAAGAAAATGCATATTATTTAATACTTTACTTCCTGTTAAAAGCACTGTGTTGTCTAACAAAAACAATAAGATATTTCCTTTTTAATTAAAAGGTAGAGGAAAAAAATACCTAAAAACAGAGAAGAACACAGAAAAACAAACTTGTGAAAAGCTAACTCAACCCTTCATGAAATACTGTTCTTGGTTACACAGCCCTGAGAGGAAAAAGAAAGACTGGCCACATAAATTACTGCATTTATTTTTTTTTAACAGGAGGAAATTCTACCTGAATTCATGTTATGCTTCATGAATGAAGCATAACAGTAAACATTATAAGCAAACCAATTATAAATATTATAAAATACTTCCACATCTAACCAACTTGCCTATATACGAACATGAACACTTCCACTGACAGCTAAGTATTGTTTTCTCATAGAACAACTATGATTTACTGTATTTAAGTATGAGCAGACTACATTTAAAAATGCTTTGCCAGGGTTAGAACATAGCAACACCTTCTATGTGCACACTACCAATTCTATGAGCATCTAGCAAAAATAAGATTAAAATCAAGATCTTGGGATTAAATTTCAAAGAATTCTGTGGAACTAGCTCAAAGTATCTCAGGGACAATTTCTTTCTAGGCAACAACTGCTTTGTCAACAGCTGCTTTCCTCTGGGACTGTGAAATTGTCCATCTCAAGGTCAAAGTGCATGAAAGTAGCTGGCAAAGGTTTCCTTGAATTTAGAGCCAAATACTTCATTATTGGAAATTACTGGAAATCTATCTTCCTGATAACACTGCAGTGTGTAACAACTTTACGCTTCCACTGCTTAAAGCAGAATCCAGAGAATTTCAACTAAAAACAGCAAACAAGGAAGCACTTCAAGAAGACAACAAAAGAATGAGCGACAGTCTTAAAGTGAGAGAAGGCAAAAAAACCCTAAGAAGCTTATAGCACTGAGCACATCTGGCAGCTGGAGGAGAAAAGCAAATCACTAACTTTTGGGGTTTTCATAACTTTTGGTAGGGATACCCAGGTGATAGAAATCACTAAAAGCAGGACAGTGTAAAAAAACAGATTCACAAATATTTCATTTCATTACTGCACCTTTGAAAGATATGCTGAGAAGCAAATATGTTTCCATGAAAAAGATAGTGTGAAAAATTAAAAAGGTCCTAGACACTTATAGCCATGGTCCTTGTATAATGAAGTTAAACCACAGCTGAAGAAGACTTGGAACATTAGATCATGTAATACAAAAAACCTGACATCTGTCTAATCAATCTCATTCTCAAAATAGATTCCTTTACTTTGAAATGTTGATATCTAAATAGCAGCTCACCATATGTTGACTCTGATGACAGATTCAGACGTTCAGTAACAGATACTTTAGTTACAAGGGTAAATTATGTTTTTGCAAAATAATCTCTTAATACTTCGTTTATTTATTTTACCTTTTTCTGTATTTAGATTGAATAACTTCTGTACAACAGGCTCTAAATCTTCCCTAGCAGTTTTAGTTGATGGACAGGTTAAATGGACTAAATCTGTTAAAAGAGAACACAAACTAATTACTATCACCAATACACAGATATATAAATATCATTTACAATTTTTAAAAGGCACAACAGTCTTTTAGAAATCACTGCTCTTCATACAAATCACTTCCTTTAACCCAGAGAAGTAAAGTATTATGGAAATACAGTGTATATACACCACACAGAGAAATTTTCTTAACACATCTCATAATTATCTCTCTCTTCCATATATGTTGCTAAGATGAAAGTAAAATTTAACTTCAGCAGTGCAGACAGAGAGAATGCCATTCTATGAAAATGTGTCTACTGATACCAGGAAAAGCAGCAGCAAGAATCTGGACAACACATTGTATTTGCCATTAATAACCTCTAGAAACCCCAAGTGCGTTCTTATCAGTGTCGACAGTCCAATAGTTCAACAACATACTAAACCCACAAATACGACTACTTTCATCAATGCTCTCCTTTAAGAGCTAAATTGGGACTGAGTGGGAATTTGGAAATTTGGCTACTCACAGTTTAAGTCTGGCTGTACAGACAGGAGTAAGTAGGAAGCTATCTTTCTCCACTGAAGTAAAAAGTTTGAGCAAGACTTCCATTTCTTATATTGTACTAAACAGTAAATAGGGGATGAAGTGAATAGATGCATGTTTTATCTTACAGCTCAAGTGGGCTGGCCGTTAACTATTTCTCTCCAGCCACATGGAGAATGAAGAACACTGGGAACACTGTCATGTTTTGACAAACCAGAGAGAATTTAAAGATAAGCACTGCTGAATATCAGAGAACTGCGCTGCGATGTAAGTTATGACACATGCAATCCCTTGGTATAACATAACAAAAACCTCTACAGCGTTTTTATTCATCCACCTTCTTATAGGATGGGCGAAAGAACAGTTTTATGTTTGGGTAAGGGTGAAATTAGGTTAGGTGCGCCAGTAACGATTTCTGACAATTTGCAAAACTGATTTCAGGTACTTGATTTCAAGAGGTGCTCTGTACACATCAGAAACTAATCACAGCATACAGCTAACCCATACTGGAAAAAGATGACATGAAAATATTTTGGACCACAAGAACACATTTGTGGAACTACATAAATGATCACAATTCACCTCACAGCAGGGGCAAATCAACATCATGAAATCCAATTTTGTATTTGTGAAAATTCACAGTTTTGCTTGAATAATGCAGATTTGATACTTAGATTTCTTGCTAATGTACTCGTCTTCACGAAAATAAAGTTGCTAAACAGATTCCTCATGCCACATACTATTCCTTCATTTGTTCTGTTTTGCAAACTAGTGAAGTTGCTGACTCCTTAGAAGAGATGCAGCTCTTGACCTCTTTTCTGTTCCATTGGTCTGTATTCAGATACAGAACCAGCTACTCTGCTGCTTTATCCCACCTGATTTTACATCCATTCATTACAACCCTCATCTTAAAGCTTTTTACAAAACCACCTTAACTGACTCATTTGCTACTGAATAGTTGTCTGGGAACTTACCAGCAGAGAAATATCTGTCAGAGAATCATGAAGTTTAACGTATCTTTGTACGAAGTTTAAACTGATTCATTTTTTTCTTCATTACTGTACATTTCTGATCAATTCAATAGCAATGTATAGCTATGGTGTTATTTTAAATCCATATAACATTTTTCTCTTTTCACTCTGAAATCTGGCTATATTTGTGTTGTTATTTACAAGTACATCATAGGTATCTTGAATGATTTCCTGGCCGCAGCTATGCCACAGTAAGTTTGACACTGACTCCAGGCGACCAGAAATTTAACCCTTCATGGTCCTCTTCTTTCAGCTTGCACACACAGAGATTATATTCAAACATTAATACCCATTTTTTATTTAACCAAAACCAAACCTTCTGTCTAGAAGGGGTATGTACTAAAAAAAGTAAAAGATAATGAAAGCCTCCCTGTAATCTTAACTAAATGTTTACAATCCCAAACGTTGTAATACCATCTATTCTTTCCTCAAAAAACCCAGCTATAAATCACTAAAGTTCACATCATTTACTTTCTATAAAATCTTTTTTATTATCTTTAAGGTTATAGCTATGAGTCACAGTCATCAGTATATATTTTGATTATAGTTGATTTACTCGAGTATAACTGCATTAGTTACAGTGGTTGCCAACATTTGTCTTCAAGTAATTCTTCTAGCAAGAAGAACGATGAGTTTAGTTCATGATTTCATCATTACAGTCTCAATTTTTAGGGCAAGTGAAGGAGTTTGGTTCCACTCAACTGGCATTACAGATTATGTGCCTGTCATTTATGCAGTGTGATCAAAGAGTAGATGTATTTGTATACTTATCTTAAATAATTGTTTGACGGAGAAATCACTCAGGTTAAAACCCATTTACAGATAATGATGTAAAAGTTTTTTAAAAAATTATGAATTACGTCCCATAACTAGAACTGAGCTATACCTAAAATAGAACTATATTATTTCAATACATGAAGACAAATTTCATGAAGGAACGTAGTACCTTCTCTTCTGAAATGAAAAGAATTTATGGAGAAAAGTAAATAACAGAAACCTTAATTTTTCAGCAGCACAGAAATTCTCATGAAACTAATAATTTACACCTACTTGAATATCAATCCTTCTTTAATTTCACTTCCTGCTATATGTATTTTGTGAACCCTTAAATAAAGTAAATCAGATATTTAAAGGATAAGTATTAACAATATGCTTTATAGCACTAAATTCTTAATTACAGGTTTGTTTGGGTTTTTTATTAAGTAGGAAATATAACTTTGAATGACTTAATCATTTAGTTCACTCTTCTTTCATATGCAAAGAACTGAGTTCAAGCCTAGGTAACAGTAAAATAAATTGGTTATTATTACAGTTACTTATTTTTGGTTAAAAAGCATTAGGTCAGGCAACCTCTAATTCTATGTATCTTCCGTAGTGTCCCAAGCTGGTATTCTAATTAACACAATTCAGAAGAATTTGGAAAGAAAAATAAATACCCAGTAAGAACATTTTGTTGCTCATCTATTTCAAGTTCACATAAAATACCAACAAGAGTCATAAAGCTCTGTACATAGAAAACTGTTAACGGAAATACTGGGATGTCCCTTCTAGAAAGGTGATCTCTGTGATATTTTTAGAATTAAAGAATCTAATGCAGTAGATGACAGTAACAAAGTTCTTATAAGAATTTTTATAACTATACCTCAAATATATCATGATGCACTCCCTCCCTCTCCAAATCTCATAATGGGACACAATCCCACCTCTCCCAAAACTTTCAGAAGATAAAAAGCCCCCAAATACAGTGTACTTCAGGTACTTCAATTTAGTATTTCAGCTAAGGTAGTCCATTTTCAAAAAAACAAACTAACGACAAACTACCAGTAAGATGTGCTCCAAAACATTCTGCCAGAAATAATATTGAAATATACTTGATGCTTGTACTGCAAACCTATCCTTATGAAACCAAAAATTTGTAGCACTTTTTACAAGGCCACAGAGTCCTACAGCATAAAGATTCTCTTAAATTTCAAAGGCAGTCTGAAAGGAAAAAAAAAACCCAAACAAAAAACCCCACATGCATCCATGTTAACCTAGATCCCACCTTTTTGCTTACAGGTTTTTTCAGAAATGATTTGAGAAAATACTTTGGGTGGGTTTTGACCCTTTAATTATAGTGGTAAGAGAAATTCTTGGCAGAAAATTTTACAAAGAAAACATTTCTAAGTTAAAAAAAACTTAATATTTTTACTTGAAGACTGCACAATCTTAGCTAGTTGCAGTGGAGAAGAAACAGTCTGCTAGAGCTCTCCACTAACATTATCTGCCATTCTACAAAATCTTCAGTTGTCTTAACAATCTTGCAGAATGTGGAATTCTAATACTTTTTTTATCTAAAAAAAAAATAAAATACAGCAGTCATATCAAAAAGCTCTTTGTTGGTGCTATTTTATAATTGTGGTACAGTGAACAGGGTATTGTCCCAGTACTAATAAGACTACAACTATCAAGCTTATTAGGCACCTAAGTGTTAAAAGGAACATTTGACATGTGATCCATTTGGAAATAAAGAACGATATATTTAATTACCATGAAAATCACAATAAAAGTTTACATAAATAATTATCACCTGTAAATTCAAAAAGATTGAATGCAACAAGAATCTTGTAGTATGATTCCTAAGCCATATGAAGCAGCACACAACTGCTATAGAATGAAGACAATGGACTATTTCTCTCATCTGCTGGTAACAGTAACCTACTATACACTGTTTTCTCAGGTAATAGCCTGGTCATTGTGCAGCACAGGAATGATATGCACATATTTTAAATTTTGTTTCAGAGGTGATATAGTCAAAAGGAAAAATATAGTTAAGATTACATATACCCTGTACTTACAAGTGTCCTTCATGCATGTCATGGTTGAGGAACACAACTCAATAACGCAAACTGCTGGTTTTCCTAGATCCACTGGAGGCACTGTCAAAATGGAAACCTATCAAACAGAAGGAACAACTTATATTAAAGAAGAGTAACATGGAGGATGAGGCAACCAAAACAATTCTGAGTAAAGGTGAAAAATAACTGCAGACAGTTATACAATTTTGTTTTCTGGTTTATTAGTAACAATTTGTGCAATCAATCCTGCAGAATTTGAGCATTCAAGAATTTCTACCCAAGTCAGCAAGGCCACCTTTGTTAGCAATGTCTGCAGCTGCCAAACAGAAAGAAAACCTCCTATCACAGCCTTTTCCAAAAGGATGACAGTTTAGAAACTCTGATGGCAAGAGACTGCAAAATCTTTTTTTGAACACTGGGCAGAGCACTGTTAGTTGAGAATGACTGGAGAACTTTTATGCAGGACTGCTACTAGTAAGACTTAGGAAGAACAGACTTGTCTGTCATATATGCTCTTATTTTATAGTGCGAACCAAACAGCCATGGAACTAAAATGAAATAAAATAAAACTCCTAATAGTTTTTATAGAGACTCACAAATTAAACAATTATCAGTAGAAAGAGCTGACTAAAAAGCTGGATTCATGCAGAAACAAAAGCCTGAATTAATTCCTGCCAACTTACAATTCATAAAGAGATAAGTGATACAAAATTGATACATACCTGCTGCTCTGAATCTGTGTTTAGTACAGACTGATCTGTAATGAGCACTGCTCTGGAGATCTGCCTACAATTAAACAGAACAATTCTGACATTTCACAAAAACGTAAAAAGTAGCAATTTGGATTCATCGTTTTGGCAATACCAATCTAAATATAATACTGTGGGAAGGCTATTTATGATTGTTAGTGGGATATCTTGCCTGTTGCTGAAGTAGGAACACATCTGGAACACTAATGTAGTATTTTCAATGACCCAAATAGATGATGAATAAATAAGCCAGTGCTGTTATGTAAAACAGCTGGAATATCCTTCTGATTTTTTAAAAAAATCTTTTGTTTATCTGATCAAGATTAGTAGCAACATATTACAGGACTTTTTATGTTCCAAACAGCACAGGACACTTTGGACTAAGGGGAAACATACTAGGGTGGAGCTCACGAATTGAAGTTTCTAATCCTCCATTGCCTATGATTATTTCTGCACTGCACCTACTACTACAGTTTTGCTAATATATTATCTGCAGTATTTTGAAGAAAAAGGCAGCAGCATATGTCCAATGCTTTTGGCAAGAACAACAAAAATCAGAGAAAACAATGACTTTTAATACTTTTCTAAACCTGACCAAATTTCAAGTGAGAACAGCAATAGGCACCTCCACCTTCCGAACACTTTTTAACAAATATGAAATCCTAATGCACTCAGAGCTATTGGATTTTTTATAAGGCAAAGGGGAATATGATTTAGAGGACAATTTAAGAAAACCTAAAGATAGAAAGTATACAGTATGCCCTGAAGTATATAGAAGACGACCAGAACTATGCACAGAACTAAGCTGTACTGCAAAGATAAAGCAGGAGACAATAATCTCTTAAGTTTAACTTGCAGGGTACTTCATACACTATTATTTAAAGAAATTTACTATGTTTACTGTTTTACCACATACCTGTAACACACATTTGTGCATACGCTCTCTGAAAGGTAACTATCCTCCACAATAAAATAATTAGCACTTATTCTTTGTCCAAAATGATCCACAATAGCTTTGCATCTGTTTTTTTTAAAAAAAAATAAAAATCAAACCAAAATAAGATATTTAGATATAAGGTAACAAAAGCATGTGTAAGTTTTCGGAATTGAGTTATATAGCACATCATTTATATCTTTCAAATAAGTTAGTTACACATTTAACAGGTGAACCCCTGAAACAACTCAACTGAAATTGATAATTAAATCATAAACTTACACATTCTACCTGGTATATACAATTTTTTACTTGCAATGCAATTATAGATAATGGTATTGGAACATTAATAAACTGGTCACTTTATAAGGAAAACTAAATATAAGCTAATAACACTGGCATTTGATTGTACGTGAAAATGGCATACATTTCTTACTTCATGATACATGGAAAAGTAATACTGTGAATTATTTTGTAGGTGCTACCCTACTGCAGTGTTATTTTTCCCCAGTCAGCAACCTTTAGCAAAGACAAGTTTATTTTGACAATAATATTTGACAAATTAAATGGCAAATTAACTGAAGAGATGGAAGGAAAAATCCCTGAGAAATGTGTGCATCAGACTGTTCCTAGAGAACTTTTCTGAGCTTCTATATTTGTGACTAAATGCACTATTTATCTCTAAATTACACAAGAAAGGATTAACTAAGCCACATTGCTTTAAGAGCAACACAAACATTCTTGATAGATACTGCTTGACTTTGAACATATACAAATTCTAATCTAAGCATGTATTAGTCTGCCTCAGGCAATTCTTGAAAAGTAAAAAAAAAGAAAAAAAAAAACAAAAAAAAGAAAAAAAACCCCCAAAACCCAAGGACCAGCCTTGCCCCCCCGCCCGCCCATTTTTCTGAATGCAAGCAGGTCAAAATAAAATGAGATTAATTAAAAGTCGAGACATCGCTACAAAAATTTTCAAAATTCAAGTGTAACACAACACACTAACACTCATAAATGGGACAGAAATGAAAACCACGGAAAGAAGCAATTCAGAGAGCTTAAATGAGAACAGGATAGAAACTGCAGATTTTAACGGGGAAAGATCTCTATGAAAAAACAAACTTCAGACTTTAATATAACATATATGAAACTAAATCATACATATGAGACAAATAAAAAGGAGGCTGCATACAGATACTAACTAAAAACTTCTACTGCTGATTCCTGCATGCCATGATCTGTGTTCTATTTAATTGTACATAGGCTCCTCAAACTGAGACACTGCAAACATTTTTAGAAACTCCTAGAGGTTTAAAGAGCACCTATCTTAATGAATGCTTTTCCTATCTAAAGTGCAAGGAAAATATGTGCACTACAGTTTCTTTCTTTATAGCTTGTTTCCATATCCTAAGAGACTTTAAGGCTTAATACTGATTTCTAAAACAAGATTTTAAGATTTTCTACAATATCAGAACACTTCCTGTACAACTAAATAAAGCAAATTAGCTTTATTTAACTTTCGCTTGGTTTATGAAACTTACTGCATATTTTTTTTTAATTAAATTCTTCTGAATCAGTATCTCAATGTTTCAGTCAATTTAATATACAGGATTCAAACCAGTAAATGCTCTCTCACACATTTACAAACACACACACAGACACACGTGCGCACACACAGGAAAACATCAAAAGAAACAAAAGGATGCCCAATACAGAGATCCCTTACAGATTTAAATGTGTTTTATCATAGTGCAACATTATTGCTGTATCAGTAGGTATCTGACATGCAAGTTATGCCTTATGAACAAACAGCATTTCTGTAACTTCAATTTATTCATTAGCTTCTGTGATCAAAACAATCTATAAAACTAGAGATGAGAACCAAACCTAAATAAGTAACAGCAATCAGCTACCACTAGCTTTAGTAAACCACTTGCTTCTGCAGTGTGAAATGAGAATGGAAAAAGGGTGCATGCAATGCTTATTTACAAACATAAGAGGCTGATGACAATTAAGCGTGTTTTTATAACACTAACTTCTAACGCTGATTTCATAGGAACCTGGATACTACATATATAGCTATATTCAAATTCAACACGTAACTTGAAAACAGTAATTAGAAGAAGTCTAATGGTACAAGCATTGTTTAACTTTAAACATGTAGTATTCTTCATACAGTTTCAATCACATTCTATTCAACATGTGTTTCACTTGTAACTTTAAGAAGTTTTTTCCTAATGTTAACCTGATTTCATTCTCAAGCACTCATTTGAATACTGCAAATAAACAAGGAAGTCAAGCTGCTACAGTTCATTTCTAATTATAACCTTTCTTATTGTTTATGAAACAATTTCCCCTGCCACCCCCCTAAACATTATTGAAGGGGAAAGGTTGATTAAATGTCATGTTGCATCACTCAAAGCCAGCAAGAGCAACTACACACTTTTTATTTTCCTGCTAAGTGTTGTTTCCTCTCCTTTGTTCAGGAATAGCTATCAGGTCATATGTTTGATAAGATTTTACACAGAAAAAGAGATAGCGCTTTTAATTTCAGTCTCCACTTTACTTCAAAGGATGATGCTGAGAAAATTTCTTTCAAGTACTGCTTCCAAATATGGAAAACACTTATGCACTGACATTATCAGGTCTCTGTCATCTGATATGTGTTGGGACAATGAATCATACAGAACCCTCCATTGACCTTCTTTCAATGTGTCTAGATAAAAGGATGAAAATTAGAATCCATCTCCTTGCAGTGCCACGAGTTATAAATGTACTTTATAGGGCTCATTATCCAAACTAATGGACTAAGGGCGACATCCTTGAAATGGACTTACCAGCACTGACAAAGCCAGTATGCAATATTTCAAGAAAGATATGTAAATTACTATGCGTTTGCTATATCTTTTTATTACAGATGTATAAATTTCCATTTATCATATCTTTTCCATTTTTGAGACAGAATTATGTAATTGGAAACATACGTAAAATGTGATCAACATAACATCCCTACCATTATTATTAATGGAATCCATGCAATTTAAAATACTTCAGATTTTATCATATGTACCCCAAAAAGTGACCTACAATAAACACGGAAAAATAAACAACAAAAAGAAAAATAATTAGCGTGTATATATTCAATGTGCTTTCTCCTCAACCTAAGGAATATGATCTGGTTTTTATTTTCTAACAGAGCATCAGAGTTTTATCAAGAACACAGGATGTTCTGCATATGTATTAAAACAGCAAACCTAGTCTGATACAATACGTAAAAAATAGAAATTTTCAGGTGGATTACCAAAACCTTAAAATAGCTATGTCTACAAGTTTCTACATTTTCACACTGTTTTCTCTGAATCTTACTTTCATAAACTATAAAAATTACTATAAATTATAAAAATAATTGTATAGTTGGGGATAGAAAAAGGAGTTGGAATAACCTTTGTTGATATTTAGGGACTTCAAATTAAATTCTAAACTAGCAACAAAGTTTGAGAAGAAAATCAAGGCTGCAGCTGTAAGAATAAGTTTTCCTTACATGTCCTAAAGCAAGAATATTAAAAATAGTGAAAAAATAACTGCACTAAGATCTTTATGAAGTCTGGAAGCCTATGGAAGATGCTTATAAAATAGTAATGAATACTACACAATTTGACTAAATTTCTACTGTTGTGAGTTTAACCTATTTGTAACCGAGGTAAGCTGCCTCCGAAACTACAGAGACAGCTGTACTGACAACACGATATGAATTTGTCTATTACCAATTACTATTAATGGCCTGTTGACTCAAAAGCTCAGTAACTCATAAATACCCTCATTAACAATTTGATAGCTGATTTTTATTAAGCAAAACACTGAAGCCCAAAGTCAAGAGGAAATTAGAGCTGATGCAGGGAGGGAAACACAGAGTCAGGAAAGAGATAACATGAAGAAAGAAGAAGGAGGGAAAGGAAATAGTGATGATCTTGGCAACAAACTGGATAGCTTGCTAAGTAACACTCTAAGGAAAAGACTTAGCAAGTAAAAGCAATATTGCACTCAGGTGAGAGAAAAGAAAATCAAGAGAAATAACGTAACTGAATAAAACCATGTACCTAGGTCAAAGAAACTCAGCTTTTTGAGTGACATTTTTGCTATGGTGAAGACGATGTTTGAGACTTTTTAAAATTACTAGGGAAAAAAAAGAGAACATTATATGATCCTTCTTTCATTGCTGAAAATACCTTTTCAAAAAACATTTTGTCCTAGGCTGCATTATTTTCATCATCTCAAAGAAGTCTGACACTTCCCTTCTCTTCTACACATATTTTTTGTTAACTTTTATTTTGATGTAGAAATGCCACTTGGTAAAATACCTGCTTTGAAACTATGGCAGACGTAAAAAGAGACAACAGAATCAGGCAGATGGCTCCAAGGAAAAGGCAGCTGACTAGACTTGGGAAGCTGGATGTGTTGTGCTTCTTCATATTCAGCATCAGATAATGGCATTATTGAAAGACCAAAGTTTTTGGAATAATGAAAGTCTGGTAAAGTCTTTTAAAAATATTTCAGTGATTCTGCACCTCAAAAACCTGTCCTTCTGTTTTAAGTGAGAATGGCGTAAGTGAACCACTAAAGCAGCCTAATAGCCTAAAAAAAAGACACTTGAAACCTATCTGAAACCCTGAGGAACATATTCGATTCAAAACATAAAAGCAGGTTAAAGGAGGAGCAGCACTCCACCTTTTTTGGAATACATATAGCCTTAACAAGGAAAACATTCATTTCAAAGGTCTTCAGAATGTGCAAAAGAAGCTGAAAACTGGGGTAACCAGCACCACTGACCAGTTAAGATCTCCATAGAGTGGTGTTCGGAAGTTACTAACAACTATAAGCTTTGTTCCTCTGAAAGAGCAAGTTAACTATTTAAACACTATTGAAAAATAAAGCTGCCTGCAGTAAAAGTTCAAGTATTACTGTTAAAATAAACTATAGAGTTTATGAAAGGGGCATAATTTCATCTGCATATGAATCATGCACCTAAAACAACAACACACATGATGAAATGCTATCACATTTGCATCTCAAAGTCTAAAACTGTGCAATGAACTTCAGAACCTTAAAGAACTGACAGAAAGATAAAATCTGTTGTTCATCGAATTTCAGGGAAAACAGATATTACTTGACCATGTCATGACAAATCTAGCTACAAGTACCATGCTCAAAGAGTCAAATGTGCAGTGCAACTGGAAAGTAAACACATTACACCGATCATTTAACTGCTGATTTTCCTAATAGAATGTTACTACATGTTTTCTAGCTTAATTTGCAAAATTTTCTCCAGAATGTTTTAAACTTTTCAATTACAGAGACTAAGCTGAAAAGAGACTCTTAAAAGAGCCAGAGTCTGCAGTTAGACTAATAACTGACAGAATGTATGTAACAGAAATCATGACAATTTACAGAGGTGTGAAAAATGCCACTATGGAAAAAACTGTGGGTTGATTTTTCTTAGCTCAACTCTAAACCCGCCTACAGGCCTGATATTGTTGTAAAAGAATTTATCCTAGGATAAGAGGGCAGCATAGTTTATGACAACAAT
The DNA here is from genome assembly GCF_947461875.1 of Haliaeetus albicilla. NCBI lineage: Eukaryota > Metazoa > Chordata > Aves > Accipitriformes > Accipitridae > Haliaeetus > Haliaeetus albicilla. The sequence goes on along the minus strand of NC_091505.1, from coordinate 23,092,804 downwards.
CTACCTAAAAACTCATTAAAGTCTTTTCTCTTGGAGTGACATGCATTATCAGCAAAGATTAATCTGATGAGTCTTTAGGTGAGCTCCATTTTTAAAAATGCAATAACAGAGGGCTTTGTTGTCATCTGATGAAAATCAATTAGAGTAGGTAAGGCCACAAGGAAAACTAACATCACTCATCACCAGCCCCCCGGCAGCTGAAATGATTTGTCTTCCAAGCTTGGGTGATCAGGAGCTGTAGTAATATCACAGGGAAATTAATTTAGTTTCTATATTCTAGACCCACTTTCCTTGTTCTGGAGGACCTATACACAAATTACTTTTAATCAAGGTTGATGTGTTATTAATACCAAGGAGGATCTTTGAAGAATCTTTTTTTTTTAAATTGACTTAACACATTTTTCATCTGTATTTTGTATATAAACAGAAGGTTACTTATATTACCCTTACCGTCCAGATTCTTTGTCCACTACAAGGCACTGCACGGAATGGCGAAGACAATAGATTCCACCAAATACGGCACACATCCTAGAAACATATTAAGAAAAAATAAAGGTTACTCCTATCATGACTAATTGTAATCAGTGTGAGTGTGTGTCATAAGCAAGGCAAAGGCCTGTGCATGATGTAGTACATTTTTAATGACGTTGTCTTAATCTCTGAATCAGACAATCAAAAACCAATCAAAATAAAACACATCAAACAGTTTTTGTAAAGAATATGTTGTTAACTTTTTTTTGTATTAGCATTTATCTTAGTCCTCTAAATTGTTACACTAGCTTGAGCACTCATTCTCTGTTACCATCGTCGGTCATTCAGGATGGAAAAGCATCTATTTACTGAAGATGCACAGAGTATCTACTGACCACACTACATTGCACGTGGTATGGAACGAGAATGCAAGAACACACTATAACCATACCAAACTCCTACTACAATTCCAAGTGTGTATAATTCAGAAGTTATTTCTCTGCTCTGACAAAATGTACTGTGGGAACTTCATTGGCTAAAAGCAGCTTAATTTTTGAGGGCATTAAGTGCCTCACTAGAATGAAGACTTCTTACAATCTAAAGGTGCCCTCTTACAAATAGGAATTCCTCCAGGTTCTGCCTATGTTATGATATAGTTGCTTACGATATTCTGCACATGGACTGATGAAAACTTCCTAAATGAAAAAGGAACTGGCTTCACAAGTCAGTTTGTCAAAATCTAATGTATACTAAACTATTTAGCCATTTTCCATTTGCAAACAAAGCCCATTACCTAAACCAAGGAAAATTATACTACCCAAACATTAAACCAATATTGCAAATCATCTGTTTTAAACTCTAAGGAGACTCACAGTTTAAAGAAACTAGATTACAACATTTAAATATGAGGTAGTTACTTTTGAATATATGTTTATACCAACTTCTCAAAAAAACAGTTTTTATTGAGACATTCTGTAATAATTCAGTCAAGCTTCTCTATTTTGCTTTGACGCAGTGAGATATACACAGTTGAGAACGGCAGTGCTGCAGCAGGGGTCAACAAGCCAAACTCAGTACTGGGCAGAGACCAGAACAGGTCTGTGGGAGAAGAGGAGACTTTAGCACACCACTTGCAACATGGCTTATTGTAAGAAGCAACCCGCTGCTATACCCTGCACACATTCCTGCCTAGCAAAACACCGCACTTAGTTGGAGGTATTTGTCTTCCACTCACCCCGGTGTTCCACTGCTGAGTACTTGTAAGGAAGCATTCCAGAGACTTCCCTGCTAAATCATACTCAAATTTCCCACTTTTTAAAATGGTCAACAAACCATTTTCTTCTTTCCATTCTGGGATTCCAGAGAGGAGCTAGTCTGACTGTACCTACTGCCTGACTCCTGGGCCTCCATGTGAGGTCAGCCCACTGCCAGATTTCATCACTAGCCAAGATCTTTTATCACCTCCTCGAAGAGATCTCTGACTAAAACTCTTCACCAGATGAATCTGTCCGATGCAAAGCCTGAAACTGCTCTCCCGTAACGCTCCACGGTAAAAGTTCAGTTGGTCTGGTGATAAACACGATCCCGGGTTAATCCCCGCATCCTCACTGATATCTGCCAAAAAATAGGCTTGATCTCTGGGGATTACTTTTCTGTTGATTTAATGTGACACAAGGTAAATTAATTCACAAAAAAAATAAAGTTCAGTTCCTGCAAGCGATGCCTAAAATTTTTACTGGGCCCCCACTAACATTGAAATGACTGCGATATCACTAGTTATAAGGTTTTTTTTAACTCTAGCTCCTGAAAGATTTTAATATAAACCCACATTCTTCAAAATGCTATCAAGCAAGTATAAACAACCAATATTCTTTTTGCTATGTATGTTTAAAAAACTCTTTAAACTTTCTGTGAGAGCACTATAATGCAGAGAAATTCAGGATCTTACAGAAACAAGATATACGTTAGAGAGTCTCGAGGATAGAGCTTCACGATTAACTCTGAATTCAGATAAACTTCAGTCAGTTTTTTGTTTACAGTGCATTATTTCAGGGGCATTCTTATTATAAGAATAATACAGAAGGCAGAGGATGAAGTTCTCTAGAACTTGGTGTGACAAAAAAACCAGTAAGAACATTTAAAAAATATTTTTCAAATTATTTTTAAAAAGAAATCATCTTTCTCTCTAAAATTTTCAGTCAGCATGGAAATTACACAGTGGAAAAAGGTAAAGAAAAAAGATGGGGGAGATGCGTCTGATCCTTTACCATAAAATTTCAGGTTTGGCTGTTTCCAATGTCTGATCTCTCTTGGGCACCTTTAATTTTTTTTTAATTTAATTTTATTTACTCATTTAAGAATCTCCAGTGGTTCATTCAAATCAATCAGCTATCACTGACCTCTTCTCATGTAAGCTGAAGAAAAAGAATGAACAAATAATTTGCACATTGACAAAAACTGCATATCCCTTTCTCAGAGAGAACTGCTCTATTAGAGACAACTGTCAAATGCTATCAAGTGACATTTCACAATTCCTCCTTCAGCCTACAAGTTAAATACACCTGTGTTCTTGTGATCCCTATTATTCAAAAGTAAATAGCCTCTCATGAGTAAATCATAAAACAGTCTGTAGCACATTTGATACAGTGACACACTGTTCCATTTTACCATGCTGGAGAAGGAAACTGAGTTTTCCGAGTTCCTGTTATTCAGCTGAGTTTTGGTGTGACCGAGACATTTGATGTTCAGCTCACAAATGAAAGGACAGAGCTGAAACTGGGAGGGCATAAAAATTAGAAATTACACCTGCCATTTCATTAACAGAGTCTGCCTAGGTATTGTATTTAAAATAATGTGTACTTCTATTTGTCTTTTGGTAGAGTTTACACTATAATTTAACAGACTAGTGTGACTACATTTCTAATACCTGCTTAGCATTAACTGGGCATCAGACTAGCCAAAGCAAACAATCAATATGAGAATGGCAGGCTAGTTTAGTGGAACATAGTTCTCCCAGATTTCTGGGATGATAGCAGGATTTTCCTGGTTTAACGAACAGTTTTTTTGTTTGGTGGATGGGTTTTTTTTTGTTAGTGGTTTGGTTGTTGTTCTTGTTTCTTTTTTTTTTTATTTTTAATTTTGTTTTGAAGATAGTGTTGTGGTTTAATCCAGCCAGCAACTAAGCACCATGCAGCTGCTCATTCACTCCCCCTGACCCAAGTGGGATGGAAGAGAGAATCCAAAGGAAAGAGGTAAAACTTGTGGGTTGAGATAAGAACAGTTTAATAGAACAGAAAGGAAGAAACTAATAATGATAATAATAACAATAATAAAATGACAATAATAAAAGGATTGGCATGTACAAAACAAATGATGCACAATGCAATTGCTCACCACTTGCTGACCAATGCCCAGTTAGTTCCCAAGCAGCAATCCCTCCCCTGGCCAACTCCCCCCAGTTTATATACTGGGCATGACGTCACATGGCATGGAATACCTCTTTGGCCAGTTTGGGTCAGCTGCCCTGGCTGTGTCCCCTCCCAACTCCTTGTGCCCCTCCAACCTTCTTGCTGGCTGAACATGAGAAGCTGAAAAATCCTGGATTTAGTCTAAACACTACTCAGCAACTAGTGAAAACAACAGTTTTATCAACCTTCTTCTCATACTGAACACAAAACATAACACTATACCTGCTACTAGAAAGAAAATTAACTCTATCCCAGCTAAAACCAGGACAAGAGCTTTAGATATCTGTTCATAGATGATGAACTACAAAAGAAAACTTTCATTTTGCAAACCTGACTTCCTAAAATGGTATCCATACTGGCATTCAAAAGTCATAGTTCAAAGACAGTATCGCAATACCTTTTGAACTGCCTGAATGATGCAGCACAGCAAATGGCTGAAGTGTGTTACCAACTCACATCTCTTCTGAGTCGTACTCCAAAAGGTAGCGGTCTAAGGAAATGTCAGCAATATCACTTACTACTGGCCGAATCAGAAGATCCACTTCCCTAGAAATACCTCTCCTACCCATGCAAAAACCTGGAGAATATACACCATGTTGAATCCCAGCCTTGGATGTCTTGAGATTGTTGAAGATGACACAAAGGTTAAACATCCACTGAAGAATTATTACAGAGCCTTGAGCTACGGGCTTATTATCTCTAATGCTGCAATCAATGGCTTCTTGCCTGACAAAGCATGTATTAGGATCTTTCAAACCAACTCAGATGAATTTATTTCATATGTTGTATAAAAGAATAGCACTATTAACCTAACTAGAACTAAGATTCCTTTGTTAAAAACTATAAATTATATTTTTCCTTTGACTACAACCACAGTCATGAGCTTTTTGATATATGCACTTTATTTTTTCTAGCATGCTTTGAAAGAACATTGCTGCTTGGCTGCGCAAAAATGTGAATTACTTATTTTCAAGAGTAGCCTGCTATCCAGTGGAGGAGGGCACGACCTGTTTTCATAGTAGGCCAGTGGAAAACTTCTCTTTTAAATTAAAATGGAAAGCAATTTTGATCATGTTGTGTTAAACAATTACAAAGAGTCAAAATACCTATTAAAACAGCCCAGCATGAAAAATGGCATGATTAGGAAGAACTTGCCAAAATTATTTAAATATAGAAATTGAAATATTAAACTAAATGGCATCCCAATAATTTATGACAAAGTAAAATCATTGTGCTAACATTACTTTCATACAATAAGCTATTCAAGATGATTTGACTGTACTTCAAATACAAGGCAACTCTTTGATACCATTAACCCTAAATGACAGACATTTAAACTGATATTACTCTAATTAACTGGCAACTGCCTACACCAATAATTCAAGTTTTGCTGAAAGATAGCAACAACACTGTACTCAACTTCAACTTTGCCCTGGTGACATCAAATCATATTACAGCTAAATTAACAGTTGTGAAAATTTTTGGCCTGGTAGCCCTCCATCATACACAGCCTTTAAATGCCATTTCAGTTCCCATCAAGGCAGGAATCAGCAGTTGTAATTTTTAATACAGCTGTGAAACAATAGGACATATTAAAAGCTGAATTTTTGACAGCATATTCACGATGATTTATGAGTTTGTATATAATTTGATTATTCTATTAATTTTACTGATTACTGATTCAGCTAATACAGTGAAGGTCACTTACAAAATAAATCTTCATTACATTTCACAGAAAGTAACTGCCTCCAACTAGTTGTTTTCTTTAATTAAACACTAATGTAACAAGAGAGAAATAGGCTTCAGGGTTGCTGCATCTGTTGCTACAAGAGGAGTTTACTGCTTTGATGTAATGCTCTCAGATATTAATTGAACAAAAATAGAATGTCTCTCTATCTGACATCTTGATTTTCAACAGAGATACCATAAACACCCTTAAATTACAGACTTACCCTTAGTTTATTCTGAACTACATAAAAGAATTCGAAAATCACATAGTTCCATGCCAAAAAAAGTATGTTTTACTTCTAGCATATAGTTTCTCTTCCACTTCTTAAAATGCATGGAGCAATTAATTAAAAAATTGAGTATTTTTCTCCCCAACTGTACAGTCCTCTATAGCAAAAACTATTTGCTTCCCTCCTTAAAGATGAATACTGCATGTACAGCACAGCAAGCTTTGGAGAAAGATCAAAGAAAAACATGCCAAGTACTAAATTAATGAATTGTCCTCTTTCAATTTATTTTTGCACACAGAGAAAGCTGTGACCTGGTTTTTATATTAAATTCTGTGTTTCCTGAAAGGTCCCTAGAACTTTACCATTTCCTACAATATTGTTTTATGTTATAAAAGCATTAAAAAAGAGAATACAGACAAATCAAATAAATTAAATGGCTACAGTTAAAAAAAACAGATAGACAGTTCTCCCAACAGAGAATTCCCATAAAAAAGGCAAATCTCAGTATGTGCACCCACCCGGATGAAGACAAAAAAATATTAAAAACGGCACCAAAGAAATAATGAAGGTAATGATCAATGTCAACCAGAACTGTCCTGGCATTTGGAGAGCTATCGGAAAGGATAGCATGTGACAATAAATGCTTAAGCAAGCAGATGAAGATCCAAATATTTCTACTTTTTCCTGGAGATTGTGTTCAGCATTCCTGTAAAATTAAAAAAAGGTCCTCAAAGATTACAGAATCAGCCTAGTTTATAAATCCAATTAGCAAAATGACAGTTTTAGAACTGTCAGAAATTTCCTGCATAGTTATCAACCGGAAGTTAGTTAATGTTCAAAGAGTATTTTTTGCAGGAACCACAATTTTTATGCCTGTACTCATATAGCAAGATAATTTCTTTCACCAGATCTTCAGTTCTGTCCTAGCATAGTAAAGCAGAAGGAATTCCTAGCATTGTGACTGGGAAATACTACAGAAAGAGATGCTGTAATGGCAAAGCTCCCAATCAAAACACTGGGGAGAAGAAAAAAGAACAAGGGCTTCTGCTCATTTCGGTTTCAGCAAATTCTTTTCGTGGGGAAAGACACAGCAGGCAGGAATGGCAACAGCTCAGGTAGGAAATGCCACAGCTGAGACAGGGGTTGGGAGAGAAAAAAAAAAGTAGCCCAGTCAAATGTAATTTTATAGCAAATTTCATATTTTGTATCTTTTCCTAGGGATTTAAAAAAAAATTTCATTTTAAAACAGAGAAATCGCTCCTTTTTATTTTCTAGGATTTAGACTGCTACATATAGAAATATACATTCAGATACTGTGAAGAGTTCTAGTAGAGCGCATAGTATTTGACAGTAAAATAGGTAAAAACATAAAAACTGGTGCACTTGATTTTGTTTAGAGCACAAAACTCAAGAATCTGAGTAATATACCTACTTATCACTTACCCCAAAATGCATTAGACCCTCTGTGCACTTTTTTCCATAATTACAATATAGGTATAATTTAAGTCTATTTCATCAGAGTCTGGGAAGGATTGATATTTATTGTACATGATATCTGAATGGCCAAATTTGCACTGAAGTGCAACTATTTCAAGAGTTTTAACACCTGAGTTCCTGTTATGTGATGCGCAAGTTCTGGGGGTTTGGCAACTCAGTGCTGCCTTTTATGGACTCAAGATTCCAATTCTGTTTTCTGAAACTCAAATGTTAGAAGACATTGCAATAAAAATCTTAGTTCATCACACATTTTTATGTTCCTAGACTTCCAGTCTCACTTCATGCAAGTGTAGATTTATTAGGCTGTTTCTAAAACCTGAGAAAGTTCTGTTGACAAAAGTAAGACCATGTTTAAGCTCTGTCTTCACCTAACAAACTGTTAGTAATTTAAGCAAATGCCGTGTTACTAGTGACTCTTGTAGAAGAGTTTTTAGAGTGTCTAAGAGCGGTGTAAAAGTAGCTTAGCTGTATCCATTAATAAATTCCTAAAATGAAAAAATAAGAGAGACCAGTTTATCTAATAATGCACTTGAAAGTCATTAACACCACAGAAATTTTCTGCAATTATGCATACTTGTTAGCTATCATTTTCTACAAGAGTTCAACTATGAAACTTATTCCCCATCTTCCACATTAAAAATAACCACAGAACAAAAATCCTCATTTAAGAAATACTGAAGTTGCACAAATATGGTAACTGCAGACAAAAGTCTAACACATACGTGCACAGTATTTTACAAAACTCTGCTTTGGAATAGCAGCTGCTTAGCTTTAAGTCATTTCTGAAGCAAAAGTCTACTTCTATTCACAGTGAGTGCTGCACTTCAGAAGAGTTCTGGTTCAACACCACCCTCATACGGGCTACGTGAATGTGGCCAGTTCAGCCTCTGCTTGCCTGGAAGTGTTATGTAGGCTGTTGACCGCACACAGCTGCTGATTTGGCAGATGTGACATTCTCTTTTCTGCTATATCCTTACTTTTTGCAGAAGGAAAATCTGTAGAAGTAGTACCTGAGAGATTAGACCTGCAATTTGCCAGGGAGCATACAACCCACGAACTTCAGTTTCTCGTAGACTCCTACGAGAGTAAGACAAAAAGATGCTAACTTCATGAGAGGTACACAGGGATGAGATACTCTTGAGAACAGTCCTCTACAACAGGCTATAAAAGAATCTCTGCAGGAAAAAACACAGATATTTAGCATACAAAGATTTTGAAAGCAAAGTCTTTTGCATAAAATTAATCTTATTTCCTGGCTTAGGAGAAAACAAATCAAATGTGACATCCTACAACTCTGAGCAATTAAGGGGGGCAGGGAGGGGGAATATCTGTGCAAGAAGTAGGTCTTCCAATGCTCATGAAAGAAGAAAAACCTAAGTTTGACCATAAAATCTTGATGACTAGATTACCCCACGGTAACAGGTTTCTTGATTAAAAAAAAAAAAAAGAAAAAAGAAAAAAAGAAAAAAAAATCAGATTTGTGTAAAATTTTAGATTTGAGTTCTTGAATACAACTGCTCTTTCCAGCAGAAGTGTTTTGTTTATTTTTAAAAAAAATAAACAATCTGGGATTTAGCCTTCTTAAATAAAGTATTTAGAAAGAATGATAAATTTACTTTACAGTTTACCAAATCAACCTAATGAATTATTTACAAGAAAATCTCAGGAGGAGTGAAAATTATTAAGATTTTAACAAACAGCTATAAGTCACGAAGAATTAAGAAAATTTATCTGGGTAAGAGTACAGCCAGAAAAAGTCCCATAAAACTACTAAGTGAAAAGTATTGTCATTTCTTGAAACAAAAAGGGATATTAGTAAGTTCTGTTACAGAATAAATTTACTGTGCTTCCAGAAACTGCAAAGTAAATCGAAACACTGTTGAAAGATGACTACTGATACGAAACATGAAGCTACTGTCTTCTCAGCAAAAATTCAAAATTTGAGGTAAAGAATTTGCAACTAGGTCTAAAATAAGTAGTTCCAGAGCCATGAAGAGTCAAGATTGTGAATGGTCATAACTGCAGTGTAAAAAGTGCTGTTTCTTAAAATAACAACATTGTTAACCCTAAACAGTCTGTTCAACAAATCTACTCAGTATTCTTGCATCTCGCTTTACAAAATAATAATCTAAAAACAGACCTCAGAGTGAAGTTGCTACAAAAGTAACTTGCACTTAAGTTGCATGGTGTACCCTTGTCTGAGTTTTGGGCAAAGATCTGAAATGAACTAGAGGATAAACAGCACAGTTTAACTGTACTGTACCTGTACTAGCATAGCTGCTTAAGAAAAGTTTACAGGAATTTGAAAGAAAAGTTGCTTAATACTGGCTTATTAGATGGAAGAACTATAGAAACGTTTTTCAAGGATATTGCAATTAACACTACTTTTTAGTGAATCTAGGTTAAGAATCATTCTCTGGGATGCTAAACTCAAGAAATAGATGATTTACATGAAAGTAAAGTGAGGATCCATCAGGCAACGCATTCAACTATTTAACCAGCAAGTGTCCTAGAAACTATGGCTAAAGCACTGTGGAAATTTTAAGAAATGACTACACAGAAGGAGGGGAAGAAAAAAAGAAAAAAAAAAAGTTCAGTGGCTTCTGTACTGCTGTGATGGTAGTTAACTACAAATGCACTCTGAAGACTAATCTCTACAGAAGGTGGAAGTATGAGATCTGCCTGGCTCTAAGTTCTATTGACCTTGTAAAAGAAGAAGCTGTTCCTCGCACAAGGTCCTTTAGCTGCAATTATACAACAGTTCTGCCCTCAAAGAGGAGCTTGGGAGATCAGGACCGGAGGGCAGAGACAGAAAAGCGAGTAACTAGAAACCAGTCACTAAGCATTAGCTTATCTATAAAATCCATTTATGTGCTCTCTGCCTCCAGAAAAGACATAAAAATTCAAGTTATCTTAACCCCCAATGAAACTCAGGGACTATTTTACTAATTCAGCAGTGTTTTGGAAGCTACCTTTCTCTGTCTTCTAGTTTAATGTAAAAGGACTCTGCTAAACTACATTTGCATTTACATTCCAGATTTGCTCCAATAATAAACACTCATGTTATTTCCATAGATCTTCTGATAATGCTGTAACATTTTCGTATGTCTGAGTCCTAATTCTCAGGAAGAATACATAGACCAGAGTCTGCACATCCGCACACAAGCAGAGAGTAATTTACTTGTTAAGACACTGTTAAGAGATAATACCAAATAATGTATTAGATATACTTCCTTCATATTATTATCATTGCCTTAATTATTAAAGCAAATAATTAAAGAAGTATCATCTGATTTGTGTTCTGTGCTTTTAAATTCCAAATATGTTTGTAAAATGAAGTAAGAATGATTAAGAATGAGAGTAGGACAATGTAAGTTATTTTCAGCCTTTTTTAGTATGTAAACTTACATTTATTTGTCCTATACCACAGGGTATATTCTAAGCCGTAGAATAAAATTTCTTGACTGAAAATTTTTCCATGCCTAGTTAGGAATCTGAAATCTATACACTTTGACAACATTTGTATGATTCAGAGCATCCTATGTGATATATTCTAATGGTTGAAGGCCTTCACGAGGTATAAACTTCTGAAGAACACTGTATTTCTAGTCAGTGAAATAATAAGGAGCAGAAAAGCTCTCATAAATAATTTTTTAAACAAAGAATGGACAAACATCTCACTGAGAAGAAAGGTAGAATCTAAAATGGGAAGGTATTTTCAAAGTTTCATACATTTAGAATGCATTTCACAACAAAGGTTATTTCCAAATTAAAAGTCTTTTCCTGTCAAATTCTGAGAAATAATGTGGGCAAGGACACAAAAGCATTCCATAGCTTTATTAACGACAATGCTCACTGATCTGTGAATAACCTGAAAAAAATGAAGATTATTGAGTTACTTTACCAATCTATCCATCCATCACTAGTGAACAGGTCTCAGAATGATGGATTATCTCACTTCCCTGATGTTTATCCCAAGAAAGAGTTTCTCCTTAGAGGGAAAAACAAACAACTGATCCTACAAACACTAATGCTAACTATGCTTGCCCATTTTGCATTCATCTGCCAAGAAAGTGAATATATTAAGTTTTTCTTTAAAAGCCAAACTACATCAGAAGTTTTATTATTTCACTGAAATGCAAGTGAAAACAATTAAGAAGAAAGCAGCATTGCAGCTACTCTTACTATTCAGTATTTTAGTAAAGACCAAGTGATACTAACAAGTTGTCAGTAATTTCAAAATAGATTTTCAGGTACAAAGAAATGGAATAATCTTAAGTCATAAGATATATATAAATATGAAAATTATATGTTTTGAAATACAGGACTGAACTTGTATCTCAGATACAGCCTATGTTTTTAAAATCACCTGTGATTCCTTCACACTTGCTTAGAATTGCACACGTGCCAAGGCTCAAATCTGTCATGTCTGATCATCACAAGGAATTAACATTGTTTGTATTTCCATTAATATGCCAAATCATTCAATGAACATACAGAAAAGTTATGCATATTTGCTTACGTGTAGAAACATGATACTCATTTATAGATTCGAATGAAGAAAATGTTACACTAAATTTTTAATGTATCAATTCTAAGTGCTTATTTATTAGTCTGGTTTCCTGAAGTCCAGTCTTGATTTCAGAACACTAAAACCTTCCTAGAGATTGTAACAGGGACATAATTGGAAATGTTAAAGTACCTGAGACTACCTCAGAAGCTTCGACATTTGTAGCAGGTAATAGCTCAAATGTAAGGGTAGAAACTGATTATTCATTTCTGAAAGATATACAGGAACCTTCCAAATCAATCACACAATCCTTCATATCTCAGCCTGGACTCTTAATCTTCATGTAAATATAAGGATTGAAAGAGATGAACCATCTTAATCAGATCTTTCCTCCATCACAAAATTACTACCGTCACTGTCACTGACACAAAAATGACTAATTTCAGCTAGAATCAGTAACAACTACTTAAAAAAGGTTACACTGTCCACCAAATACATACACAAAGTAAAAGTTCAAAGCCTATACATAGAAAATGCAAGTCATTAACTGACTACCCATAAAAGTCAGTGAATCACTAATTCCTATGGCAAAGCAGCTGAAGACATTCTAGTACTTCAGCACCTATTACCACAAACACATCTGTCAATTCTTGGATGACTCATAAAGAAAAAAGACATGATGTGTCACCTCCTAGAACCTTTATGAGATGACAAAGAGCATACAGTCTTCAATTCCCTCAAAAACTCCAAATGGGAAAAAACTGCACTACTACTTCTCAAAAACTCTCGTTTCCATTTGGATTTCATATTCACAAGAATCCAGAAAAAAGAATCTGAAACCAAACTGAAGAGAAACTATGCACAGTCTCCCCCAAAATTCAGTGTGTTCACAAAGCAACCACTGAGAAAAATAACGTAAGTGAGGTTGCAAGCTACAACTGACTTCTCAGCTGTCATTCATTAAACAACACTGGTCATGGGTGAAGAGAATCACAACTGAAAGCTTCCAGAAAGACTTCCTCTCAAAGGAAAACTGAAAATAAGAGGCATATTTCACTGCAGTGAACTGTAAAAGTGAACTATATGAAACAGTATTTGTAAAATAGCACTTCCAAACACTCCTCAAAGCCATAAAAAACACAGAAAGTTTTTGCTTCTGAAAAACCAGAAGGAAAGAGATTCCAACTTACAAAAGATTAATTTCATGCAACATGCAAAAGCAAATATGTCCTCATATTTGACAACTATTTCAGATTTTTAAGTCAAATATCTGTTTTTTCCCAGTTACAAAGGAAAATTTGGAAACTGACTATTTTAATATTAACCTCCTACATCAGAAAATATTTGGGCTATTTCCTAATGTTTTCTAAAACCAGAAAAAAAACATCACAATCACACTAAGTATTCTAAATGTTGTATCACTGAGACTTTACAGTTTACAGTCATGCCCAATTATAGTTTTTCTTCAGTGACATTCTTCCAACAAAATGAAAGCTGTATTACAGATTTGTAACAAACATGTTAACAGCAAACTGCAAAACATATATTGATTTCCCTAGCTGCCTTACATATTAAAGTTTTGGCATCTTATGTTGACCATATCAAATGTAAATGCTTGCTTTGATTTTGCTTAAGAATGAGATATTACTATATTTATTTTTACTAAGCATAATAATACTACTACTTCATTAGAAAGGAAGAGACGTAACAGTATCATACCAAGAAGTTTGAACCAAAGGAAGCTGTTATACAGGCCAGTAAAGTTTTGCTGCTTGTCAGCTCGGAATAGCATGAGGCTTCCAACGACCTTCCTTGTACCACGAATCCAATTTATGGAGATAGAAATCTCACATCTGTACCTCGACATATTGGGAGGTACATTACAGTGATATAAAAGTTTAATTTTCTCTCCTAAACCATACCTGTTTAAACCAATAAAGAACTAACACCGCTTTTACTCACTCAAGTGTCGTCAGTAGTTATAAAACGTTGTACTGTTTATGCAGAATTCATTTAGAATGCAAGGATGTGACTTACAAATGTCTTTGACTCATTCACATAAATATGCATGCATGCCATTTATAACAGTAGCCTTGATGAGAACACACAGTGTAACTGGCTGCAAGAAACGCTTAAGAGGTTTACATTAAAACAGAATATAGAACGGTGGTTAGAAATCACAGAACAGGTGACACCTTACTCTGATAACCTGGTGATAAAAACTGTAGGGTATGATGTATAGGTTGTGCCGTTACCACTTTACTATACAGTCTGAACAGTATTCAGATACTGCTCAGTTTTAGGAAGACATAACACCCAAGGCAGACCACATATAAAAATTGTGATTAATCTAAAAAAAAATTGTGATTGTCTTCTAAATTGTTCACTTAAAAACAAAGACATTTAGACTTTATTGTGTATTAGAATGTTTGTAATACAAACCTTTTGAAAGTGTAATTACTTCTTGGTTTGACAGAGTAATTTGCTTCAACTATTAAAATACTGTCCTTATTGTAGGACTTTACAATCAATCAATTTAGCAAAAAAACTCTAAAACGCAGCAATCAATGGACATAAATAGAAAGCTCAGGCCATCTGAAGAATTCCTGTGATCACAGAATGATTTTCTGATAAGAATATTTATAAGACTTCTAGACACCACTATTGCTAACTCTTGAAATATATTGCTGTTACAGATCAGAAAATTGCATGTGCTGGCTATTAAACAAAATAAAGCCAAAGGGCTTTCAAGAATGCAAGAAAAATTATATTGAGAAAAACCTACAGTGGAAAAAAATGTAACTAAAATTCTAATTTCAGTTTTTAATTATTAAATTTACTTTTTTCCGAGGTATTTGAATCCAAAGAAGGTCTAACTGCAAAACTTGTACTACTATAATGGCTTTGATAATACTCTGATTTATTAATCTGTTGGTCATGCACAGATAACTGGTCCCATATGAAGTCCTATAAAGACAGAAAGACATCCATAAACCCTACGAACACAAGTTCTATTGCATGACTGCGTCCAGAGTACTTACCTGAAAACAATTCTTGTTTACAAATTGTCTGTCCAAGCACCTAATTATGTAGGTCCAAATTTTTTTAAAATCTCCATACAAATAAAGTTTAAGGTATAGATGAAAGGCTACTGACAAAACATGTTACCAAATAACATTTCTATTCAATGTAGTACAGAACAACACCTAGTTGTGTAATGAACTAATGGAAACATTAGGTGATCCACGTATATACATCATATAGGACAATTCCATGTGGCCTTCATTAGTTGCTAAGGCCAAACAAGACCTTCCAGAATACAGCCAGCTGCTGGTGCCAACAAGCTACTTTATAGATATCTTCCATGAACGATGATAATTATTCCAGAATGTTTCTATTAACATATAATTGCATCCATCCTATATAGTGCCAACTAGGCTTAAGCTGCTAAGGCCATTCTTCTAGCAGTAATTTAAGTACTGTTATAGAGAAGAAAAACAGAATCTATCACACAGACAAGACAGGAAGATAATGTCCAATACCATGCTGTAAACCAGAATTTCTTAATAGTAGCACACATGTAAAAAGCCGAACTTGTCCACCAACAAGGAACAAAGCAGGTAACACTTGGCACTGATATTTAAATGAATGATATACAGATACATCACTGAGACAACAAAATGGCCTCACCATGCAATACTGCTTTTTTTAAATAGAGCTAATGTTTACTTCAGACCTACAGGTTACCACATTAAAAACCCACATAGAGCAGATGGAAAGGCTGCTCGCCAGCAAAAGAAAGATTAAAAAAAAAACCCCCTCAGCCTTTTAAAAGCCAGTTGAACTGTTGGAAACAACTGAAAATTAAAACCACCCACCCTCTGCACATGTATTCTTGATGGTCCCCAAAAGCATCCATCAACAGCTCCTCTGCTAGAACTACGATCCCCAGCACACCTCAGGAGTCAGGCTAAAGACTACATTATCATTGCCCACAGTTCAAGTAAAGGGGTCGAAGTGGATGTTGCTTTATCCTGGAATCAATAGCGTTTTTTTGTTTTAATTATTTTCTAGGGCTCAAGTAGTAGAGAACATATGGCTGCTGTTGAAGATGTTAGAATATAAAACTGCAGTCTGTATATAACTCAGTGTAACAGGGCTTCACGATACCTTTCCTGCTGTTCAAGTCGCAGGTGGAAGCTTGTGGTCTATACAGATCTACAAAATGATGCTGAGAGACTAAGGACACGATTTCACATCAGTTGCCCTGTTTGTGTAAGTCTGTGATGTAACAAAGGTGAAAGAATTAAATAATTTTTTTTTATTTAATAATAAACTGGACACATGGAACAATTTTGTTTCTTCCAGAAAAATCCAGTTTATTATTAAATATCTACCTATGAATGGTAGATGCACTCTCAGCATTACTTAACAAATTGAAAACATGTATCTTCCTGTAACTTTGGGAAGACTAAACCACAAGTTTTCTCAACCTACCAAAATGTGCAGTCATCCTTTTGGACACACATTGCTCCAAATCTCTGTCAGTTTTAAAAAGCGCTAGCTACATATGAGTTAAATTATCTCTTTCTCATTTCCTAGTACTTGTTATGATAGGCAACCACCACAACACCCAGCTATTACAAGTTGCATTTGTAATACAAAGAAAATTGTTTCAAAGTATGAGAGTAGCATAATTTCCAACATCTTTTTTTTTTCTTTTTTTCCTTTTTTGGGGGGGGGGGGAGGGGAATTTCATAGCCAATGAAAATGTAAAGCAAATAAAACCAACAAGAAATTATTAACAGGATGATTCCTACTGAATGGTATCTATTAGCATTACGTTACCAAGGATTTCCTTTTTGGAAAATACGTATTAGGAAAGTGAAGCTTACCTGCAGAAGCACTGTGGGATCTCTCCTTGACCATACAGAGGAAACAAAAATGGTGTATTGCCATAGCGGCCAAGGCACTGAAGAAATTTTTTTGTTGCTTGAAGACCTTCAAGAGTGCTGCAATCAGTCTCGGAAACCATTGCAATAGAGTGAAGAATGAAGTGCTGCAAGCTGGGTGTTAACTTCCGTGTTCTTAAGAACTGAGCAAACGTACTGTTCTCGTAGTCTGAGGAAAAAGTAAATTTAGGTAAAAGGTATAGTTTAACATTTGTATTTTCTCATATGCTTCAACTTAAACAAGTACTTCTGTATTTAAATAAACAAAAGCAATTGAGTTTTTCAACAAACATCTTGCTGAAAATGGATAACCCAAGTAAATGAAAGTTAAAAAATTTACTCCCAGAAAGTGAGTTCAGAAGACATGAAGACAGAAATATCGCTCCATTAAAATATTTCATAATAATGCAAAACCACTGTATGGGTCTCCAACAGTTTAGAAAGCAACCTCTAAATATGGCTTCATCTACTCATTATGTTAGACTTGATCTAAACCCATTTCTTAATCATGTGAGAAGTGAGCAACTGCGGTCTGTGCCTTGGGACACAGTTTCCTGTAAATTACCCAAAATACTATACCTGAATGACACCCATTCAAGAATAGTACTGCTGAACTCATACTGATATGGTTAGAGTGTATATTTATGTGCAGAAAAGCCATTCACATAGTGTCTTAATCCAAAGATGAGAAGGCGCAATATTTATTTCAAAATGATGACTTGCAACAAACAAGTATGCATGAGACACAAAGACGACAGGGATGAGGAAGCATATCTCCCCTTTAAATTAATACTACTGCTGACACATTTTGAAATTCAAAGAAACACAAGTCTTTCAGGAGATGTTTAACGCCAATGTTGCATGTCACTGATACACCCCTGAAAAACTTTAGTTAATAACTAAATGAATTTCTTTTTCCAGGAGAAGACTGTATTTAAGCAATAGTATACTTTCATACTATTCAGAAATTTGCTCTTCAGCTTACTTCAGTCATGGATAAATTCACAGGTAATTCAGAAACACTTCCATCAATGCTGAAACTAGTATTATCAAGCAATATATTCTGTTCAAGATTCAACCACTGTTTTATTACAAAGGTACCTTACTACCCTTCGTACAGCCATGCAGCAAGTCATAAAATGACAGGGGTTTTTTGTCTTATCGTTCTAAAAAAATTACCAAGTTTTTCCTCACTTCAGACTTCTTACATAACTCCAAATTTTACCAAAAAAAAGCTTTAAAAAAATTCTTCACTATCATGAACTCTCCCTATTAAAAGTCCGCCTTCACACAAATGCAATGATCTCACCAAGAGCAATTTTAATTTTCTGAAGTCTTTACATCAGACTAATCTGACTCAAAATAGTCCCAATTACTTCCCAAGCTGTTTTAAAACGTAGGAACAAAATCTGTTTAACTATCTCTGGAAGTAAAATAAATCTAGTGTCATTTAGGTACATGAATCAATGGATTCATTTAAAATTGATGTGGCATCTCCTTTTTTTTTTACTTAATAAATTTTCTAAATACGACCTATATTCTCACTCTGAGCACCTCAATTTCTTCCAGCAGCAGCAAACCTGAAATTATCTGTAATCTATAAACGACTTCAGTCTAATGAGTTTTCCCCCCTTCAGGATTTTCTGGAGTTCATTACACACTCTCTTTCTCCTAATCTTACCAGATCATTCTCGATATTGACCAATTTGCTCTTGCATATGTTTGAAATATTTTTTTCTAATATTTGTACCTAACCTAAGGGTCTTGTTCAAGTAATTAAACCAGTATCTTAACAATTGTTTCTTTTTAACACTAGAGTCTTTCAAAAATACTGCCTAGTCAAGCTACTGTCAAGCTACAAAAGCACTGATATGCTTCAGTCTGAAACTTATGTCAATAGTTTAACTATTCCTCTTTCCTCATTATTTCTTTTTGACAGATTTTTCTTTTTTTTTTGCCTTCGTTTACTTTTAGACGCCAAGAACTGAGAACATCACTTCATTCTTTGTACCCTGAGGTGCATAAACCCAAAGCACCTTCCTTCTGTTAGCCAATCTTCCTCTTTGACCTGATGCTCATCATTCTTCGCACATTATGGCTCAAATCTATTCAGATTTTCTGTCATCTAAATAAGCCAAGAGTGGATAAAGGCACTCTGAACTTGCCCTCTAGAACTAAAAGGCATTAAATTACATTTACTTTCAAAGTTAAAAAAATCCATTTTCTCCATTTCTGATTTTGTGGCAACATATTGTGAAGATACATGTATTATCCAAAAAATCAGAAAAGAAAAATCATATACGTCACACCATATTAAAAAATCCCTGGGAAGGAGGAGGAAACACCTAAAAATGATAAAAAACATTTTGCAACCTTGCTGTAATATATAATTTTGTTGTTAAAGAAAAATGTAAATAATAAACGATGTGGGAACTAGAAGAGCAAGTGCTTAAGTAGAAGAATTTAACATTGAAGTGAAAAGGTCACAAAAAGGTCAAAGCATACTTTGAAAATGAATCTATAAAAACAAATTGCGTGAAAACACAGGAGAGCTATCAAAATTATGCGTAACTGAATGAACTCATAAGAAAAGAGTGTACACTGCTCAATGAAACCCCACCTTGGTATTCATCAGGGTGTTGTTCATAGTCCAAACAAAATGTCAAAAATTTCATTAGCATTCTCTTTTCCACCATAGTAAGCTGTCTGCTGTTGAAGACATCTGCTCTAGAACAAGGTACCTGGAAAATATTTTTTAATAATTTCAGATACTTTCCATATTCTAGATGTGAAAAGCATCAAGAAACACTATAGTCTGATTACCTAACAAATATTTTAAATTACTATTTTCTATTATAGTTATCTTCGTATATATTTCTTTCCATTATTTTCTAACTATAATAAAAGTTACCAATTTTCCACAATAAAAATATTTAAAAATCTTTTTCAGCCTCTTCCTCTTTTTACTTCCCTTCAATTTCACTTGCATCTCTGACTGCAGAGTTAATCAAAAGAGTTTGTACTAATTAACTGTGCCAAAATCTCCTGTTGCCATTATCACACCAATGACTTCTCTTGTAAGCGGCAGACACACAAATAAAGTCTATGCTACCAATCTGAAAACCTAAAACCTGTGAATCTTTAAGAATGAACTGCCAAGTCGATCAAGGTCTAAATATTTGACATGAGGCAAAGATTTATGTCAATAATTTACTGAACTGCACATTCTTGTTTTAGCTTTTTTTAAAAAAAAAAAGAAAATTTATATGTAACACATACAAATGTCTTTTCATTCCAGAAATGAAATAAAACTCAAAGTCTTAAGGAAAAATACTTGCTTATTGTTACAAAACTCTCAAGAAACCAATTTCAAGTTTCTTGACTTTGAAAAGGTGAGATTAAATAAATGCAATACATTCTCTTACGATACCTGTTCTACTTTTCCTTCTCGAAAGGCAAGAATTCGTGTCGCGTTTTTAAACTCTGCATATCTGCTAACGTTTGACTTAATCAGAAGGTCAATTAACAGACCTCGGGAGTAAAGCAACTGCACAGTGAAGAAAAAAAGAAAATCATGAGTAAAGACAAAGCGCTTAGACCATAAGAAAACAGTGATACCAACAGTATTCACTTGTAAGGTGTTTTCTGTAACTATTTACAAGTATACACAGTGAAATAAAAATCTGAATAAAAGAACATCACGATATAGTATATGCAAAATAATATTAAATTAACTGAAGCGACCATACAAATGGAGGAGACAAAGCAGTCCACAGGAGAGAAAAGGAGGTGTCAGCCTACTGCTCATTTAGTTTTATTAGTCTGGGAGTCATAGCTTGAGACAATTTTTTGCATTGTCATCTTGGATAATTTCTTTGTATTGTATGCTATATATCCTTGAACACCATATTTTACAACCTCCATTTCCTAATATCAGTAAAGTACACAATGCTGTCTGTGCAAGTCATCACGACTTGCCTCCTAAATTACCTGAAACAATAACGTCACATTTTCTAAATGTAAATTCCTTAAACACCCAGTTAAGGTTTAGTCATATTGTTTTATATTAATTTATAATCTGTCCACCTTTACTCCTTCTATAAGCTACAAATGTGTTATGAAATACTGAAGGGACAGAAATGTAACTATTAACTGAAGACATATGTCTCAAGTGAAAAGCACTAGAGATTAAACATGCTTAAAGTCTTGTGGCTCCGAGTAACAGAATTTGCACAATCAGACGGAATTTTCATGATAAAGATTTACTGGAACACTATCGAGGAAACTACAAGAAAGTCTGTATCCCAGTGCCAGAGAGAAACCAGTGCAAACTACTAGTCTTGCCCTGATGACTACTCTTCTGTCAGAACTTCTGGAATTCATTACAATTAATACCACGTAACACAGTGGCACAGAAAAAGTATAAAAAAGGATACAAAATAGTATTATCTGCTTAACCACTATACATTGACTATTGTTTTCATGATGTCCTTCCAATGATGCACAAAAGAGGTATCTACATTTAGAACAGAGACAAAACTTGAAATAATGCATTTTGTAGTGCCTCCACAAAGAATTTAATAAATTATTGGAGAAAGTTTTTTCTTCCAACTTCCAGAGGTTTGAAAAATCTTTTCATGCAGAGTTTGAAAAATTAACCATTCAACTTTGAAAAAACTTCCCATTGCAGAGTACACACATAGTCTAAACCACAGAAGTTAAGAAAAATTTCCATTTAACTTGAATTTGCAGGGCCATATCAGTATACTGTGAAGTACATTAAAGGTAGATTTTAGAGTTTAAACAGTATGACAAATACATCAGACCAATAGTTTTTCTTCTAAGTAAAATGCGCACTAGTAGGTATTCAACCCAATAATAACTAATTTTAGTCAGCTTGAATGTTATGGATTAACTGTAATTATTTTTTTCCCCCAATAAAATTTATTACAATTCAGTGCTTTAGTCCGAGTAGAGAGACAATGAGAGTTTCATACGAAAATCTAAAACCCAGGAAGCACTCCAATAAGAAAAATTATTTTTCATTTCAAAAACATCAAAGATCTGCATGCAAATTGATTTTCCTTGTTTAAAAATATAAATTTTTTAATGGTACTATTTAAAAAGAGCAATTTTGCAGGTATTACTGAAGTGCTAAATTTCAGGAATTTACTTTTATGGATGTATTTCTGAGCTATGCTTTATGGTCTCTTCGGTTATAAACAAACACTAAAGAGCACATATGAAATAGCTCTTGTTTGTTTTAAGGGTACTAAGTCTTGCTTACTTCTCAAGAGTGTCTTTTTTGCCTCAAAGGTACTGTGTCAGCCCTCCTCAACGTTACAGTTTTTTTAAATATTTCAGCATTTTAAGCAAAGTAAATGTACTTACAGGAAGACAGTCATACAGTTCCTACCTTGGAAACTAAATCAATATTAAACCTTCTGCCTTCTCTAACAATTTGGGAATATGTAATTTTCTTTGGTTCTTGGGCAGAAATTTCTGAGGGTGCAGCTTCAGTTTTTCCCGATTCCAGAGTGGATTCACCTAAAGCCGCACTATGAGAACTTTCATTCTCAGAGGTTATTTCTGTATCATTCCCTTCCATCGCACTTGCTGGTTCAGTGCCTGTAGCCTTTTCTGGTTCCGCACTCTCCACCTCCGGTAAGGCGCTCTCCACCGGTGGGCACTCTTTTCCCGATTCCTGAGCAACCCCCTGGGCACCAGAGGCTCCAAAGACAGGCAGCTTTGGCAATGCACCAGCTTCTTCAACATCTTCAGCTGAATCCTGACTGATTAAAAACACAAGGGGAAGAAGGGGGGGTGGGGTGGGGGGAGTCTTTTAAAAAGCCTTAAAAACTTGTTTAAAGTTTTGAGTCAGTGCCAGAATGGAAACCTCAAACGTTTCTATGAAAAGCATTAGAATTTCTTTATCCTGGCCAGATCAGGTGTACCACCCACTAAAGAATTCTGGTTCTTTGACTGCAAAGCTGTAATTCAAGAGGAGTACTTTTACTGAGGAGGAAAAAAAAACACAAAACAAAAATTTGGGTTCCTATTTAACACGGACTCAAAAGATGGAATGAGCTTAAAATGAAAATGAAAATTCTCATGGTGAAACACAATACACAGCTACATAAACAAAAGAAATACAGTATTTAAAAAAAAGAAACTGTAAAGCACTTCGATTACTTTTTTTCCTATGGATTAAAAAACCCCTTTGAAATTGAAATGCACAAATGCATTAAAGTCATTACGCTCAGATATTTTAAAAACCAAACTCACTGAAGAAAACAGAAGTGCTTTATACGACTGAGACCACTTTGCATCTATTATCATAGGAAGTCCACAAGAGAAGCATGCAGTTTTGACCTGAAGTTTAAGTAAAACTTTCAGATTACTTTTTCAACTCTGACCTTGCATTCTAATTAGCTGTTCAAGTAACAGCCACAGAGAATAAAGTTTCCTCATGTAGCAATGTTATTTTTATGCAAGTGTTATAAATTTGTGCATAGTAGATGAAGGCGGCCAGTCAAAGGGAGGGACATTACCACACATTTACTCTGTATAGTCCATCTCCTTTTCACAACACAATTCTTTAAAATTCTTCGTATAAAGCAGACCTCCACTTTTAATCTCATCTACTTTTTTATCTTGAACTTCAGTGACATCTACTTTAGAAACTAGTACTTTTGAACTTAGAATTTTAGTTTATACTACAAGCTGAGTCAAATCAATGTCATTGTAAATGAAAGGAATTCAATAATTTCACACTATCTTTTTATCTTTATACCACAAGCCATTAATGCACTGAATAAACAATTTAATCTTGGCTGAAAGCTAATGAACTACGATTTTAAAGGTGACCTGCAAATGTACAGTACAAAATTTCAATCACAGGACAGTTAAAATTCACTGAACAGCAAGAAATTATTCAGTATACATATAAAAATGCTCCCTCACATCTGTAGCCTTACAGATGGAAGAAGGGGGCAGGATTTCCGTTAGAGGGAACAAAACCCCTGTATCCTTTAAAAGTTGCTCCTCACTTACGAACTCCAGGAACTCACTTGGGCTCATGAAAATAAGAGTTTGGAATAAGTCTCTCAGCTTGTACAGAGCCACCAGGAAGCACTTATTCATGAATGGGGTAAAATATTGCCCTGGGAAATACAGGAACTGCTATAAGGAAGGACTAATGAAAGAAGTCTGTTTCTGTACATTAATTATGTCTTTCTGCTTCATATTGCAAGCATTAAATAACTATAAAATATCAAAGGTAATAAGTACTTTGTCAAATATTTTTTTAAAAAGTAATCTCTCCTAAAAATACAAATGAAAGTCAATTAAAATTTGGGGTTCTGTTTAGATTTTTGGGTTTCTTTAGGAATTTGGAACATGGTGTTTGTGAAAACTGCAAAAGCTGTTACCATGAATGCAATAACTAAGAATGAAGCTTTCATTTAACCCATCCTAAAGCTTTTTATAACACAAAAATTCAGAGGCAAGTTTTCTTTCTACCTTCTCCCAAGTTCAATGTACAATTCAATCTCATTTTAAACATACTTGATTATTACTTTTTAAATCAAAATAAAATTTGGATTCACAACACATTGTATTTTTTCTATATCACTCCGAAAAGCACTGTAACGGAAACATTATATTTACATATTTTAAATCTCTATTCAATTGCCATTAATGAATACGTAAATATGCATGATTTGCAGCTCTACACATTTTATAATGAAAGCCTAAAACCTGTATATAATCTAAATTCATGACATCCTTCCTATAGGAACAAATATCCCTGAATAATGTAAGAACTGTCTATAAAAATGACTCAAATTGAACTTCTGTACAGACAATTCTTCTCCTAATTCAGAAAAAAATAATACATCTGCAGACAAATTGTTGTGTAAATTTAGAATATTATCTTCCACCATTCATCAATTAATGGTACTAACAAAGGAATATCTTAAAATGAATGTGTCTTATTAATGCCTTGTAACAGCAACCCCTTCAGATAGGTCAAATGAAAAATTGCCAACCAGCTGGTTAATTTATTCAGCACAGGTGTTCACTATTTATTTTTCAGCCATTTGCCTTTTTTCAATACAGCTTGTTGTAGACACAGTATTCTTTTCCTTTGATGGATGCACTTTGTTCTAAGGCCATTCATTTCAGATTTGCACTGTGTATATTATACTGCTACCCAGCTGTTTATTCTTTCAAAATAAATGTTTAATGGTTACTTCATAGGAGTTATAAAAGTTAAGCAAAACCAACAGAATCTAGCCAGAACGTGTAAATTGTCAGAAACACAATAATTGACTCTCAGGAAGTTTTAAGTTCTTCTGGAAAACTTTTTCTTGGCTAGTTTTATTAATCTTACCATTCTTCCTTGTAGGTTTTGGGTTGGTTTTTTTTTTTGTGATAATCAAGAGAGACAGCATTGTAGTGCCAGGCTAAGTTAAATGCTTAAAAGTAGAATCTTCTATTTTTTCCTAACTCAAGTATAATTCTCACTTCTACAAAATGTGAAATCTTAGTGCTAGGGGACTCATTTTTGAGCCAGCCTTCAGTCAATATCACATCTTCTTAGGAAAATCATATGCAAAGTTAAGAGACCATGAACCTTTAATCTGATTTAATACTGGTTCTGTACAATATTTATCATGGCAACAGGATTACAATTACAATATTCAAGTGATATTGCTTTAAAACAAACATAACATTTTATCTGCAATACAGTCAAGCAGCCATTACTGTGCAATATAGAACTTTGGAATATTCTGAGTCTGTGACCTTCGGATTGTATTAGTATAATTCACACCTTTGTGGTTTTTTTTTTCCTACCTGTGATGTTTACAGAAAGAAATACATGTTTCTATATGAATATCTGTCACTGTTTCATTTAGCTACCTATGATATTATCTAAGAGAATCAAGGTTAAGCTTACATAACAATCCCAAAGAACCTTTCAGGAACTCAGAACAGTGTTCGGTTCAGTGCAACATCCAAAAGATAAAAATGATAAATAAATACAAAGAAGTAGTTCAGTTTTCAACTGAGACCCATACAATTTCCATTCATTATTACTATGCTTACACTCTATTCAACATTACTGCTTCACAAGGTTACTTTTAGGTGTTTCTTGATTTTCAATAATATGACACTGTGAAAAGCTTACTTTCTGCATGACTTACATATAACAAAGTATCATATTTCTGTTTAAAAATCTAAATAAAAAATGAAATTTGTATTCTTCTGCTAATGCAGACATACCTCCACAAATACCTAACTAAAAGATACTTACACCACATATCAGTCCTAAGATGGTATACTATTCTTCATGTGCTTATGCAACAAATATTCACAGAAGTGTGTATTTCAAACAAAGCATGTATTTTTTTTCATGTTGTATGTAAAGTAAGAGCTGAGTTACCTTACTTCAGAAACAGAAAGAAGGTGACGGCCCAAAAAGGCTAACTGTTATTACATTACCAGGAGCCTTTGACCACGCAGTTCCTTCTAAAGCATCATGGGTAAGCACTGCTTATTGAGAAAGTTAAATCCACTGAATATTAGCACAATTAGGTATTTTATAGTGACAGTACCACTGTCCATTTGTGTTCCTATTCTTGTGTACTTATTTCAATTTACATGTACTTACAAGTTATGAGTTTTATTTTTTACTATGACAACAGCAGCTTTTAGCTATATTAAGAATGGAAAAATTTAATACATGGCAGTGCATAACTAGCTACTACTAATAATACCTACAATGACAACACTTCTGTTTCCTACTCAGAAGGAAATTACCAACTCACAAAGTTGGCCAACAAATCATACTGCGTCCAGATAAGGTCATTTAAGAAGGATCACTTAGCTTCAACGAAGTGCAAGTAATTTCAACAAAAGCGCAAGGACATTAAGAACATTTTAGAGGTTATGGTTACTTTTTGAGACAACATGCAATATGGTACTATGGTGAAATGCTTGAAGCTAAAAGCACAATATGATTATTTACCTCTGAGCATATGAAATTATTTGTATATTTCTATACGTATACTTACTCGCCAAAACAGAAATCTTCTACATGTTGAATAGTTTTATCCTTCTTGCTAAGAGAAATAACTTCTTCATTCCCAAGGATCAGTTTTCTCCAGTCTTCACATTCATCATTGATATCCGTCTTTTGCTTACAAAGAACAATTATAAAATCACATTTTGTACTGTGCTAGCTGGTCTTGAACTATAAACCTCTGTAGTCCCAAATAATTTGTTGTACCCTCTTATAGAAAAAAAAAAAGAAGGAAAGAATAATCTTAACTGTCTTAATTTTTTTTCTATTCAGATTTTTTGAGTTGAAAGAGTTAGAGCTGGTTACTTCATTCTAGAATGCCAACATTTGTACTACCTTACTAGCTCTAGTAAAATGAAAATACAGTGTTGAACGAAATACAAGTTTTAATAGAGAGTTGAATATAACTTTGAATACAATCTACTAATAGACAGGTTTGCCATACCCAGGTTAGTTCCAAATTTTGTGACAAAACTCTTTGAACGGAGACCGTATGAAAAAATACAGTGATTTGGGTATTATATTAATCTGTCCGCACAGGAATCTCTAAATCATATAACAGAACCCTGAGAATATTAAGTTCTGACATTGAGCAACTCCACTGATTATGCCAGAAGGTAGCACTATGTAATAAATAGACATGAGACTGAACTGAAAAAGTTCCATCTTCTACGGACCAACAGGTTCATAATGCTTCAGTAAATAATACGAACATCTATTTGCTAATATAGTCCAAGTGCTCAATCTCCTAAATAAATATCCTCTTGAGAAGATTTCTAGTGGACTGTCATGAATTAGATAAACTTTTGTCATTGAAAAATACACTATCAACATTAATCTTTTTGTCCTGGTTACAGGACATGTCAATGGAAGGATCCAGTAAACTACCTTTCTTCCAGTTAAGAAGAATCAGCTGAAAGCACACAAGAAAAACAAAGGGGACTGAAACATCAGAGTGGAAAATAATCACACAGAAAATGGAAAAGACCAGATTATCATTTACAGAAGGTGCTAGCAAAGGAATCAAAACAAGAGTATAGTTGCTTCTACATAAATTCAAGAACCCAAAATTATGACTGAGCACTAGACTGTTTGGTCTCAGATACTAATATTAATAAACCAGGCATATCAGAGTCTTAGAATGCTAGGCCAGATGGTTAAGTCTTAACCAGTAATGCTGGAAACTAGAAACCTCTTTGATCTGTCAAATTACCAAAGAGAAAGAGCATTGTGGTAATTTGTCTTCTAATAAATTATGCAAACAACCAAGATTTAACATTAAGAAACGTTAAAACAAGTAATTTGGGAAATTTTTACCTGATTTTCTTTAATCCAGGACAATAATCCTGAAAAACTAAAGCTGGCCCAGTTTCCACCATAGTAATTTCTCCTGTAAAGAAAAAATAGTGAAACTTGATGGAGAGATAAAACATAGCCTTTTCAAGTTTAAAGAAAAAACAGCCAAATTTGGGACATTCAAAATATTTTCCATGACAGATTTTACAAATGCAGAATATAAAACCTGGTATATTTCACAACTTTTCATGAGATGCAAAATTTCCATTTTCACTCATTTGTATGCATCTCTGACCAAACAGACTATAGTCCAAAATCAAAGTATGTGGAGGGTAAAATGAATAATGCTAAGAAAAGCACATGGGATGTTTTAAGTAAAAGGAAAATAGAGATAATACTGCTTCTTGGCCAAGACTGACTCTATACCTCTTACTCAAACACGTACATCACCATAGACATCTTTACTTACTGTGGAGCCAAGCCAACAAGTCTGCCGGTTTGAACTGAGTTCTCAGAAAAGCTAGTTCAGGTTTTTTGCATCCGTACCACACTCTACAGTTTCAGGTTCTGGCAGGACCTAGTACCTTTGTCACGTGAGCACAGTTATACTGCTTCTGACTGAAGCTGATTTGGAAGTTAATTGCATTGCATGCCACTTCTAAACTAACAGTGCTTCATGAGGTAGCTACGCGAAGGAGAGTTAAGTAAGCTGAAACTGGGTCCAGACAGCAGAAACCACATCTCTCTTATGCATTATGACAAACAAAGGGAAGTTCACACTATTATTTATCTACTGCTTACAGAACAGATAATGCTTATTATAGACTGTTACGATGGTCTCGCAAAATTCTTATTAAACTGCATATACTGTAGGTGGAGCCAAAGGAACTGATTTGTACAAAATGATCATACCTCCCTGAGTACTCTTCAGTTTATATTTACCGCCTTCTTTCTTGAAAAATATTAGTTTATGTTTTAAATCACAGAAAATTAATAGTTCTGCTGTTAAAAAGAGTCTCTGCTCTTGCTTTTCAAATTTTTTCTATCAATATTTCTCTAAACATCAGTTGGATTAGCTTTTGTTATCAAGCATACCACATCTTAAGTATTTAACAACTCTGGTACGAAAAATAACAGAGCAATTACATTTTAAGAAATCACTAGTTCTTGCAAAATAAAAAAGTCATTTTGGGATTTAACTCTGTTTTCTGGCACTGTATGCTGGCACATCAGAAGTGTGAAAGATATCAAAAATACCCTGCTGAATGGGTATCTAATGTTATTGCATACACTAACAAAAAAAAACATTTAGGAAGATGGGTTTTGCATTTTACAGAATAATGCGAAGACTGGTAAATCAAATGAACTTATAATCTTACCATAACCTCCTCCACTTTTAAACTGTAGAGATAAGTGTGATAAAAGTGAAAAATTAAATTCAGGTTTGATTCTACTGTTTAAGATGGGATGTTTTTGACAAGGCTTATCTGCACTGACAAAGACTTCATTAAGAGTGTCAGCCCCTTTATAGTACCAGAGGGTGATGCTCTATACCATGTTGCTTACTTAGCATATGAAGGACAGATGTCTTCTAAACAATGCCTAATTGCTCCTGACTAGAAACTGACCTAAAAAAGTCTTCCAGCTACTGCAAGGCAATAGTGAAGAACATAAATAGGACATCTTTTGCAAAGACAACAAAATCCAGCATTCACCGAATAAAGGTGGCTTCAACAACAGACCGTGGGTGGTGTCTAAGGCCACGAACTGGGAGGACTGGGTCTCTACGTTAAGAGGATGCGTGTAGTCTGCCCTGCAATCTGGTTACTCTAAACAGATGAGCTCCATCTGCAGATCTGTTACCAACCAGAAACTCCAACCATCTGTAAAAAGGAGTTCATACTTACCTCATTATGTGAGTGACATGGGTGAGGCTTAAAAAGGACGGTGTAATACCAAATAGCAAAATACAAAGCAATGAGGATTAAATATATTAAATGCCTGATTCTGTTCAGACTGTAAAACTGTAACTGATAGTTGCATGCAATGATAACCTCCAGCTTTGTTTTAGATGTCAATGGTGTAGGTTAATTTCTTGCTTCTTCTTAAGATTCCACTGAATGAGAAATTCAATATCCATATATTATCTGCCGCTTGTGGGATTTCCAAAAAACACGGCCATGAAGATTTATTTTAAAGGGAAACTGCTGCTTTAGTTGCAAGTTTCCTTGAATATGGAATACAATCTGGCTGTCAGAGCAAGCAAGGCCATTGATCACAGAAATCACAGAAAACACCTGCCTAAAATTAGGACTAGGTTCCTTGAATCTATACCAATATAAATTAATGCATATTTAGAATATTTAAAATCAAAACTTGCAGTAAGAGAAATAAATATTATTTTCACAGAAAGTTACAGAAGTTTATTTGTGAGCTGTCAGACATATTTAATGTAAACATTCCTCTGTCCGTCAGGTGGATTTTCCTTTGAAACTGCTTTTCTTTTTAACCACCAATGATGTGAATCAATCTCTTCAACAAAGCACTCTATAATGCTGTTCTGAAGCTCAATCAGTTTTGAGAAGACAGTATGGCCTTTCTCAAATGGAAAATAAATCGCAGCTGTCCTTTCTTTCCTCTGGTGTCTGAGAACCTCTCCCAAGTTAGGCTACACCACCTCAAATATTAATCTTCTCTTGAAGCATCAACTTCCAGATTTTTTTCCCCAAATTTTAATTAGTTTACCGTGCATTACATAATGAATCAGGATTGCTTAATTTTCTCATCTGAAAACACTACAGAAAGAAGGTAGACCAGACATGATTACTGATATAGTGAGCAAAGTTTTTAGCAAAAATCTTGAAGAATTCTAAAAAGAGCTGACTAAAGGTTTTACAATTAGGAGTCCTTTGTAACCAAATATTTTTGTCATAACTGCCCTGAAGATGAACCGAGGAATTCCTTAAAGTAAGGGTCAAGATCAAAGCCTAATTAAAGATAAAATATTGTCCCAAAATCTCAAGGACTAAGCTCCTCTCTTCTCTTGCTGTATTAGCAAACTACAAAGATGGATATTCTCTCCCTTTTTTAGGGTTATAATTCAATTACCATCTAACTAAGAACATGAGATATTTTGAAGGTGTAACAGCAGTTAGAAATTAATTTTTCTACCAAGTTAGATAGAGCACAGATGTTTTCTTCTTCTACCATACATTATTTCCTAGGTGATATTTGCTCAAAACTTCTCCTGTATTACCTGGATTTTCATATGAATTAAAATACTGCTGCTTTTAGTTCTTATTTTTCAAATCTCCAATCT
This sequence comes from Haliaeetus albicilla, assembly GCF_947461875.1. NCBI lineage: Eukaryota > Metazoa > Chordata > Aves > Accipitriformes > Accipitridae > Haliaeetus > Haliaeetus albicilla. The sequence continues at coordinate 23,061,250 of NC_091505.1, read as the reverse complement.
GTAGTTCAGAGCTAATGGCAGAACTGCTGAAGCCATTTCTGCAAAGTTTTGGAAATGTAGCCCAAGTACAGGTTTACCTCTGCAAAAAGCTTAATTGTCTCTTCTCCTACATGAGTTTGTATTTTTTTCTCAGTTACTAACACCATTTTTTTCTTCAAATACTTCAGTCCAGAACACTGAAATTGCAAATTGTTTCCAACTGATTAACATTCTTGAAATCCAAACCAAGAGAATATCTAACATGTCCTTTTGAAGACAGACTACAATTTGAGAAATTGAACACTTTGGAAAGCACGAGATACACAATTAAAACATGTTTAAGAACAGGAAAAGTATTTCATGGACTATGTCTGTTAAGAAGATTGCCTTTCTCAGTGCCATGTCATAACGGCCATGGTCTAACAGTCAAAGCTGGTGACGTCTCAAGAAAAGCTGCTGATGCCTCCTGATTGCTCCCAAGAGCTGCCTGTATGTGTCTGTCCTGCATTTGATCTTTCAGAAAGAAGTCTCGAACCATCAGAGTAGCTGTCTTTTGCAAAGGAAGTTACTGCCACATCGATTTTAAGGATCTGAACACAAAATGACTTATGTTTCAAACCCATAAAGTTTCATGTGCTATCTATTAAGTACACAGTCACATGTATTAAAAATTCCCATTCTGGCAAAGTAACCTTGTTTAGGGGCATGAGAAGTGGACTATGCTTCCTTGCCTTCCAAGAGGAAGTTTTTAACCCAAACAGCTCTTGAAATCCTTCAGCTCAATGCAAGGGTGATGGTGGCAGTCACTTGTACCACATTACATTACGTCCTGGGATATGAACATGACCAAAGGTAATTATCACGGACCAGTTAAGACCACGTTTTACTCTCCAATACCTTTGCTATGAGATCATATCCTAAAACAAAATAAAAACATCTTTTTCAAAAAAGGTCAAAAGATACCAGAATTAAGAATTTTCGCCTAGGGTTCCCCTACCGAAAATTAAATAGTTCCTTTATTTTTCTTGCAAGAAATTGACCTGCTTTGAGAAGCAACGTTTTTGCTTGCTGGTTGCTGTACTGACACAGCTACCTCACTTCACAGAAGTTCAAGATCAAAAAGAGGGCTGTATGAAGACACAGGTTGTATTACATTATGTATTTTACAAGTTCTGAAAAAAGTGAAACAGATTGCCTAGCAAGAAGTGGAACAAACTACAAAAGCAGGTATCTTGGAGGGAGGAGGTACAGGAGGGTGCCCAGCATGCTTTTGGACACCTGGATAAAACAGAATTTTGGACAAAAGGAACACTCAAGTACTCTACAGGCAAAGTAAGGTCAAAAAAATAAGAAGATACCAAGTGTCAAGAAGCAAGGCATGCAACGCAGACAGAGCAAACTGGGCACAAAAGAGGAGTTAAAATCCTGCATCCTGACACTCCTTTGCCTTTGAATTAAACTCTACATGGAAAGATAAGTAAGTCAATGAGGAAGGATGTACACAAAAAAACTACAGTCTACACATGTTACATTCTAGATGCTCAAAATCAAATACAAAATGTAGCTTAACATACCTCACCTCTAACTGCCCCATCCTCAGTAACCAAACTAGTACATAACTATATAGATATATAATTATAAGAAGCAAATAAGCAAAGGACCAAAAATAAAAACATAGCAACCATCAGGAGAAAGTCCCAGGCATATGAACAATTAGTATGGGAAGTATACTCACTTCAAGTAATCAACTTTTAGTCTTGATCTACCTTTCTTTGGCAACTTCAAGTTTAAACTAAGTGCCAATTTCCACTTTTTAAATTGCAAATTACTTTTCTAAATCATTTCACAAATATCCTTGAAATTTCACATGTCAACAGCTCATTAATATCTACAGTAAATGTAGCTCTCTGAAAAGAACCACAGATTTTACGTTTATTGAGACAGATAGCTGGCACAGAGAAATAGAGCTCCTTCAATTACTATTTGGCAGAAGGTAACTTCAGTTTAAAATCAGTCTACAGGAATTTATGGCAACACTGCAGTGAAGTGACTATTTTGAATAAGATTAGCTACTGTTGATGGCAATACTTGGACAGTGTTTATAAATCAAACTTAGAACTTAGTATTTTATAATAGGCCACTTCAAAACTATCTTCCATAATCACCTATGCAGTATATTATGATAAATGCAAACATGGCTGGAGATTAAAAATAATAAAATGATGTACACAAGGTAATGAGTGCAAGCAAACTATAAACAAAGACTTCATCCATATACATTTTCTATATATTGTACCTAACTTAACTCAGACCTTTGTAGAGAACAAAAGATGAATCAAAGTAGCACACCTAACACAAGCATTCCAGCAACCTCGAAACTTATTTTCTTATACTCTGAAAAAAATTTAAACTCATGATGCTTTAAGAAGGGAACAACATACACTGTTAAAAAGTGATGCTCTGAACATAAACAGATTTTTTTGTTGATGAATTTTCAATTATACTATTACCTCAGTAAAATGAAACTTGAAAATTCATCTAGAAACGAGTATATTAAACTAGATATAGTAGATAAAATTAAAATGCTTTAATTCAGATTAATCTCTGGCAAGCTTTTAATACTTAACTTTTCACTTAAAATTCAAACGGCATCAGGTGGGGGTTTTCTGTTGGTCTTGGTTGGCTTTTTTTGCAAGAGTACTAACTTAAACACGAAAAGCAGATGGCTTGACACACTCCTCTATTTACGGGGAAGGGGTTGTACAGTATAAACATTTCTATTTTTTTTGCCAAGATATGGATTCTAGACCATGGTTCAGTGAGCACACACACGAATTATAATGGTAACTACTACCATGAGTAAAAAACACCTTGGTTGGGAACAATTTCCCCTGACCTTAGCCTGCACTAGAGTTGGAAAATAACTCCATAGGAGAAAGGAATTAAATGTAGAAGCCTTCATTTTCATTATAAAAACAAAAGCATGTGTGAATGTAAATGAGCATATTTAAGTGAAAACAGTAATAAACAAAATCTGTATTCCACAGTTCTAATTGCTTGCTTCTGTGTGTTTTCTGAAAGGCTCTTCATCATAGCTAAAAATAGGCATGCATAAAAGAAATGAAAGTTCCAGTGGCTAACTATTATTACAGACTTTGATAGCCAATGAATACAAAAAATTGAAATAACGGGTGTGGTTCATTTAAGAAAATCTAAGTAGTCTACCAATAATACAGGCACTAAGCTTAAAATCCAAACGTAACTATTTTATTCATTCTATATCTTCTTATTCTAAAATAAGTTTTTTAATATTTTGGTTAGCAATCTAATACCTAATTTAAGAATTACTGTACCAAAATGTTTGAAATGAACGTACCCTTATACATTATGCAGCAGGTCTTTATAGTAACTTCAGTATCACTACTATGTAGTTACATATTTCTTTAAAATTATTACAGTCTTAAGAGGTGGTTTTGTTTCAACTGAATCATTAGTTACATTAAATATGGAGCATCAAGTACTGCCCTGCTGTGTACTATCCCATTCTGATGTAGAACACTAGGACCTTAGTCCATTTAAGGACTTCTTTCCTTACAGTTTCCAGTTTTCCATAGGTTTTGAGAGTAGTCCATAGTGCATGAAGATTCATTAAGATGAGTTCTTAATCCAAATACCCTCCTATTGATAAAAATTACTGACTGACGTGCATTACTTGTCCTCACTCCAGTCCAAGACAGGAAGCCAGAGACTTTGTGGGCAGTATAACAGCAAACTGAGCAATTGCAAATCATATTTCATGCAACCAAGTTAGTGAGCTAGTCTTGCAAATTTTGAAATTGTCTATGATATTAAATTAGAAATAAATGTATGAAAAATGAATGGGTCCTTTGAAGGGCTGTAGGCAAAAGGAGATTACAGAAGTTTAATCTTGAACCGATGATGCTCAGAGAAAATGAACAGCAGAAAGCATATCCTTTTCAAGCTCTTGGTGCAAGACACAAGAAAAACTGAAAACATGTATACTGTCTCTGGGAAAAGTCTCTAAACCTAGGTGCTGAACACACAGGTGCACATCAAAAGTATTTTCATAGAAAGGCAAGAGCTCAAAGATATGATGTAAAAATAAAACACTATGCCAACCTCATAATTTTTGGCGAACAAGTACTAACAAGTACAGCATCTAAGCTCACAGCACCCTTGCTGCTACCACCACCTCAAAACCACCTGTCACGGTTCTCTGCCGACATCCAGCAGGTATCAGCTAGAGATGTAACAGGTTGCCTGAAACTAATCTCTACATAGACTTTTACTGGTTATTAACAGTTATGATTTTACAGGTAAACACGTAAGATATTCCCACCCCCACTTCAGATCAAATTTTGCCAAATTATCTACTTTGGTTGCATGCACAAATATTTACCAAGCTGAAGTGCAGAAATTTGTTTAACCTTAGAAAATTATTATGCATTTTAGACTATGGCAACATTTAGCAGCAGCAGTGCTGCTTAGGTAGTCCTTGCTTCCTGCTTATGACCCTCTCCCAAAACTGTATTAGCCCAGCAAATTGCATAACTGCACTAACAATGGGACTGAAAAGGTACCAAGGGGACAGGAGCCAGCTACACTCAAGATCAGTGGCAATGCTGCCAAAAAAATAAAAACAAACCAAAAAAAGTGTACAATCGTACCTTGATCTCACATAATGAACTACGGCAGGCACAGTGCAGGTGTCTAGCACAGAAATCTCACAATATACACTGCATTTGTTACCTTCTAGAAAAACACAGACAGTAAAGCAGCCTCAAAAGCTGCTTAGTAATGATTGATCACCTCAACAGAGTGATGAGAAAATTTAGAGTTTTGAAGTGTTAGATGGGAGAGAGGGGTATTTTAAGAGTTCGTCTTGGTTGGCTCAGGCTCCAGCATTTGATCTCAAGCTTGCCTCAGAAACTAGAGTTCTAGACTTGAATCATGCTACTAAATTTTGCTGAGCAGGGGTACAAATAAGCCAAGGTTCAAAGATCCTATTTTTTTTTTCTAAAAAACCAGTGTGCATTGTAGTGTATAGTTACACAGGATTTAAAAAAAAGATTAACTTTGGCTAATTGGTAAAGGGAAGTAAAATGAAATGTTAATCTCTTAAAAGGATGCATGAAATATGCTACTCCAAGTGCTTCAGCAAATCCTTCTATTTCAAAGTGCAACAGAAATACTTCTTGAAACAACTGATTTCAGTGATATTCTGTAGTCTTCTTACAAACTGATTTAGCATGGGGTAGAGAGAAGACAGCAAAGAAAGAAGAGTGCTGTGTTCATCTCCTGCCTTATCAGCCAGATTTTACTTGTCTTCATTCTGGTAACAATTAAAATGCAAAAATACTTTTATCTTCTCTAGGCATTGAGAACTGACACAAATGAGATACTAGTAAAACATTTTGTCATTAAATGATAATGGCTCAGGTAAAAATTCTCACAAAACCAAAATGGGATAATTGCTGTCAGGAATGATAATGAAGGGCACTAAACCTGTAACCATTCCTGTCTATATGAAAGAAGGAGCTATCAGTGGCATCCTTGACCACACCACTTATGTTCCAAAGTACTGACCTAGGATGCAAAAATTGCCTGTTCTGTTGATGGAAATAACACCCCAAAAATAAGGTAGAGACAGAAGCGTACGATTACTAGATGCCAGATGAACACAAAACACAAGTCCTGAAGAGCACACTGACAAAGACACAGATATACTTCTAGCCAGTTTAACTCTTGAAAAGGAAAATTATTGGAGTAACTTACGAATCAACATGAAGAACTCTCTGGCCACTCCTGGCACATGCTGCTGCAATAATAGATTCAGGCAAACCTGTAAGAACACATGCAATTTTTAGAACTTAGTACACTAAGACATATTAAAAAATGAAATCAACTTAGAACTTGGTCAGAAACAGGCAATTCAAACAAAAGAAAGTTTACAATATGAGTCACTGAAATTTTTAATACTCTCATGCTACTAAAATAACGAACGCTATTTTGTGTTCATTAACATTTTTCTATAACCCTCTTAATGTAACGCTATTTTTTTTTTTAATAATTGTATGGCACATGTCACTTGCAAACACTTCTACCTCTGAGTTAAAGCTTGTCACCAGTGAATTCTCTAAACACCTTGTTATCATAAACAGACTGAGCACTTGCCAGCTCGGTATCCAAATTTCAATGCGATGCTCTGTAACTGTATCCCTCCTGATACAGACAGGTATTATCTGAGGGCATTTTTGTGTTATTTTTGTTCACTTCAAAGTGTCTGACATAAAGACTGTGTAACAAGCCATTAAAATGGTATTTTAAAATTAAGAAATTTATGGTAAATGCTGCATGCCCTCGTATATTCCAAGGATGCATCAGAAAGTGTGAGGGTATAAACCTGTTGGGATGGCATTAAACGATTGCATACGGCAGAGTCCTGTCTGGTGCTCTCTCCTCCATATCATCAGATGCCAAACATCTCTAGTGTGAACAGGTCTCAGAACTGTATCTGGACTTTGAACTAATTGGTTTCCTCCAAAAGAGTGCACAGGAGCGCACTCAATATTCTGCATGCAGACCAAGACCTGAGTGTAAACAGAAAAGCTAAACTAACAGCACGGGTGTACTTTCACTTGACATTTAAGGGTAGTGTTAGGGGCAGAACAAATGCAAGATGGTTGCTGTTAAAGTGGTATCCCTATCAAAATCTCGCACGTCATGAAATTACGCTCTGTCAAATCAGAATGTTTTCACCATATTTAGAAAAGATATGTAATTAAAAAAAAAAAACAACCTAAAACCAAAAGGCTAGTGATAGTTCTCTACCAGCAATGCCTGCTTGGAATGGCACATGATCGCAATTAGAAGTTTAATAAATAAATGAGGCTGTTCTCTAACTTCTACTCCCACTCACCAGATTTTTACATGCACAGTTAGATGACTTGGATTTCTGACTAGATTCAGAAAAGAAGTATAGCTCGCTATCTAAAAAGCACGATGGCACTAGCTTTGCTGAAATCTCTTTTTAAATGATCTATTGGCTGTTTAAGCAGGTAATTCAGTAAAAGCGATTAAAATTCTAAGGGACTGGTATTAGGAGACACTTAAGCTACGTATTCAATTAAGGGATGAGATTAAACAAAGCAAAAAGAGTGTTTCACTGATCTGATTTACAGCGCAGCACCAGAAACAGCTGTACTACTACAACTGAAGAGAGACAGAACTGAAAGTGGAAAAAGCAGGTGTTGTAGGGCACAAAATTCTTTGGCTAGCTTCACACCAAACATCATCTTCATGAGAATTTCAGGCCTGCAGTTGTCTATTTCCTCAGAGACAATATTGCCTTCACAAACAAATAAAAGGTCATCATGCTGTCAATCTCATGACTCATTTAAAACACATGATGCAACATGTGAAAGGTTACTGGACGACTGTTTACTATTTGTAAGGTATCAGTTTTCACTTACCTAGAGTAAGAAGCTGTTAGACTTTAATGGGATATTAAGAACAATTTAGTACTCACAGAGACAGAACAAATAATTTTAAATGGTTGAGCCAGTCTTTATTAATTCTAGAACCAGAAATGCAGTCTAGAAAATACCTAGCAGGACTTAGATACATGAGACATAGTTTCATGAACTCTTTAAGCCACCAAAGGCAAACACAACCATCAAAATAAAGAGGTTCAACCTCTCTATCCCTATCTTCGGCCATTCCTGACCTCCTTCCACATGAAGTAGGTAGGCAGTTTTTGGCAGACCAGTTCCATTATGGTGTCGACAGTCCAAAAGTACAAATATTTGTATCAATACATGGAAAGAGGTTTAAGACAGGTGTGACAAATTTTCCAGGAAAATAGCTACAACTTCCCTGCAAATTTTCCATTTTTAACACTTAATATTTTCATGGATTAAAAAAAGAAAATCCCTTTCTGAATTCATAAAACAGAAAAAGTTACAATAGTTTTGCATTGCTGACCTTCCACAGCAAGTGAAGACTTATCATGGAATTAATCTCTGGGGGTAGAAAGAGGGATGAACAATCCCATCAGTTCCTGGAACAGTCATTCCACAGCCTAGAAAGGCCAATACTCTATGGAGTTGAATTTTTTGAAGAACTCAAAACACAGACCATTCTGAACAAAGAGACAAGGAGGAAATATGTAACTGCGGCACACACTTCAGGACTGTCACAAGATCCTGGATGCACACAGCCTTATTGTGTGAAAGCAATTCCACATTCAGCTGTCCTCTGAAAGTGTTTATATATACGTTCATTTCTCTCCATCCATAAACTATCTGGAATAGAATCTACAACTACTATTTTGTTTGCAGTTCCTGAAAAAGGTTTTCTTTCCCTCATTTGGGCACAGAGAATATTACTCTAGAAATGGAATTGAGAACCTTGTTTCTCCTTCCTTATTGATAAAAGCCACCGAGAAAGTGTTGTAAAACATCACCAGTGCTGCCTGGCTGACCAGGACTGGAGTTATAGCTACTAGGGCATAACTGATTGCTTTAAGCTTGATCCAATTGATACTGTGTTGGAGGTCTGTTCTTCCATTAACCTTGGATGAAATTGTTCCCTGAATTAGCTTCCTCGCTCTTGAAAGCTGGCATCAATTTTCTTCACCAACCCTTTGCTTGTAAGATACTGTGGCCCCCCAAGTACCCACTGGCAATAGAATGAGAAAGTGTAAGAAAGGCAAGGCCCATGCATTTTAGCTTTTGGAGAGGCTCTTAGAACAACTTGATGGACCAAGACACCATTTATTCTTAGGTGACAAAACTTCGGCAAACCAAAGAAATAAGACTGTGCCTTGGCTCCAGTTTCTGAATTCTCTTCAACAGAAATAAAAGCACACGGAAAATAGGTAGCTTTGACAAACGCAAGTTACTCCTACGTGTGATCTGGACTGTACGATGGTTACTTTACAAAAGCCTGTTCCAAGAAAGAAGGCTCTGGTAAACAGACCATTATAATATAGTTATAGATAGTCCCTCTCTACCTAAGAAAAAAATAAGTAACTTGGAAAAGCCTCCTTAGAGAAAAGGTAGAGATTTATTTAATGACAGCACACAAAGCTGAACTATCTCTTACAGGATGCTCACATAGTTGTGCAAAATAGATACCCTTCAGATTATTCAGTAACAGAGAAATATATTCTTTTTATAAATTGTTCCTCTTTGAAAACAGTTTCCTATTCTGAACTTCGATTTGTCAAAAACTCTAAGCTGGATTATATTCAAATTTTGAAATATGTTCAGACCCTAGCTACAGGGCCGAGCAGACTCCAAAACTTGTCACTCACAGTTTGGTTTGAAGATAATGATTTATTACAGAATTCAAGTGGTTGCAGGGGAAAGGCTATATCCCTAAGATTGATTCTGAAGTTTCACTTATGCCTAATGAGTAAATAAAGCTGGGTGTTTCTACGCTGTTTTTCTCATGAAGGATTATTCTAACATTTCCTGCCACTCATCCCTCTTGGGGAACAGTCAGCTTCTGGTTTTGCCAGCTTAAGGGATGAAGGATTTAGCACTATAACCTGTGTCACTCATGATGTTTTTGAACAGGCAATTGGGTAATGATTTGGATCCAATAACTTGGATCAAAGAACAGCAAGATCTAAATGAGAATCTACATTTCCTTTTAGATTATAAAAAAAAAAATTCTAAGATTGTACTGCTATCAAAATCAGTAATCAAATTACTGATTCATCAAGAGATGTGCCCTCTGGTATAGTTAACAGAAACCAGCATTTTCCTACGAAGTTATTATGCATATTACTTACTGTGAAACGCAGCACACATCTCATTTTATTGTATCTGAAAAGGGCTACTGCAAAAGAACATTTTGTCCAATAAGGTTCCAAATCCAGACAATTTTTAGATTTGCAATGGTATTAGCAGGAAATAAAAAGTCTGAATAGGAATCGCATGATCCAACCACAAGAAAGCAGCAACAGATCCAGACTGCAGTATGTTATACATAAACATCTGGCAGCATAAAAGGGATTTATGTAGAGGAATAAGGAGTCCATACAATTCTTGTATCAATTTAGTATGCTGACTCAGAAGTTCTTCATATTTGAGGCAGAATCAATTCAGAAATAGCAGTGCTTGTTATCAACAAGTATAACCACTTTCTGTGCTTCCTGGCCCTTTCATACCCCACCTTTAGAATGCTTACACACGAAGTATTTGGATTATGTTAAATTGTCCTGCACCTCATTTCTCTTACCAGGAAAAACAAAGATAAAGAGTTTTCCTTCATGAAGGAGGACTGATCAGTACCAGCTGAAATCTCTATCATCATTTCTTAAAGCCATTGCCTTCTTTCTCCACTTACTAACCTCCATTTATCAGATGCAGTATTAGGTAAATTAGCCTCTCTGGCCTTCTCAAGGAAACGTTAATTTAAAATCTCAATGAAGTAGGACATTACATCTGCAGACAGATATAAAAATAAGTACAAAATTAGAGATTTTAGTCATTAGTGATCTCTGGGTCACTAACATGTTCTAACAGGTAGAATTTCATAGGTACTTCTTGACACCTATCCAGAAAGCGATGCATTCGTATGAATCTGTGACACTGCCTCATTGAAATACAAGTGCAAAGTCAAAGTGAACCAACTTCTAAGTCCTAGTATTGGCTGAGGAAGAGTGCAGACTACATACTTGCCCTTCTGTGTTTGGACTTCTTGCATCCTGTGGGAAAGATACTGAAAAAAATGGCAAGCAGATTAAATTGTAACAAGCTGGCTCTAACTAGATTAGCAAACATGGTGGCATAGCTCACTTCAGCATGTAGAAACTGAAGTTAGTCCTACAAACTTTTCTGTTTCTCCAGCTATCTGTGTAAGGCATTGGAAACTGCTGTGTGAGATTCCAGGACTACATCAGAAACAGTTGCAGCACCAGAATGAAGTAACCCAGCAAGCAGACAGTATAAACACTAGGTTCGTGACAATCTTATGATGAAGAATACAGTTCACTTCTGATAGCATTAGTTTTCACCGCCAGCTGTCTAAGCACTATCTCTATTATAGCCTTCTTGGATACATAAGAGGCAGATTAATCTCAATAAATCTTACAGATGTGGCTGCAGCAAGCTGACCTTTAAGTCTACATCTGGTTGTTTCCAGCAACCTCTGACCAGGATAATCTCCATTATGAATTTTTGGACCTTCCCTATGAAGCAAAATCAGCCGTACTTCTATTTTCAAGAATAATGTGTTTTACAAGTAAATAAGCAAGAAATAAAGGAATTAGCTACACATTATATACAGTTATCAAGACACCAATTTTACTTTTAGTTTCAACATAGCAAAATTAAAATTAGACATAACTGCTAAGCTAGAAAACTCTTTTCTTCAGCTTTAAAAGCCAACTGATTTTAAAAGCTTTACAAAATAATGAAAAGTTATAATTCACCTCTCTGTAATAAAAAATTAATTTCAGGCTTACACATTGTGTCTCTTCTGATTAGCAGCTATACATAATGTTATAATGATGCACTGCCTCTTCAAGTGATTTTAAATGGATATATTCACTGCCCTAAGCAATTTATAAACTAAACAGCTTCATATGTGTGGAAGCATCTTGGTTCCTGAGTTGTTCACTGTAAACTGTTTCCCAGTCATCCAGCTGATAAGCTTTTACTGAATTACACAAGATTCATCTTGAAAAGGTTTAAATGTTTAATTTGCTTCACTGTATCTACTAAATAAATCACAAGTGGCTTTTTCATAATATAAAATGTTGAAGGGAAATATATTAAAAATGCTGGAACATAGACAATTTCAAAACAATCTTCTGGAGTCAGTCAGTTGACCAACTGCAATAAATTTTGTTTGCATCCAAACTTCTAAGAGCAGAGCAGCTGACTCTGGAGAAGCTCACTACACAATCTTTATGGTATGTTTTTGGTATATGTATATGTAGAACTTAAAAGGCATTTTATAATTTAATTGCAAACAAAGTTGAAATAATTACTGTATAAAATATTTTAAGTTAAAGCTAGCTAATTAAAATTGATAATAGGTTTGATTAATTTTATTATATGCTTGTATTGCAGAACAATATCAGAAAATATTTCTGCATTACAGAATATGGTGGTGGCTCAGAAATTGCAGCCCACTAAGACAAGTAAGAAATCATAACTGGTCAAGGAAGGAGCCACAGGTAAAAAGTTTCTTCTCCTAAATCAGTAATTCCATATAGTCATCTGTGTACCATCAGATGAACATGGCAATGGAATGTACCGAATCTCACAGTTGGTGCAAATAAACATTATTTAGAAAAGGAACAAAAGCAGACACTATGCTCCAAATAAAAATTCAACTTGTTACTAAAAATCATGCTCAAACCCAGCAGTGTTCTCTGATGAGGGGGGAGGAAAAAAATCAGTACGAGAATGCACTTTCTGAATTTGGCTCCAAGTCATAACAGCACAGGAAAATGAACATCAAAGGTATCAGAAAAATGAACATATATGAGATCTAGACAACAGCAAGAATGCACAGCAAATTTAGCTTATTAAACACATAAAAATTTTATCACTGGATGAATCATGTTGTCTTTGTACGGCAAAGTTCTACCGTATCTAAACATTTTGCTCATGACATGTCTAAGACACAGAATCAAGGTAACAGGTTAAAAAACTAATACCCAATTTGGCAGACTGCTTTTTGAACTACAGGTGCAAGCAGATTACTTCAAGGTGAGGAATTCTATTTACTGGAAAGGAACAGCAGCTTTACTTTTCACAATTAGAGGGCTACCTTCCAGGGGAAGGGCAATTTTCAAAGAAATATCAAATTCATGTACTTTTATAGAAACAAATGTTATCTATATAAGTACATCTCCTTAAATCACTTCTATTAAGGAAGACAACAGGTAAAATCCAGAAGAAAAAAATAAAATTGTATTGAACAAAGAGGGTTTGTAAGTAGACTGCTCTAGCACATACTACAGCTATGAGTCTAATCTTTGTTTTACAACCAATAGCAGCAGGTAAAGAAAAAGCAAAGCACATACATTAAAATATCCGTAGAGCAAGACACACACTAAGTTTTATTTTTACCCAAGTCTTCTAATACTTTCACTTCCTTTTCCACCTCCCTACGGGAGGATAGCTTGCTCTCCTTGCTCCCTATAAATTTTTAAACATTTCATAAAAGGAGATTTAAAAAGTAAAAAGTTTCTCCTCCTACATTAGTAATTCCATATAGTTGTCTGTGTACCAACAGAGACTCTTACAAAATGCTTTGGTTGGCGCTAGAGCAACCTCAGTGCACCAGTGACTTAAGAAGAGATGCGTTCTTGCAGAAGGACTGAACTACCAGCTTTACGACCATTCTCCAAACAGTGGAATGACATTTTCTACTGGCGATAGACAAATATGTCGTTTCGATTACTCCTGATTCAGACTAGAATTTCAATGTATCTTGGCAAGACTTTTTCTAAAGGACTTTTTCACCCTGATATGCAGATGACATACTCTATATTTTGACAGTAGGATCACAGGAGTACTAGTGTCTCTTATTTTGTAAGATCAGCAATATAATCTGAAAAACCCGAAGAACACTAGCAGGCAGAGAAGGACAACAAAAGGTTCACAAAATAATGAGTTTTCTTACAAGAGCAGCAAGGTACATTGCACAGTATCTGGGAAAGAATTCTATCTGAGATATCAGCGGCAGTCCAGGCCTCCAAGAAGGCTATCACAGCACCTCTGCTACACAAAAAAAATCAGAATATAAGGCATGCCAGAGAACCACCCCTCAATTTTAGGTCAAGTTCAAAAAAAGTCAGTAAGAACATAAAGGTATGTTTACGCTTGGAGAATACGAAAAAAATAAAGGGGGATAGGGAAAAAACAGTGAGTCAGTGTTCATTTTGTTTGACATTTACATGGACAGGTAATGACTTATTTACAAATTGTAATAATAATATGGGTCTATTTCCTCCTTCCAGACATCAACATTACAAGTCAGTACCACTGTATTAGTCCACAATGACCACTGACATAAAAAAAAAAATCCACCTTCAGCTGGTTTTCAATCTAGCTTTTGTTCCACAACTCTAAATAGCTGCTGATGTAAACTGAAGACTGTATACTTATACGATAATGTAACCAAAATATCAGCCCAGAAGATGAATTAGAAAATATTTTAGGCACATCCTAAAGATATCCTGCAACAATAAAAACATTAGGAATTATTAGTTTTGCAATTTTTTTTTAATCAATCTTCAACGTTAACTTCATAATTCACATCTATAATATTTAGGTTATTTTTTGTTGTATTAGTATCTGGAAGTGATTTTTCCTAACACTGTACTTACATAAGATAAACATTAAGTGCTTACACCACTCCCAGCATATCGAACAATAAATAATAGATTCTCCTGACAGGACTTTGATGACCTGGCAAAGCCCGAGTGCTTTCAGCCAAAATCATATGAAACCATAAATCACTCTTTATTTTATAGAATATTTCAAAATGGATTCCTGCTTTCTACCTTGAAAGTCATTTCATGTGTTATTTATAACCACTGAAAACCAGAATGGAAAGAAAATTGCATAGAACTAGAAAATTTACTGTGACTGCTTTTATAAAGAATAACTCCTTTTTAGAAAAAAATTAGAATTACTGGCAGACAAACTTGTGAATACAACCACCTTTTAAAGAGCCGTATCCTTTATTTTACAACTTCACCAGCAGTTAATACAGGCCCTCTGGAGTATCAGAGACAAGTTTAAGAAATTAGGACTGAATATAATCCAATCAACTGAAGAAATTCAAAGGTAATGATGACCCTGCATCCTCATCCACACCACTTATAAATATGCACAGCCATGTTGCAAATCTTTGCACTTACAGTGGTTTCTGCCACAAATTCAACATTGCTGAATGTTTTGCCTATGAATTTTCGTGTTTGACAACTGCCTAAAGACAAAAGCTCTGCCATTGATTCCTACCTCTGAGTGTCACTCTCAAACAGATGCCTGGTTTTTGAGATATATATTTATCTAAGAACTCATAATGTTGCCTCTTGCCATAAAAGTACTACCGTTTTAATGCCTGCACTAATTTAAAAGTTGACCTCACAAAAGCTTACCAATAATGAACTCAATTAAAGGAACATGACTAATGCCCACCTTGAATTCCTCAAGGAAGCACTTAGATCAGCTCTCCAAACCTAGATCCTACAGGCTTTTAGACAAATAAAAGTCACTGAATACTGCTTTCCAAAGAACTGACCTTCCAAAATACCAGAATATGGTATTCGTTGTTTAGAGGATTGATGATATTGCATAATATCTGTTTTGGCAGAGAATCATCCAATAAACGCATTCCTGTTTGGTTAGTGGGTAACTTGACCGTAGTACTATATTCAAAAAGCAGGAAAGCAGGGATGTGAGAGGCTGGGGAGGAGGTGGGGGGAAGAAAGAATAACTTCCAACACTGTGACAAAAAAGGGGGCAGAACAAAAGAACAACAGCGTAACAGCTTTAATTCTCATATTGTGTTGCCATGGAAAATCTCAAGATATGCCCACCAATTTGATGTCACAATAATCTAGCTTTTTTCACAACTATGGATATAAATTCCTTGATAGCAGTGAAACTTTTGCTGCTGAACCCACCAGGACTAGTAGTTTTGTATTACACATCCATCTTGCTCTAAACTTGCCCACGCAAGAAAATGTTTAATCTGGGTTAAGGAAAAGTAGTTTCTTCAATAAGCGAATTTACTTTTCCCATAGAAATATTGATGAAGTAATTGAACTTAAATGTTAAATGGAGCACTGATGACTAAAATTTAGTGTGAGGTTCCATTTTCATTAAGCTTACTACAGGGAAACAGTTAAATGAGCCTGAAATAAAAACAAATTCAAATCTAATGTTACTACTCAATCTAATTACTAAAATTAACAGATGCACAAATTACAAAACCAGAAAAAGGCCACACATGCAGAAAAGAATGCAATTACTACTGTGCAGTTAAAAAGATCATTAACACAAACATTCTAGTTATTACGACAATTAAATATCCATAGGTACACTCACAGCATTAGCACAGAGAGTTAAAGACAAGGCTAAAATATTCCCTCTGGAGTCATTTCCCAGAAGAGAAGACAGATGAAAGTTTTACTTTGAATCATCTTCCATACTGAGTAATTTAATACAGATTTAAAACAAAAACCCAAACCAGTCAGTCAACAGTGTTAGTCACCATTTACGTATGTTCTTAGTAAAAAGGAATGCAAAGAAAAGACAAAATAATTCCTAAAATGCAGAATTCTGAAAATCTTGAAATTAGTTAGAGCAGTACTTTCTACAGGTGGGCAAAACCACATGCTTTAATACAAATCCACACCACCATCACCAAATACAGCAATATTTCAGAGAAAGAATTTAGCTCAAGGAATTTTCTTCCCCCAACATCAAAGCTCTAATATTACACGATCATTCCAAAGCTGGGAAGATTGTGTTTGATGGGTGTCGTGTGACAAACTCTCAGCGGCACAGACAGTTCAGCCAAAAGTGCCTTTGCTGGTAAACTGCCAATTTCAGGTGAATTCTTCTAATAGTGAGGCTAGGCATGCACAATCTCTTCCGTCTGTGATATCCTACCACCAACCACCACTCCCATGCGATGAGCAGCCTGGTATTACTTAACACACACATGCAGAAAGCACAACATACCATGGGCCATGAAAGACAGCACACAAGAGTAGGCTGTCACTGCCGAAGCGATTCCCTTGGCCTGCACTCTGTGCTTGTGAGACCCCTCAGCACAAGGGTTGCTAGAGCTAGCTGCATTACATTCTACCTTTAACAAAAATTACAAAACCTCCAGAAGAAGATTTTGGCAGCAGGTTTTTACGCTTCCACTGGAATCATGAAAAGATGAAGTCTTATTTATGTGAGCTATAACCAGCTCTTTGAAAGAGGTAACACCTTCACTAGCTTCCTTAGTAGCTAGAATAGCTACTCCTACTATTTTCACCTCCTAGTTTCCTTAGTAGCTAGAATAACTAAATAGCCAAGCATTAATATTAATTTTATAAACCTCCGAGTTTCCCTTAATCTTCTACATTACCACATCATCTACATAAATACTAATTTTCTCACGGCAGTAAAGAATGAATTACCCTCAAAACCCACAGAATTTACACAATTTTTAAAATTTCACCCTTTAGCTTGGTACTTTAGCCTTTCGTTATTTACCATTCTTCTCATACACTCAAAATATTCATAAATCTGAACACATACGAAAATGTCAGATTCATTAGTAGGGCTCCCACTCCATACAACAGGGTTAAGAACAGAGAAGTGATCTCTTAATTTGCTCAAGAATTTCAATTTTGCATTTTTAGTAGAGATGGTCAACAATGGGGACAATGTATGTTTATAATCTCTGACAAACTCTAGAACTAAATCAGAAATCCTTTGAGCAACTACACATACACTGTAAGGGGATTCCTTTTTTTGGTAAACGTTGAAAACAGCAATTACATTAAGAAACTCACCCATTCTATTTCAAATTGCTAGAAAAGTAATTTTAAATCTGAAGGACACAATTTGACAGATTAATGAACTCCAAAAACATAGTTCCTTGTTTCACATGGGAAACAGTAACACTGTCTTCCCTTTTGTGCGCCAATCAACATCCTGAGCTGATCATGGGTGCTCTTCATAAATGCCAAAAAAGTTTTGATTGTAAATGTGGGACCTATAAACGGTAATGTATTTTGAACATTTTAAGACTAGCTCAACTCTGAATTTAAGGTGGGGGGCTTATCAAGGCCTGTTCGAACCAGGCCACTGCCACTGGGTTCTACAAAACACAAATCTATTTCAATACTTAAAGATTATTACGAAACGCAAGCAGCAAATATCTTACTTCCGAAGGAATATTTCAGAATTTGTCTTGTAGTTACAGTGCTGTGGTATGTTTCAGTGAGACACTCAAGATCTGCATCATTATTCATCTTCACAGGCAACAGGATGAACTTATACAGGGTATAGAAAGTGTAGGCAGTTCCAGAAAGTTCAGAGTTAAATCTCTGATATGTGCAATCATTCAACTTTATGTTTGTTCACATACTGAGAAATACACTTTAATGAGTAGGACTCCAAAAAAAAAAAAAAGTTTTGGGTTATTTGTAAGCAGGAATAGAGATCAGAAAAAACTTTTAAAAGTTCTTGTATTATACGATAAATAAAAAAAAAGATATTATTGGCATATACCATACACATACTGCAAGAACATGGAATTTAGCTCCTCAGAACTATTCTCAGTGCATACAAGTAAACTCGACCAGCAGGAAGGTATTTCAGGAAAGCGGGCTGCCGAGGGTGGCAGAGTCAGAGAAGGCTTTACGAAGTACCACAGGAGCGCTTGATCTCCGGTGCGCAGGGCAGGAGGTGCGCCTGACCGGCTCCCGGCTCACAGGGACGGGGCTCCTGGAGGTCCCCCTCCCAGTTCAAGCCCCGCACCGCAAGTACCTCCGCGCCGCTTCTACTTCTAAGCAAACCTTGACACTGACGTCTTACTAGCAACCCTAGAGCGGCCTGCGAGTCCCCGGGACAGCGGCGCAGCGCTGTCCACGCAGGTGCCCTCGGCAGGTGCCCTCGGCAGGTGCCCTCGGCGGCCACACGGAGCCCCAGGACCCCCCCCAGCCGCCGCCGCTGCCGCCCCCCCGCCCTCAGCCGCCAGCTCTGCCCCGCGCCACCCCGCTGCCCCCTCTCGAGCACCGGCACCTCGACACCACCCGCCCGGCCCCCGCCACAGCAGCCGCAGAGCAACCCGCCGCCACCGCCGCGCCGTCTCCTACCGGTCCCTATCACCACCACATCAAACTCAGAGGGCAGGTTGTCCGCCATCTTGGGAGGGGCACCGTCACGTGGCCGGCGCTGGCGGAAACGGAGGGTGCCGCCGGCAGAGACTTCCGGCCGCCGCTCGCGGGGGCTGCTGGGAGATGTAGTTCTGGGCGCGAAGGAACTCCTCGCCAGCTCTCTCTCGTAGCTTCCATCTCACTGCGGGCTCACAGAGCTCTCTCTTTACAGCCCTTCTATCAAGCATGAGGGAAACGCCAGCCTGCCTCTGTTCCGGCCGGCTCTTCACAAGACACTTGTGTGAAAAACAACCGCCCCTGCCCCGGGTCTCGTCCCCGCCGGCGGCCACCCTCGCTGCTCCCTCTCGTCCAAGCGCCAGGCTTTGTCTCCGTCCTGGCTCCGTCCCCTGCGGTCCCCGTTGTCCCACTCCTTCAGCCCGGCTCCGTCTTTCTGACCGGCGGCTGGCACGCAGGTCACACCGAGGGTCCGTCCGACACGCCACACGCAGAGGTCGTCCCCTCCGCCGGGTCCCTGGTGGAGGTGTGAAGCGGGAGGACCGACCGCCGCGGTGCTCCGCTCCTCGCGGGCAGCCAGCGTGACCCGTCGTCCACTCTCCGTCCGAGCATCCACCCCGTTTCTTACCCATCTAGTGCTCTGCTGATCCAGCGAACGAGCCCTTGACTTGGGTACAGGAATATTGTGGGGAACAGCGGTGAATGCATACGAGCTCGCAGCATCGATCGGTAAACTCTCGAAATACGATAACGTGACTGCATTCCACCTACTTACTTAAAATGCAAAATACTTCAATGCAAACACCCATATTTTTTGTACAATTTATGTGTCGATTCCACTGAAGTTTCTTGGATGACCAGTTTCTTAAGTAACTCGCAACCGATTTCATTTTTGTTATTTCCCCCTGCATATGCAGTGTTTCCAAAACCATTTCTATTGTCTGTTCAATCTCATCGATTGCTGCACTTCATTAATATATCCAAGAAAATATTTCCCTTATTATTATTTTAAAAAAGTCCCCTTACTCCCCAGCTATGATCATTTCTCTTTCCTTTATCCACCATGTTGAAGACAGATTTAAAAGAAAGGGTATTAGTTCATCTATTTCTAGTCATTAATCTCACGTCCTTCCTTGTTAATTAACAGCTGTATTATACGTTGGATTGTACTTCATTGTTGGCATTCTAAAACCTCTCTATTTTTCTCAACCCATTAATTAATATTAACTCTCTTTCTTTTCCTCTGAAGCCTTAAGTCACACTTCCGCCTTGCTCTGCCTCTTCCTTCACCTTACAAAGAAAAGAAGGGGGAATCGGGGGTGAAAAACAGAATCTACTGTTTCAGAGTTAGCCCCTCCTGTATTAACAGTCTGAGTGAAAAGAATAGCAAAAATAAAAAAACATATTTGAAAAAGCCAGATACAGCACTGTAGGCAAAATAACCTAGCACAGAATACCTGTGCCAGAATAGACTGGAAATTTCTAGAAAGTTTTGCTTTTTATTTTGCATTTAATGGCTTATATAGCTTTAAACTAATCTCCTAATATTATTCATTGTGTATGATTATATTAAAGTCTTAACACCTTAAATCAATAATAACAATAAACCAGCTAGCAGCCTGTTAACACCTTATTACAAGCTCCTTGTTCACATAGAAAAAGAATACTGAAAATAGTATAAAGCAACTAATGGAAACCAGAGACCACCTTACCCTGCGGTACTGCCAGACGTGCTAGAACAGAGTACAGCACAGAAAATAGTCTATCAGGAAGCATCAAACAATGCAAGAACAAAAAATACATAGATTTAAACATCAGTACTTGATTACCATGCTAAGAAATACGTAACAGAGAAAATCAGTAGTTACGGATTCAGGTATAAAAGTAGTAAGATGAAATCTTATGTTCCTTATATGTATGCTTTCAACTGTCCCATAGAGATTTAAATAAAAAAAAAAAATCCATTCTGCAGCTTCCATAGTGCAATTCTGTTAATGAAGCTATCGTTCCTACTTTTTAACCTGTAACAACAGAAATTTAGCTCCAGAATTCTCACAATGCTGGATCATCCTGACCTAAATGTCTTGAGCTGAGGAACAATGCATCACTATATTGGTTAGATGAGATAAGACAAATTCTCCATGCACATCCTTTTCTTACTGAGGAAGGGCATACTCATGAAAATAGAATTTCACTTTGAAAACCTTTTGTTATTGTTTAGTATAATTCTAGGACTGCACCAGAACAGAGCTATTTCACTGTCAATGTCTTACTGTTTCTCAAGTGCTTAAGTATTTATCCCACCACAAAATGCTGTTGTTTGGTTCTGTGAGTTCCTCTTAGCTTCATTCATAAGATGCAATCAGTGCAATCCTATTTCATGATGACAGTCATTATCCACTGGACCAGAAATTCTTCTTAGTACTATTTATTTGACAAAAATGATTATTCAGGATCTTTAACTGCAAGGTTTGTCAGCCCCATACAACACAAAAATATTTCTCTGTACTTTACAGTTTTAATATCAGCAAACGTAGAAGTAAAATATGTAAGTATGAATAATTTTTATGAGAATTTCATGGACCTTGAGAAAATGTCTTACCGTGTTTTTCTCTTTAGCTATTTAATTGCAATGTCATAGTAACAGAAAGCAGCATACCCAATTCTGCATGGATGAATAAGCACATTCAATAAAGAAGATTTAACAGAGTAAATCAAACACTGGATTAAACATTTTCTGCATAACAGACCACAAAATGGGCATTCATTTTACCAATAGATCCTCTACATTAGAAACAAATAGAAATGCACACCAACATAATTAAACTGCACATCCTGTGGCCTGATTACAGAATTTCCCTATATTTTGTTAAACTAGGTCTCATCAATTAGAATTGCCAAAATGCATTCAAAAATGCATACTGACAAGACTGAATGCAATTTTTTTAACCATTTGCATTAAATACATTTGGGTTTTTATGTTTTATGAAATAATTGACAATCCTATATATTGCAAAGGATTTATACAGCATTTTTAGCAATAACAGTTCAGAAAGACACATGCAAAGATCAAGTTTAAGATTCTACTTTTAGCAGTTCTAAGTACTTTTTCTGTAAGCAACTTTTCCTACTTTGACTTCAAGCAAAATATCTCTTATAAAAACATGGGGTTTTGCTTTGTAACTTTTACTTGGGATTTTCACATATTTATAGAACTACCTTTGTTACTTTAAAGTCTGTGTAGTTAATATCTAACTTTATCAAAATACTTTTCGGAAGTATAGTAATCTTAGCAAAACCCCATAAACTATGTAAGTGGTTTTATTTTCCCAGGTAGAAACACCGGAGCCCAAGAGAAAATCAGGAAGAATCAGCATTAGAATTATGGAGTTTTCTAGTTATCTCAAGATCTAGTCTCGGATCATTTGATCAAAAATTTCTTCCTCCAAAACCAAACAGAAAATACTTTGTATTCACTATGATGAATTTTATTTTTTTTTTAAAGTTATGTAGTCTCTTTATCCTGCAGTGACTTCACGTGTGAAATCTCATTATTCATTCTATTATTCACTCAGTGGATACAGAATTTAATTCTACTTGAGTACCAGTTTGAATAAGGATCAGCAGCAGGATCGGGCCTATTAGCTGCTTGAAACATCTATTGAATAACCTGATTTATCCCAACTAAATGGCTCATTAGTTCAGGCAGCAAGAAAATGTTTGTGTGTTGCTGAAGTTATGCATGGTTGTCATATAGAGTTTGCTGTTATGCAACTGTCAGTCACTCAAGCATGCACAAACTAGATTGTTCATTAACTACAGAAACAGCCACTCTACATTCAAGCATGTTTGCAAAAAAATTATTTGTTTCCAAATCTATTCTAAACTCTGATACGCGTTTATTCTAACTTCTTCTTTGTTACCACTATCTGAATTTTTCTTTCTTGCTGTCACGGCTTGCAGCGGTAAGTCCCAATCATGCCCATAAAACACATTACTTGTGTTTCATTAGTGGCATTAGACCCTAAACTGCACATTCTCAATCGTATGTAGACACTTAATTCCCATGGATGGTATGAATACTCTTTTGATACAGTAATCCTGGTCTTGGTAGATCAGTGAACTAAACACAATTTAAAAACCCCGAGTAATTAAATCCACATTCTCTACCTAAGGAGCACTGAAACTAATTTTGAAGTTGCCCTTCTGATTACCAAGATGTAAGTAAATTATAGGATTGTTTAGCGAGATGGGGAAAGAGAATTACATTTCACTCTACTTCTGTAAGCACGCAAGGCAAGAAGTCTATTTTTCCAATCTTTAATTAATGACACACTGCAAAAATTCTGTAGGTCTCTCATTGCAGTCAACACTTTCTTGTACAAAGTGAGCACAGAGGAGGAAAAACCAGGATTGTAGCTTTGATCAGCCTGTTCTGCCCAGCATAACTGGCAGAATATGGAAAGAAGGCTTCACTACAGCTTCATTAAGGATTGCCTATGAGTTTTACAGGCTTCCTAAAACTACAAATGTGCAGGATGAAGGAGATAGTCTTTGTGGTAGCCCGAAGTTCAGTCATTTTTTATGCTACAGGCTAATCTTTAATGCTTAAAATAGCCAATGAACTTAGGATGATGACTAACATGCTGCAGTTTTTACTGCTTGTCTCTTAAAGACATGTGGAGGAAAACTTACTTTAGGAATTGGAGACCCAGAGAACTACTGGTAGTAGAATCAGACTGTATCTTGATTTACATTGACCTAAACCCATGGTTTTAGTGCATCATATGCAATCATATACGGTGTCAATTCAGTTTCTTATTTTGTTAGATTATTTGTCTCAGTGCTCTGTAACAGTAGCTAAAATAATTTGGTATAGCACATGAATTATTATTGCTGTAACTTTTTTTATATTAGGGTGGGGTTTTTTAAGCATTTAGGCATGTTGTAAAACAGCTTTTTACCCTCCTAATTTTCATTCTGCATCTTTTTTTTCTTGATGAAAAAGTGTACTTTTTAGGACTACTGAGACAGAGACAGAGTGGTGTAAATCATTACTGAAACTGAAATAATGTTAATATTCTTAAGCAGAGGACTAAAATTTCTTCGTACATTGTGAGAAAAAAGTAATCAGGAGTTTATGACTATGTTTTGGGTTTATATACTGCAAATTTTTAAAGGAATGTGTTCCTTTTCAGAAGTTTCTTTCACTTCCACAGTGGATTGAAATGTGTTCTTTACCATATCTACGAGGTCCTTGAGAAGACACAGTGGTATTTCTGGCAGAAGTTTGCATATCACTTTTTAACACTTTTATTTCAGACTTTACACTACATATAGATTACCAGTTCTTCCTATTCAAATGAATAGAAGAATATGCAACTTATTGTGTCATCATTCTGTAAATGAAAATTTAAATGGTTCTTCAAAGTATTAGAACTCCCAAATTCAAGACTGGCCAATAAGATGGCAAACTCAGTTACCTTTGAAAATGCTTTCCTACACTGATGTCAAGATAATTTTCAAGTATGGAATATCCACACTGCAGACATACAGGAATAGGCAGCAGTCAGTGCCTGCCTAGCATCAATGAAGAGACTGATATCAAAGCCAAAAAGGTGATCTAGAAATACTGTGGACTAATGCAGGGTAACTTAAAAGAGAAAGAAAGCAACAGAAGTACCCAGACATATGCAGTTGAACCTTACTTATGCTAGTAAGATTTAAATTATAAACACTGATAGAATATATTCATTTTGTATATGTGTCAAGGTATGTTTGTATAGCTTAATTACATGTTCTAAGTGGTAACTTGGCGTTTTTAAAATATTCTTTTAATAACCAATGTCTTCTCTTCCTTCCCGTCTGCTGAAAATGGCATTGTTAGAACACAATTTGATATCAATAACATCAATATAAATTGGGAAGAATTCCTGAAATTATACCATTATAGAACAGGATGTTACACAGCAGAGTTTAATGCTCTGTGTCCTAGCAATTCCATTATTTGTACAGTCTGGCATCTAAAAGTCTTGGTCAATTATATTTCAGAAATTGCCAGTAAACAACATCAAAAGAAACTGATTGGATATATAGGACTGCTATATAAAGTTGTGCAATAAATCAAGATTAGTCAATATGGACAAGTGTGTCTAATGGTATTCAGTTACTGCCTTATTTAATTTGCAATATTATTTGAAGCAGTTTTTATTGCATAGTAAGAGGTTTTCCGACTTGTGTTCTCAGGGTTTAGGAAAAATGTACCTTTTCCAACACATCTGGAGACTGTAGCTTATGTAAGAAACTAATCTCTTTTCTCTGGAAATATTCCTGTTCTTTTGTATATTGCATTTCTTTTATTCATCTGTTTTGACTTGTTGCCAATTTATGAGTACGGATTCCTTAGCCATTAGGGCATACTCCTACTTCATTAGAGTCAACAGAAGTTTTACCATGCAAAGTTTAGCCTTTACATCATGGTCTTTTCTGATTGATTAACAAACAATAATTACAGTTAAAGGTGAAATGTATATTGCTTTAAACATGAAATAAGAGTAATTATGTCATTTAACTGTACATACGTATTTAAAAATACATACACAAATACACCCATACAAATACTGAAAAAACCAGCAGTTGGTCTGGGAGATGGCTACTATAGCATATGAAGAAAAAAAAACCCCAACCAACCACAGAGTGGAAGGCTGTGGTTCCTTATTTGAGGAGAATGACAAGTGCAAGATTCTCGGGTGTTTTTTTAAGCAGTAGTATTCTCCAGTCTTGAAAATCATAAATGACACATGGGTGAAAAGAACAGAGAGGATAAACCAAGACTTTAAGTTCTGAAACTGATAAAGCTCCCTTAGGAAACTCACCATAAATATTATCATACAATTAAAGGGTTTAAAGTAGTCCATAAAGCTAAGTGAATTGATGTTTCTCATATGCAGTATTTTTACCCAGACTTCACCAGAGAAACTATAAACAAAAGACTATAAAGGCCTCAGATGAAATAAGTTCTTGCAGGCTTGGATTCTTGTGAAGACACACTTACCACCAAGGACTCAAACATGAAACTGTATCCAAGACACATCTAAAAGTTAGGAGTGAATAACAGTGAGGGACCAATTTTCAGGTAAAGCAAGCTATCAGTGATAAGAGTAAGGAAAAAAATGAAATGAAGTATAACAACTAAAATTTAAATTAGGTAAGCAGGTGAATAAAAATGATAGAGCAAATGTTATTCTCACTTTGAGAAAGTCTGTGTTTGAGGCTGAATTTGCCTCAGTTCCAATGCACAAGGTCTGTCAGTGC
Organism: Haliaeetus albicilla; assembly: GCF_947461875.1. Classification (NCBI taxonomy): domain Eukaryota; kingdom Metazoa; phylum Chordata; class Aves; order Accipitriformes; family Accipitridae; genus Haliaeetus; species Haliaeetus albicilla. Next base: position 23,035,062 of record NC_091505.1, on the reverse strand, counting down.
TCCACTTAGAGCTCTGCATTAAGAGCAGAGATTTAGTTCAGGATTTACAGCTGCAGTGGTGAAAACTTATTAATGTTATCTGAGGCTACATTCAGCCAGTGGAGGAGCTGCCAGGCCCTCTTACTCTATTTCCCTTTGAAAGGGCAAATATGAAAATATCTGTAACTTGTAGGAGGGTGATTGGAGGAGAAATTTTAGTTGTAAAGGGGCTGTGACTAAAAAGAAAGCCATCAGCTTCTACAGCAATCAGTCTTGTTTGTAAGGAACAGGAATATGTGTGATCACCTCTTGTTTTTAGTAAGTAAATTGACCAAAGCCATATACAGCAAAGGCCTCCTTATTAAGCATTTCCCTCACAACATTACAGTTAAATAAAGTTTTGTATTTAAAATATTCTGTTTAGGATTTTAAAGCCAGTAGCAATAGTGGTCCACTAAAATTTTTAGGAAATTTGAAGTGAGATTATGCTCAGCTTGCCTCACAGAAATGAGAATAGGTCTTGTTCTTCCTTCAAAAGTTGTAAACTGGTGCCAGACTACATGTAGTAATGCTTTTGAGCATTCAGAAAGGACGCTTATGATTTAACATCCATTTTTCATTAATCCAAACATAGTACACTCCATTTAAATGCTAGCTTTTCTTGTGCAGAAAATAAGACATCCACATTGTACTTATTAAACTTTAATTAAACTGTATATGTCTAGGAAAAGAATGTTCCTACTGTAAACATTATGTGGGTCAGCTATATTAAAGTATTTAATGTTTTTTTTAAGATGTTTGCATTTTAATCTGTTTTCAGGGGACAATGCAATTGAGCATTCTAGCGTATCTGAAACCTAGATTTCAACACTATTGCCTTGGTAATAGGGTGTTCTCCAGTTTATGCATTCTTTAAAGTGATAATGTATAAACCAAAAACAACAGGAGGTCAAATCTGGTTGTAGTCCGAGTGAGAATCTTGGGTTTGAATGTAACAAATTAAAATGCATAGTATTAATTAGAAGACTTTTTTGTTGTTTAGTCTTAGCATCATCTTTTTTAGGGTAAGATCTAGGCTTTGTGGTTGTCAGTCTTAGCAGACGTTTACAGCACAGATATATGCAATACATACAATACAGTTCTTTGATAAGGTAATTTCTCCAATAGCAGAATTGCTCATTGTTCTCAACATCTGACTGTTCCTAGAACTATAACCATCTCTATAAGAGCAATCTGCATCACAGACTCTCTAAGGAGAGGGAGGAAGACTTTGAGCCATTATACTTCACTTCTACTGTGTGCCTAAAACAACTCACAAACTCTTAAAGCAGAACTAATGGGAACACAACGTTCACTCCCCTTTTTTGTATCTACTTTGCACCTTATGAGTGGCACTGCCTCCTCTGTTTAAGTAAATAAAAGGAAAGAATAGGCCATAGCGCCTTACAATCTGAGGGTGTTATATGAATAATAATTCTACAAAGCTTATATAGACCCTTATATCGACCCTTCAGTTAAGCCAGAAGAGACAGAATTTTTTCCCTCATTTCAGAAGAATGCTATGCTGTTGTAAATGTTGAGGCAGATTATTAGGAAGATTTGCAAGAATAACTACTTAAAATGGTCACATTCATTTTAAAGAAAAGAAATATAATTGGTATTTGCATAGAAGAAAATGGATGAATTTAAATTTTAGTTGATTATAATTATTGTCATCATAATCATCATCATTATCTTTCTATGTCTAAATGACTGATTCAAAGAAGAATTTTAACACATTTCATATGTCAGTGCAATTCTTTTCTATTTTGTGCTTTAGTGCTTGGGGTTTTTCATTTGCTTTTTTCAGTCTGAACTTTTCATCGAAGCTATTGTAATCTTTTTAAAAGGTGGAAAAATGTTTCAAAAGAAGTCAAATCTAGAAGTATTACATATGTACTTTTTTTTTCAATAAAATGTAATCAAATTGTACAGAAAAACTGATACATAGGTACTGTGTGATGGCACTTCAAAATGTTCTTAAGAAAGAGATTCTAAATAGTAAGGTTCTACCTGAGTCTGGACTTGTTTGACCAGATAAGGGATGTTAAACAAATTGGTAGGTGAATGAACTTAAGTGGTAGTGCATTCAGACGAAGGTATCAATCAAAAAATCCATGAATAAATTGGAACTCCACATAGACATTGCACTCCTAAAGATTTTCAAAATTACTAATAACTTTTTATATTTCAATACTACGTCTATTGATACAGCTGATATTTAATTATGTATTCCATGTTATTGTTGCCACAGTAAAAACTGTGCATTCTACTAGTAGATCTATATTGTGTGAATGTATCAGTATTAACAATTATGAAGAGTTCAGATCCGCAAAATATGTTGGTGAAAGCAGTTTCTTTTTTACTGAGTTTATATCATGTCAAAACAGATGAGCAATCAAGACTACAAAGGCCTTATACTGTGCCTAGCAAAATAAATAAAAGTTTTGTAATTCCTATTTCCCTGATAACTTTGAAATTACTATGAAAAGCATGTGTTTTGCAACAGAGGGATCATCACAGGTGGTGTGATAGCTAGAATTCTTGATACCTGGCATCTTTGAAAAACAGGACTTGGTTTTCCTGTAACTTAATCTTTACTGTTAATTCATTTTATTTGGTTCCTTTGCTCTCTAAACTTTTAATGGAAACTATTGTTAACATGAAGAGAAAAAAACTCTTCTGAACAAGAACTTATCTCCCTAGCACAAAGTAGATCAACAATGTGATTCTTCATTGTCTTACATCACTGTAGTTGTTAGCCCTGGGTACATGTGCAAGCCGAAAAGCTAGCATTTTACTTTATGCTTTCTGGTACTAGGCACGAAGTGTAGAGTGGTAGATGTATGTTGATTATCAGGAATTTAAGGCTCTGTTATGTAGGGTTTGGCGTTCGGAAGATCTCGCGATGTCACGGAAAGTTAGAGGGTTAGTCGCAGCCTTATGATGTGTCTGTAATCCCGCCTATCCTTGTTAGTATAAAAGGAATTGACTGCGCAATAAAAGGCGGAAGTTGGCGCTCACACTGTGTGTGTTATCTGTCTCTTTCCCTGGTCTGGGGGGTGATCAGTGATCTAATCGTGGCACCTTGATATGCGGTGAACGCTACACTGTTACACAATTGTTTGTGTACTGTCCACATCTTTCTCAGGTGGTCTTAAAAGGCTGTAAGTAAACAATGAAATTGGATGCAATATTAAATAATGCTGAAGAGTACATTAATGTCAAGAGAGTACTGTTACGTGGAAGAAGTAGAAAGATTTAAGTCAGCAAAACCAAGCTCCAAAACAATGCTTTTCAGTCTTCTATTAAATAATGGCTAGTGTGGGTAGCCTCTTCCGGAAGGACTAGTAAGCCAAGAGTTAAAATCTTGTTTCTGATCAGGGTTACTGTGACTTGTGAAAACAATTGCTCCCTGCAGTCTTGCAGATGGCAGAGTTTCCTGATAGTCTGTTTTCAGATGGTTTCCTGCATGACAAGGAATTCCCTAAATAGGAATAGGGAAGATATATTCTAGCAGAAGCCTTATTTGTCTTTGTTAAATTAAATTATGATGTCTTCTTTCTTATTTCCTTGGGATGAATAGAAGTATGTTCATGCCACTACACAGAAAGACACTAGCAACTTTAAAAAAAAAACATGCTTTGAGCTGTAAATAATCACAGAATAGATCCCACTGTCCAAGATATGGACTGAGTAAGAGATAACCTGTTGTAAGGATTTCCCTGAACTGCCTGCTATTAGAAAGACTGACAATTGATGAGTTGCAGCACAGATACATAACACCTCTGGCCAAAAGACAGACTTTGAAGTTTTGAGAGCCTTCTGTTTCTCACTATGTCCAGGGATTTGAATTTTTAACATATACTTTGTATGTAAAAGGATTGCAATACAAGATACTGGATTCAAATAAGTTTCTCTTAATGGAAAATATCTAGCAAACCCAGAATTCCTGGCAAACTTGATGCACTGAAGTGACAACAGTATGTTCAGTCAACATTAATTATTGAAATAGTAAAGAATATTGGTGTCTGAAGCTCATTCTTGCTTATCATTCTAAGCAAAACCATTTTTTTTGATTCTCAACCATTTCCTTTCATTCTTTTGCTTATATCCTTACTTGGAGACTAAACAATATCTAAAATATAAAAGAACTCACAGACCATAAATTATTTTTGTATTTAAAACTATGCTCTATTCTGCATTCATAGACTTTGTCAAAAAAGTACAGATGATCTTGTCATAGTATATTTAAAATAATGATGGTATAATTTAATCAAATGGTAACCCATTCCTCTAGAAAAAAATTCTTAAGAAATGTATTTGCTTCACAGCCTTCCTCAGTGCAAAATACCCTAAAATTCATGGCATCATAATACCAATGAAAGATATCAGTAGTGGTCTCAGGGGGTACTGAAAGGTTTCAGCATTATAAATATGGGTCAGGATAATTTTTAAAACCTCAAACTACAGGAGGATTATGCATTAAATAATAATGATCACAGGTGTTTCAACCTGTACTTTTAACTTGTGGCTTGTTCACCCTTATGCCTCAGCAAGTCACTGGTAATTCCATCAGAAAGTCAATAAAGCTAAAGTATATAAAGGCAGTTTTATGTAAGATCACATATTTCTTTGTAGGTTATCAATGTATGTCACATCAACCTTGATGTGGAAGTAAGAAAGAGGAGAAAAAGTAGAGAAGTCAATATTGTCTCCTGAAGATGAAGACAGACACTGTTATTTTTCATGTGGCTGTTTTTCACTTTATCCAAAAACCCAGGGAACATTCTGAGAATGATTTTGAGACACAGAAGATTGGTCAGGTTAAAAACAAAACCTACTCTTAAATATGTGAATCTGATCCCACTCTGTACTCCTTTCACTGAGATTCAGAGAGACTCAAATCTACAGTGGATTTAGACTCCCCAGGTCATGCTTCTTTAACACATGGTGAAATACTAGAACGAGTCCCCAACGAGGCCTTTCCCTCCACTTCCTATAAAGAACTACAGAATATACTGTAGCTAGGTTCATGAAATAGCTGCTTTTATTCAAAAAAACATTAGGTTCATTATATTTTCATTCAACCTCCTTCAGAGTTGTGAAAAAGTATGACCAAGACCTAGCAGACAGTGGCAGTAAGGCTTCAGGACTAGGCTCACTCCTTTGGGAGTTGAAAAATAGATGAGAATTCTGAGGGAAAGGCTTTTGCAAAGTCCATGTGAAATCAGGAGTCGGTAGTTTTACAGATTACTGGCCTTAACTTCCCTAAACATCCTAGACTGTCTTCTATAGAGTTATTTAGGATTTTTGTTCTTCTAAGGGAGCGAGAGGTAGAACATCCTGGACTTTATCAACTGCAAACAGTATTCCAAATGAAAGTATTTACAAATTTGTTAACTTGCATTCTAAATGACATGTCTCTAACCTATTCAGGCTTGTGGTTTAGGGATCAAAGGGTCAAAATGGCATGTACTACCTCAACCAGTTCGGACCAGTTCCATTGATTTTTACTCAAAACTCCAGACTGATTTCCATAAGAAATGGCAGCATAGACTGATATTACTGTACGGCTTTCAGAAGAAATGTAGTATTCTAAAAGACAGTATCATAAAATTGATGACATTGCAGAATACCCATTGATGCCAATTTCTGTCAATAAGTTTTCTATAATTTGAAGATAGTAAAACATTGACATGTCTAGTAGTATCTGAGGTAAAAATACCATTCACTTCCTTGGAAACAGAAGCAGGCCCAAATTCTGAATGCTAAAATATTATCTGTATCATGAAGTATTAAAATCTTTATTTATTTCATTACTGTTTTACATATAAAAATACCAAAATATCTATGGAATTTTAAAATATGGTAATTTCTTAATATTTACTCTCACGCTTATAAAAGATATGTACTCCTGAATGATGTAAATCAATTATCCCCGTATGTGTGAAATGCTGTAACAAGATCAATGAGACCTGAACACAAGGAGGCATCTTAGGATAACAGCTGCAGATGCATGCATTCTCTAGGAAAAAACCAAACAAATGAACACACGCTGCTCACGCTTAGGTTTCTCCCTCCCCCATATAAAATCCCTGCAATTGTCATTTCCAATTGTTAAGTGCATAAAAAGAGAAACAACTAAGAACAGGTAGCAGTCCATCTACCAGTACAGGCAAAGTACAATAAATGGTCACTCTTAGAGCCAAGGTAAAATGAATGCTTTGCATTCAGTTTTGAAATTTGTTTTTGATGGCACTTAATGGTTGGAGTATACTTACAACGAAACGCTGTATAGTTAATGGCTACATGGAAAACTGCAACTACGTATCTTTACTCTCTAAAATACATATTGGTTTTAAAGATGAGCTCAAGATAATTACTTTCACAATATTAATAATTCTGCCAATTGGATTTCCACAAAGTAGATTCAATAAAATACTAAAAATATTTATTCAATAAATCAATTACACTTCTGACTGAGTCTGGATAGCTATAAATTGCTTTCTCATTGGTAAAATTCTGTTTATGAAAACCTATTTTCATGGAAATGACTCTTAAGATTTTTATTGGAAAATGCTTTGCAGTTAAACAGAAGATATGAGAACTAATGAAAGGTCCATATGAGCCTTATACGTTTAAATAAACAAAAAAAGATTATTTTTTTTTAATTGTTGCTTGAAGTAGAATGTAACATCCATGTTTAAAAACACCAAAAAATATAAACAAAAATTAAATACCTTCTTATCCCACTAGATGGTGGTGCCTTCAGATTAGGGCTGAGATGCTCAGACAGACACTACAGGAAAACTTTTGCTTTCTTTAGCTGACCTGCAAATATAGAGAGTGAGATGAGGTTAATCTTGTTCCTCTGGGGATATTAACAAGCATTCAGGTATAATGACTTACTGAATATATTTGAGTAGATAGTATTGTGTTCACAGTAGTTTGCTATAAAGTGTGTTTTAACTTCAGTACACATCTAATAGTATTAATTTTTCTTCCTGAAGAAGAAAAGGTGCAAACAGTATTGAACCTTAATGATGATTGCATCTCATGTAATACAACCTTATTATACTAAGGTCCTGACTTTGCAATTTTACTGCCCTCTATCCTCAGTCAAAATCAAAATCCAGATTAAAGCAGAGAATCATTAGCAACAACTGCATCTTGTGTTCATGTATTTCACTGAAACAATCTAAAAAGTACTACTCACATTTTTATACAACAAATGTACTCCTTGCTTTAAGGAGAAAGGTATTTACACATCATTTAGACAAAAAAGTGACAGTGCCTAAGCATCGAAGGACACATCTCTCCAGTTATAATAGTCAAGCAAAATTTTAATGAATAGAAAAAGTAGATGGGACCTTGTTTGAGAGAGAATTTTTGTGATTTAATTTTCTCAGGTTCTTATAGTAAATGATCAAATCCTTCATGCCTCAAGTAAAGCTTGAACTGTTATTGTTGAGTTCAGTGCAGATTCTGTGAACTGGAGAGCTTGTCTCAAAGGCTCTGTCTGTTAAGGACTGTCCCAATAGCAGACTTAAAATCACACTCAAATGTTGTGCAGGGAGGAAGCCTACAGGTGCAGACTCAGACAGAGCAGGAACATGATGTTAGAGCATACAGAGTATTAAATGTATAACCGTTGGCAGTGAGCTAGCCAGCTGTCAAGTCATGCCCAGGCAAGCAGTCCAAAGCAAGTCTAGAGTTTCCTGTGTACATGGCAAGCCATGTGGACAAACTGCTGTAAGCACATGGTTGCTCTAGAGACCACTCTCTCAAATTTGTGCAAAGGTAGTCAGTGATTGGTTGAAAGCAATTTGTGAATTTGCACTGGAAAGAATAAAATAATTCTGAATTGTTTTAATTTTGCTTAAATATTATGATGTAGATCAGTAGTATGAAAAATTTAAGATTAAAATTAAAAGCTGTTTTATGGATGAAGAACTCCGGTAAGATAAGCCCTAACATTAGACTTCCCAACTGTTCTTTTTAAAGATGGTGTAATGGTACAGAAAAGTTAAGGATGCCCATAAGTGTCTTGGAATACAGCATTAATCAAGAATCCCAGACCTCAACTGTAGTCCATAATTGTTGTTTCTCAGTGTATTTTTCTTCACATCACTCTGCTCCCAGGTGATCGCCCAATTTATAATACCTAGAGTCACTTAAAAATAACCCTCTTTCTGGCACAGTTTGATTCATGTTTATTTGCTATATGTTCCCTCCCATTTATTCTATTCCTCCTATTCTACTCTTTCACTTTTTAATTCTTGTGTTTGTAACATCTACTCAATTTCCTATTTCCTTTGCAAGTAATGTACAACAGTACCAGTAGCATCAAAGTGCTGAGATATGTCAAATTACTATGATTTCCAAGCAAAGATTACAGACCCAGTAGTGCAGATACTTCCACGTAAGAACATCACAGCCAAAAAAGCCTTAATCTGTGACTTCTTAATGAGCACCTAGCAAGGCAATTCCTTCGTATATGCAGAGGACTGAGGCAGAAAAATGGATATAGAAATGGATGTGGATGCTCGGTTCTTCTGTAGAGTGTTAATTATTTTGCACATTAGAATATTCCCTGACTCTGTTAGGGAGAGAAGATCCACTCTTACTTTCTCTAGAACGGTACGTAGGATTTTCTGAAAGCCTGAAGAAGCAAAATTCACTCCAATCATTGTTACTCACTACCATTAGGGGTTGAAATGCAGTGTTTGCCAAGAGTGCAAGTTCCTTTATTTGATCTCTTTGACTGTACCAGTATAACTGCCAATCACAGGAAATACCTCTAATAACTCTTCCTTTTACTTAATAAGGAATACCACATCTTTAAAACATTAGAAACAGATGTCACTGCATTACTTCACTGCTGATGTATGTAATAGGAATGACACACTAATTAATTTAATGCAGTATAAATGTACTGATTATTTATCATGGCTGACAATAAAATTATGAAAACATTCAATTACAATCAGTGGTAATTCATTATTTATTGATTCTGCATTATGCACACATTAATACAATACATTTAATTACGTAAGAGAAGGGATCATTTTTCTATTGATACTTAGACATTTAGACTCATCAGTTTTATTTAAAAACCTTGATGTTTAGGTGGGAAGTTTTAATCCACAATTCCAAAAAAACCTCTACTGAAATGTCAGAAATAAATTGAATGCAAGCGTCAAGTACTAGTGCGTCTAGAAAAATGTGGGCAATGAGAATGACATACTAATTTCAGTCCCTTCTTTTTCTCACGTCAGTGGCCTACATTTGTTAATATAGTCATGGTTACTCTTTCCCAAGTAAACCATGGCATTAAACACTAAACTAGCAAAAAATTAATAATGTCTTTTCTTCCTTCTCAAGTCTTTACTCAGAATTAGCAATATCAGTGGCTTGCATGCTCATGATATAAACTCAAAGATCACTAGGGTAAGTTAAGAGCTTTAGATTGGGCCCTGAGTAGTTTTTTTTTTGGTCAAGGACTAGAATGAGGATGCCAGTCAGGCTGGAATTCAGAAAAAATGGTGTTTCATTTCATTACGACTAGGGTGCATTGTAAATGCATCTTGCAGTTATTTTTTCATCCTTCATTTTGTGCCCAGTGTTACCTCTGACCCTCATAAGTCTATGTTCACATTTATCCCTCCCATTTATCCCTTCCACTTATTTTAGTGAAGATCCAAGTTCTTCACTAAAACCTAGCATTTTCTCCTATAATCTGCTCACATTGGACATACCTATATCAAGTCTATAAAAAAAATTCTTTATACTAAAAAAAAAAATCACCAGGAATCTTTACATTGCAATATCTATGGAATTCCCTTTTTTTTTTTTAATTGTCCTGCCTCATGTTTGGCTACAGCAGACCAAGATAAAACACAAACATCACTATTGAGCTTTCCAGTCTTCTAGAAACAAAATTATTATTATTTTTAATTAATTCCCTGCTGCTTCACTTAAAAAGCTGTCATTATTTTTTATCATTGTCTCCTCCTAGTCAATTGTGTCACCCATCATTTTCTCTATAGGATCCCTGTGAGCCAGTAGCCACATTTATGCCAGCTGGCAATAAGTAATTTCCAGAACGCTGTTGACTGGCCCTATCTGGAATGACTGGGCCTTTCCTCTCCTCCTGTGTCAGAAAAGAGCTCTTTCACAGTTCACTCCAATGGGGCATATGTAAAGATGATAAAAACAAAAACAAACAAATATAACAGAACCTTTGCTTGACATTTTGCCATACAAAGATGGCCAATTTTTATATAGGACTAATATATGATACACCAGTATTTCTACAGCTGACAGTGTTAAGAAAACAGAGTGTTTTGCATACCAGTCTAAAAGGAACAAAAATATTGAAACCTTAATTTTAAATAAATATTCTAAAATACTTATTTCAGCTATAGGGAGCCTTACTAGTTTGTACACATTCAAATTACATACTGCTGGACTCCATTCAAATAAACCATCTGGATACTTTATAACTGACAAGATATTACTGTATGATTGTTAGGCTTTAGTAACTTTGCCTTGCCTTTAATAAAATTACAGAGAAATAATAATATTCATTGATACAGTTGATTTGTATATGCTTAGTTGAACTGGACAGCTGCCTGGTATTAATTCTCAAACCTTGAGCATTTTCTTAGTTTAAGAGCAGTTCTTCTCTCCATGGATAGTCACTTCTCAAGGGTACTGTTTTTACTACAGCCTTTATGATTTTATATTGCTTCATGCCACTCCAACTTGCTGGGTGTTGATGCGCAAGGCTTCCTCTGGCCTTGCAAAAATTCAGTCTTATTTAGAAATATGTTTAGCTTATGGAAGACATTAAAGTCAAAAAGGAAGAAGAATTCTCACAGTGGAATTTGATTGTCACATTAATCTCAAAGCAAAAAATGTCTTTAAAAGGGCAAAGCCAATAAGAAGTGTTTGAATCTGATTTATTAAATCTCCTAATAGCAATTATGTCCAGAAAATTAACCCCCAAAAGTTTCTATTTGAAGTCAGTTATTTGTTATTTCTATCACTTCCAGTATATAAAAATCTCAGAGGAGTTCAGGGCTCGATTAAAACACTTTGCTGAGCTAAATAGCCCCTGCCCCACAGAGCTTCCAATCTAAGATTCCGATCCCAGAAAGATGCATGACCAAGTTTAGGAAATATGAGCATTCTTATTGAAAAGTATTTATTTAAACCTAGCTTATGTGAAAATTCTGCCTTAGTTTTAGGGCAGCTAGGCTAGGGGCCTAAAAAAAGTAGTTAGTCTTCTTAGAACACACATATAATCAATGGAGAAAAAGTGAGGTTCCTCCAGAGTGTAATTTAGATCATTTAAGTTAACAAATATAGCAATTTAGTTAGCATACAGTCATCTGCCCTCATCTAAAATGGGATTACTCATAATGCAAAAATATTAAACTTTCCAGAAAGGGTAGCTAAACAAGCAAGCCTAATAAAAGGAAGGAGAAGGTGGCACACACAAGCAGTGCAACCATGGAAATAGTTGAAATGCTCTGTTGGTATTGCTTGTTCGGTATCCACTTGAAAAGTTTTGTTTACACTTTTCTGCTTGCTTTGTTTACTGAATGCTTTAGGAGAAAGCTAAAAAAAGGGGAGGGGGGAAGAAGTTAGAGGACTAGAAAAGAAGGAAAGATAAAAGAAGACTGAAAAAAAGCAGAAACAAACAGGAAAGAAGGATGTTGATACAAAGAAAAGGAAGAGGCTGTGAAAAGAGGTGTAATATAGGTATGCTGGGAGAAGGTAAGAAGCAAATAACTAATCTAGTCAGTGCATCCTAGCTGCTGCTGGGTGTGTATCTGTCAGACTCAACTCCTTTATATGAAATTTGACCATCTTTCAGGTCCACTTGTTCAGGGAGAAGGGACGCACAAAGCTTAGCAGTTCTTGTGTCAACTGACCTGGTTCAGGTGAAGGAGACACAGGATCTGTCGGGTTCCCAGGGCTGCTGGGTTTTACTTGTATGCAACTGAATGAGGTACCATATGGCGCTTCTGGAGGCTGCCTCACAGTCAGGCATGAGGAGAGGACCGATGCCATTCTATGTAAACCACAACTGATGCCGCTCTTGAATCTGGAAATTTCAAGCAATTACACGCAAGACCTCCCAAGAACGGACTTCGCCTCCTGTGACTGACCACCAACTTCCACGTCTGTCACCACCTCCCTCCGTCCTGCTTGCGCAGCACGCGGTCCCTTCTCTGGAGGGACTCACTTTGCTTTAGACCCGAATCACTCGCGATAGTGCTGCCACCGCCTATCAGTAACCACGCGTTGGTTGGTTTCTCGGTAAATAAGCGGAAAGTCGGATGTACCATTTACCTAACACAGACTTACACCGCTACCCCCCCCCCCCCCCGCTCCCCCTCTCTCCCGATCTCCTTCAGCTGTGGAAAGGCACAGGTGTTTTAACACTCAGGAATGTACCAGAGCGCAGCGACCGCCGAAACCACCTGGGAAAGGGGGCCGGCCCCAGCCCTGCCCTCCTCTCCCTCGGAGCGCCGGGCCAGCGCCCGCCGGATCCCCTCACGGCCCAGGGAGAGCTCACCGAAACTTTCCTACCCCGCGGCACAGCAGAAGGGGAGTTTTCGGGAGCCCGGCAGAGGCGCGAACCGGGCGGTCTCTCCTCACACACACACACGCCCTCACACCCCCGCCCGCGAGGCCGGCGCCCGCTTCACCCCCGCCGGCAAACCTCCACCCGGCCCCGGCCGCCTCACGCTCCCTCGGCCCAGGTGCTCGCGGCCGGCCGGCCGCCGCGCCGCGCTGCCCCGCCCCGCCCCACCGCCCGGCCCGCCAGCCACTCGCCGAGGCCGCGCTGGAGGCGGGCGGGGCGCATTGGCTGGAGGGCGCTGTCACTCTTCTTCCCCCCCCCCCAATCCACCCGGCGGCGCTGGGGAGGGGTCTGGGCGCGCGGCTGGCGGCGGGCGCTGCGTGTGGGAGGGCGGGCGCGCGGCTCTGTTTTTAGTAGTACCGCAAAGAGCGCGGCGAGAGTGCGCGCTGAGGGGAGCGGGGCTGAGGCGAGCCGCGGCGGGGAGCCAGGCTGGCCATGGCTGTCTCCGCGCCGCCCGTCATCGCCGCAACTTCCAGCGGCGGCGCGGGGGGTTCGGCGGGTTTGTTCCGGGCGGACCCGCTGTACTCCAGCCCCGCGGAGTCCCCGCGCCTCACCAACAGCCTCGTCAACAGTTTCCTCTCCGGTGGCGGCGGCGGCGGGGCCGGCGCGGGCGGCGGCGGCGGCGGCGGGGGCGGCGGCAACGAGTGTAAGATGGTCGACCTGCACGGGGTGAAGGTAGCCTCGTTCCTCGTGGAGGGGCAGGAGCTGATCTGCCTGCCGCAGGTCTTTGATCTCTTCCTCAAGCACCTGGTGGGAGGGCTGCACACGGTCTACACCAAGCTGAAGCGGCTGGATATATCGCCCGTGGTGTGCACGGTGGAGCAGGTCCGCATCCTGCGGGGGCTGGGGGCCATCCAGCCCGGCGTCAACCGCTGCAAGCTCATCACCAGGAAGGACTTCGAAACTTTGTACAACGACTGCACCAACGCGAGGTGAGCCGCAAAACTTCGCTCTTCCTCCGCCCGCCCCGCTCCGCTCCGGCCGCTGGGGGGGTCGGCGGCCCGCGGGGAGCCGTGCCCCGGGGTGTGGGGGTGCGTGTGGGGGGGGGTGCCGGGTCCCGTCCCTTCCCCTCTCCTCTCCCCGCGGGCTCCCGCTGTGCGTGTGTGGGGAAGTGCCGGGGGAGGGGGACGGGGGGGACGACGACGACCCTCCGGGCGCTGCGCGGCGACCCGCCGCCCTCGGCGGGGCACCCCCGGGCCGGGCCTGGGGGAGCGGGGGGCTGAGGCGCGGCGGGGGCGGTGAAGCGGCGCGGCCGTGGGTGCCGGCGTGGAAAACTTTGCAGGATTCCTCAACCCCCCCGCGATGGCTGGGACCGCCGAGCGGCGGGCCGGTCTTCAAACTTTTCCCCTCGCGCTGATAGTTCCCGTGTACGCTCTTAAACCAAACCAACCAAAAAAAAACCCCAAACCAACCCCCCAAAGTTTTCTGTTGTTATTTTCCTTCCGCTGAAACTTCCAATTCTCCTCAGGATCCCTCGCTCCCGAGGGGCTGAGCGCCGGCTGCGGCGGCCGGCCGGTGCCCGCCGGGGAGGGTGGGCGGCCGGCGGGCAAACTGTTGCTCGCGGCCGTTCCCGAGTGACTTCGCGTCAGGCGAGCGAGAGGTCCGGGGTGGCCGTAGCCCCTGCCCCGCCGTGCCTAAATCGCGGAGCCCCGGGCGGGCTGTATTCATGGGAGATCCCTGCTGGGTCCTTCGTACTTGGGGTTATAATCCTGGTTTGTGACCTCATAGCTGCTGCCTTTAGAAATGGTAATGATCTAATAAACACAAAAACCCTCTCGGGGCTGAGGAGAAATGCCTAGTGCAGTGGGGTAGGGCGTGAGACGGGGTGCTCGGAGACGGCGTTTCCTAGTTGAGCGGTTGGTGAGGTACCTCTCCAGAAACATTTGCCTTCCAGTGTGCTCCGGCTTTCTGCCTGGCAGGAAACTTTCTTTACAGAAGGTTGTTTCAGACAGCTTTGAGTGCGGTATCAGACTCGCAGCATGGAAATATTTAGTAACTTTGGTTCTGGTGTCACTAGTTCTAACTGCTTGGCACTGAACGTGTTGGGTGGGTTTTTTTTAATGACACCTTAAGTACGCTCTAATCTGGGGCCTGATCCTGTTCTCGCTGCTGTGAGCTTAAGCAGGAGCAGACCCGATGCTCGTTCTTGAGTATCAGTATTTGGTTTGTTTCAAATTATTTTATGTTACAGGTGACATTTTAGAGATACTTGCACTCAATTCCTAGATACGTTTATTTGAAGTATGTGCTTTTTCTCTTGCTCGTGTTCTGTTTCTGTAACACCTTCTCCCGCTGCCTCTTTATTTCGATGTCATGCACCTCTGTGACATCACAACTACTGCCTTATTAAAACGACAGTGTTGCAAGTAAGGTCTGGGACTAATGTATTTGAATAGAGTTAATGTAAGATTACTAAGGGACACATTTAACATTTAAATGCTTCTCTGAAATGTTTCTGAAACTCGACTAGCATGAAAGTTCACCATTAAAGAAGTATGTCGTCTTAATTTCTGTGACTGTGCCAAAGTTTTCCCTTGGGGAAATGTGGGATCTGATTTGATGATACAGCCTTTAGATGTGATCTGATGATTTCTGCTCTCTTACAACCAATGATTTAAGATCCAGAAATGTTCAAGTGTTAAATGTTTAAAACTTGTATTTCACTTTTTTTTTTTTTCCTTTGACAAAGACTTATGGCCCTGATAGGATAAGGGAATAAGTAATGCAAGGAGCAGCTGAGAAGGGAGGCCAGGGGAGCTGTAAGTGAGGAGCCGAGTGATGCTCTAAGAGGGTCTGAAAGGAGCAGTCAGTGGAACGAAGACCTGGTCAGAGGCTGAAGATATGGCAAGAGCACTGTTGAGGGGGGATCTAATAGGGCAGAAATATGTCTGAATGGAGTCAAAGCTCTCAACTGAGAAAGTACGTTCAACACGTGTGTAAGAGCAAGCTCTCCCTGCCTCATGATGCCTAGTATTTTTACCTGTTCAGAAATAGCAGATCCCTTTACATTTCCTAAAACGTTTTTCATTTATTGAAACATCACCCAGCCTTTGTTTATATCTCTTGAAAATGCCACTGGTTCGAATAAACTACTGATACTCAATGTATTTTGCATTCATGGTTTCAGGTGTAATGCATGATAAGTGTTATCAGCACAGATAAAACTTTTCTCATGTATGGTAACTTAATGTTAATTGTATCCATCGTGCTAATTGAATGCTTAATATGTCTTTTTATTTACAGGGTTTTTTTTCCTCAAACAGCCCACACTTAATGGGTGAGAATGTTGGATAAAAATAGCTAAATACATGAGTGATCTAATTTTTGTTTCCTGTGAAGTGACCTGGGAACCACTGCAGTGCATGGTACCAAACAAAACACAGTGGAATTGTTACAGCTATCCATACGTGCAGTATTTAGGTTCTATACCTGGGAAGTAAAGTCTTGAAAAAATGTGGTTTTTTTAGAAGCAAACCATTCGATACGTATTGTTCCACTGCATGACTCAAGCATCACTTTCATGTCTGAACATATATTTTGTAATATATTTTAATTTATGGATGTTTATATATATATTTGAATACTGTAGAAATACTTCATTAAACTCAAGAGCTGCCAGAAAAAGCAATAAGAAATGCTGGCTATCATTGTTTTCAATGTTAGTTGACTTCTAAAAGTCAACATCTCTTATGTTAGTGTACACTTTTAATTATTTTTTTAAATTGGAATGTGAACCATCGATTATATATAATTGAAAAAACCATAAAATTTACTTCTCCTGCTTACTCTATTGCATTTTTTTTAGTTGAGCTTATCTACAGAGCTCGTAAAAGCTGCAGAGAAATATACCTGTAAGTGAAATTTTTTTTTGTATGTTTATGTTCTGTGTATGTAATGCTAGTTCCCTATATCTAGCATCTTTGACCTTTGTGGTTTTTTTTAAACACTACATGTATAATTTTCATTCATGTGTAAACAAAATGTTCCTAACTTTGATTGTCGTTAGCCATCATCATGTAATCTAATTTGGAAGCAAGGTTTGTAAAATGAAACTAACCGTTCATTTCATTACAGGTAGCATCTTCAAGTGCATAGTGAGTACAACATATTTACAAAATTTAGTTACTAATTTGCAATACCTTAGAAGATTACTTAAATTATGGATACATGCTTAATTTTAGTAGTAAAGCATAACATTTACTTAAAGTAGAAAACTATAATGAGATTTTATTTAAAAATGAAATTTAAAACTGCAGTAAGAACGTTTTTATGATGGTAAATATATCAGTCCCTAAAATTAGGCTTATATGAGCATGATCATAACCTATTCTACAGGGTTTCTGTTTGATGGATGCTGTTGGCTACTGAAAAAGCATAGTGTTGGTCTGGATTATTTAGTGAATAGTAAGAGTATTTCCCAGAAAACAATGTTTTGGCGCATGGCTTATTTTTTATGATTTCAAGTATCCAGTTAAGCTAATATTTTGTATTACTTTGGCTATTCACAAACAATAGAAGGCTTTAGAAATGAATTTAAGCAGTAAATGCAGACATTTTATTTTATGAGATAATGAAGGTCTAGTCATGTTGTCTATTAAAAGCTACCCTATAGTCAGCAATACTCTGTCTTTTATTAGGAGAATGATGTCAAGATTATAATTAAAGCAATCCAGTCATGTAGCACTGCACAGCGTTTCCTTGTATATTGATTTTTAAATGTGGACATCTGATCATATAAACTTCTTTGACTAAGTAAATATTTAGTATGCATTCAGACTTAGCCAAACTTGTGAATTTTGGAGGCGCTAGCATGTTAAAATAAAAAAGAAGATCAATTTCTCAGTTTCTTTTTCTTCCTTGGAGAGGAGACTCACTTAAAACATTCTCATGAGAGATCACCAGCATAGTGGATTCTGCTAGAGATGCAGAAAGGAATTTTTCCACTTTCCAAGCAGATTAATTATACTTTTGGAAAAATCCCTCTTTCTTTTTGGGCATCTTGAAAGTCTATGCTTGTTCAAAACTACTAAAATACTTGAATATTTTCATCAGATGGATATCTAATCTGGAGAAGCCTTGATTAAAATTCCCTTCTTTTTACATAGCAATAGAGCTCCCCATTTAAAGTGTAACATGCTTTTCCTCCAAAATGGAGTATTTGTAGGTTTTCTGCATGTGTATATGCATAATACATATGTAATTTTCTACTGAGACTTCTACAACTGAAAAATACTGTGTTTTTGTAGCAAAGACAAAAAAGCTAAACAATTAGGTATTAATGATATTCTTGTTGCATATTCAAAAGGTCTTTGCAAGCATTTCTTCTCCTTTTTTCTTTTCACCATTTCAACCTGCAGAACTCTTCACTGTCACTCCAAATCACACAATTCTACAAAGATAAAACAACATTTAAACTCATTTGCTTTGGGAGGGAAATTGAGCATTTGCACCCAATAAGCCTGATTGTGGAACTGCATGCAAATTGTGTTTTGATTTATCTCTTTTGCACTTTTTTCCATTTGAATTGATCTTGCATTAATTTTGCCAAGCGGCTCTGTGAGGCTGCAGATGTTGCCCTGTGTTTAATAAATCAATGAGACAGATCTGAATGAATCACTTCAGATGGATTCTCTGCTCGGTTTGATGTCTAGATGTTATTCTTAGCTTGTTATCATGACAGATGCATTAATGTTCCCATACACTGCCAGCAATGTCAAAGAGATTGAAGCTTTTAAAGTGGCGGTATCCCCTTTTCCCCCTTCTGTTGGAATAACTAAATTGCCTTTAGGAATAGGTCAAAATATAAATTTAATCATGGCATCATTGTGGGGAAGATGCTAAACTTCTGATCATATTATAACACAAAGTCAGACAAATACGGTTTCATACAGAATGATTAATTATTCCAAAATAGTAGAGATCAATATTAAAATCTAAACATAGGATAGCTCCTTAATAGAGTAACCACTTTCTCAACATTAATATTTCATTGTAATAGGAATGATCCGAATAAATAATATAAGACTAGAACATGTTAAAAGTGTTGCTATAAATAGAATATCATTGTGTCCAAATTGATTACAGGCTGAAGAAAGGCTTTTCCCCCGGTTTTTTAATTCTTATTAATTTTTTTTCAAGTTAAATGTGTCTGAATTCAACATCTGTTAGACTTAAAATATGAATACTTGTTTATTATGTTTCTGTTACTAACCATTTAGTGCCAGAAATGTTGGAAAAGTTGTCGATCACCGTTTATTTCTGATCTGTATAGTCTGGTATCCATTATCTTGGAGCAGAACCTGTGGAACGCAAATCATAAAAGAGGCTGGAATGTGTCTTTGTGGAACGGTTTTAAATTCTGGAAAAGATTGCACAAAGTGTAAAGTACTCTGCCATGAATAATGAAGATCTATTTCCCACGTAGGCTGTGCGCAGTTTTTATTGGCTTTTATTCCTTAGTGTTTATTAAACCACTTGTGGTCTTCCTTGTTTTTCTTTAGAAGATTAAAATAGTATTTTGTGATTTGCTTCAATCATTTTGTTAAAACTGCTCTCTTCCAATATGATGCTTAAGTTTAATGTTAAAAATTATCGCAAATGTTCTTTTTCCTAATCTCTTCTCCAAACAGAAGAACTTTGACTTTTTGTCATTAAGGCTTCTGAGAATAAATTGGAGAAACTGGCTGTAACAGATCTAGATTTATGTTGGCATTCTTGGTATTCTTGCTCCAGTAGTTCCAATTTGATAAAGGAAACAATATATGTAATAGAAATTCACAGTTTATTCAAATGAGTTTAAGCTTTAGCATTGTTATATTTGCCTTTCTTTCACCAATATATCAATGTGTGGCAACAGTATTATACTTAGAAAGCCTCCAGAAGTGACCAGCTCTGTAGATGGGAAATTATTCTCACACTGGGGCTACGGTTGGACACGCAGCCTCTGTTTGTGTGTATGCATTTGTTTTAAAGGCAGGTGAAAATCAACTTTGGTAGAACTGAGGAGCACAGCAAAAATCACTGAATTAGAAAATCATGTTTTGTTGTATGGCTGTGGCCTTAGGGTGAGGAATTAGTATCTACCTACCTTGGTAATTTTGCACAAAATATTTAAAATGAGCACTCTGAGATGTTGTAAAGAATTCTATCTTATTTCATTGCTTACAGGCTGGAGTTCACATTGTGTAAGAGCTGTTTGTCAGTATCAATATTAAAAATGTGTTGAAATGTGGGCCATAAAGTCCCTATTTTGACTTTGCTAAGGTGAACGTCCCTTTCATGCCAGTGGAAGTTTGCCAGAACAAGGGCAAAGAACTTATAAATGTTTCTAGGATCTGAGCCTTTCTCGTCAAAGGTGGGACATATTTACTTAAAACCTGTGTTTGAGAGAATTATGTGTTTATGCCATTTTCAAACGGGTACTAAGTTTTTGGGTCTGACCTTGTTCTTGCTCAACGTAGGACCTTTAAGGTTTTTTGTGCCTGTTCCGGGAATGATAATTCTGGATTTTCTGAAGTTACGAACAAAATTATCCAAATCCTTACTTTAAAATACATAGAAAATGCCCATCTAGTTTCTTTCATAAGTTCTTCATGTGATTATCAATGTAATAAAACTCTGTAGGTGTATGGAAATGCAGCATTTTAATGATTATTTATGTAAACAAAGCTAATAGCAGAAACAAACATTATGAGGATACTTCAGAGTTACTGCTGTCTGTGACGTGTTCCTTTGGTGTAAGCTGAGGCAAGATTTTAATACGTTACGATTAAACATGCATTACCAAGCACAAGTACATTAGTTAGTAATGATTCTTAGTGATTTAGATATATCCTGCTTGATATTAGAATTGTCCCTTGGGGCTGCACGCTTTTGATCTTTGTTCCCTCTTGGTAAAGCACGGTTATCCAAAGTGACTTAGTAATAGGGTTTCCCTTCTCCCCTGGTTCTACAACCTGTAAGAAACACCGATACCTATTAACTAATGCACTTTGATACCTGCCCCAGAAGGTTCCAATATCTGAATCCTATAAGACATACATTTGTTTGCTTTCATTTCTTTTTGGTAACACAGCAATATTGTTGTTTTGTGTGTGCATATAAAGTTTATTGTCACTAGCAAGTGTGGGGAGATTATATTTCCTTGTCAGTTCATCTTGACCTGCTAAGCCCATTTTGCTCATTAAAATATATTGTCAGAGCCTTTCTTGACTCAGTTAAAATACCACTTCCCCAAAAAGTAAGAACCAAAACTAATGAATAGTGCTTGCTTTATTACTGTGCAGTGACTTAAAGTGTAATATTTACCAGTGTATATTGTTGTGTATATGTTAAGGTATAAAATGTTTGATTGCAATTGTGTCTGATCTTATCAAGTTTCTGGAAATGGATATCTGGTAACAGCATTTAACCTACATCTAGTCTATCTGCTATCTATGTGATGGGTTAAAAAGAAAAAGTAGTATCGATCTGTCGCTGGATTAAAGTTTGAAATCGGCAACAACATGAGCACAAAAGGCTTTTTTTATGATTTCTCAGCTTGCCATTGATCTACCAGTTTTATTGCATTCATTATTTATTAAAAGAATTTGCAAGCTAAACATAACGTTAAGCTAGTTTGCACACAGGGACTGCACTTAGGAAATTGAATGGAAATTGCATTAGAGATGAACATCTGTGCTATTTTTCCACTCGTGTGTTTATGGGTTTGTATAAAAGGTGTATTGGATTAACAGTTATAACCATTATAGCTTGCAGCAATATGTTAGAACCCTAAGCATTTAGTAGTTATTTAGGAGGGAGACTCTTTTTACTTATACTAAAAAGTATGGTAATGCCATCACAAACAGTGCTTTTATTGGATTATTCTTTATTAATGGGCTTTTTACTAGTAATGTGTAAAACTTGAGGTATCTAGCTATATTATGCATGTGTTCTATTATCTATGCTACATAAAGCTCCATTAATATTGTCATTAATTGAAGGTTTCTAGTGACAGTATTCATTAAGCTTTTGGCACATAGACACCGAAGGATTGAAATGAAATGTATTTTATAATATACAATGGGAATTTAAGTATTGAAAAGATCCTTAATATATGTTCCTTCAGATTTTTTCCCGCAATTCAACTAGTTTTCTGTCCTCCTTGAACTGGGTAGTTTCTGTGATGTATTGTATTAGTGAATCAGGTGAAAATCTTAAATATTTTGAAGTCTTTTTCCACTTCAGTTAACAAGTTCAGTTGCCTTCAACACTAGCTGTAGTTGTGTGTGATGTATAATGTGTAGGGTGGACCAAGAATTTTGAGGTCATCTCCTGTAATGATTTTTTTTTTTATTGTGCTCCTTCTATAAAATAGATTATTTTGCCTGAATACCTGTTTGTTAAATAGGGAAAAACAAAGGAAAAATTACTTTGGGGACTTTGGGTAAAAAGTATATTTTTAGAATCAAGATGTTATCTGTTCTATTTGGTCTTAAACTATGTGCAGTCTAGTCTGTTTGTGACTAGAATGTACTGAAATATGTCATGTTTTGCATCATCAGTGCACTTGCCTTGCAGTTACTCTATTGAAGACTCAACCTGATACATCCCACCAGCTTGTAAGACTGTTAAGGGTTTCCTGTGCAAAGAAGCAGAAATGTTCTTCATGCCAGAAGGTTGTGCTTACTCTTTTGACTGCTACCTCTACATTTTTTTGTTTGTTTGTTTCTGGTAGGATGAACCCCTTTAAGTCCTAATAGTATTTTGAACAGAGGGAGCTCTGATTTTTAGCTGAAAGAATCTCGATACTGTTTTTCCACATAGTTTTGGACTCACTTTTACTAGTCTTCCTCACTGTTGTTCCCAGCCACAGAATGTTTCAGCTACCCTGTAAATAAAGGTGGAAGTTAGATTTAATATGGGATGTATGTCATACGCATACGCACACGCACACACATATTGATTGATATAATATACACACATATACATAATGCAATTTAAACTAAATGTTTGGATAATTCCAAAGCCTCTTTCCCAAACCATAGAAATAACTTTGTTTTTTGGAAAATGTTGTATACGTATTTATGAAGAGAGAGGTTTTGGAATAATCCAGAAATCAGTTTGAATTGCATTTGCTATGGACAAGAACGAAATTTCCTAAATGAACCAAGATGGCTATATGAGCTATCTTGGTGTCCTTACTAAAAGTCTTTAATTTTTTTTTTATAATTCTCATAGCCATGTGAGTGAGTAACATTCTCAGCATGTAATTTTATTTCTGTCCAGTCTGTAGCAAGAGAACTTTTAGCTTGGGATGCCCTCATGGTACTTTCAGTCAACAGAACATTGAGTAATTTTTCTCTCCTGTTGCTAAACCTGTGTGGATGTGGAATTAAAACAGAGCAATTTACTGAAAAAAATTAATCAAAATTATTTCACACTGTATGTGTACAGAGTTCTGGTTCTAATGTGTTTTGCAGAATGACAGAATTGTTGAGGTTGGCAGGGTCCTCTTGAGCTCATGTAGTCCAACTCCTCGGTTTAAGCAAGGTCAGCTAGAGCTGGTTGTCTAGAGCCGTGTCCGGTTGGATTTTGAGTATTTCCAAGGATGGAGACTCTCAGCCTCTCTGGGCACCCAGTTTACAGAGTAGAAATAACTGTGCGGTGGAAGACAGATTTTATTGGCATTCATTGGGATGACTGGATTGTGTGGCAGTTGTTGAAGCCATGAGTAGATATCACAGCTAGCCACTGACATGGTCACTGCTGTTGTGTTTGTCCTCGCTGGAGCAGAGTATGAGTTGTAACCCTCTGTGAATCAACCGTATCATATTCAGATTGTGCTTTTTCTTGTCTCAAATTATTTCCTTAAATCCTGTATGTGTCTGCTGATGAGCTGACTTGTCTTTTTCTCTTTTTCCCTACTGCTACCTGAGAAGGAATATTTGTATATTTGTAATTTAAAGGGCAGGGGGGAAGTGTCTGTAAGAAAGCTCTTAGCACAGACATTGTACCAGTAGGGGGATTTAGTTACTTGTATGTTACAGTAATTTAAGAGTTGCTAATTAAGAAGATCAGGCTAGTTTAAAGAAAAAAATATTTCGAGTTTCAGTTAAAACTTCTAATCAGTATATATAAAATACTATACATTATGCTTTTTCTTACACATGTAACAGTTGGTTTTGCCTAGTGCAAGTTTTACATGATAGCTAATGGACTGTTTTTATAACAGTTAATCAGGAAATGTCCTGGGTCTGTGAAACATTATCCCTGTTGTTTTTTTTGCGAAGTTGATGAAGACACCTCGCTTCACTGCTGCAGGTCTCTGGAGTTGCCTTTTCTTGTCCTCATACTTTTAAATGTTGTGTGCTGAAGGAGGGCAACTTCCTAAAAAACTTCTGAGATAACACTGAAAAATGAAGTAGGAAAAAAAGTCAAGTCTTTGCCATGAGACTTAAAATGCATGTTTAAAAAAACAACACAAAACCCCCCAAACATCCCCTGCCAACCAAAAACCAACAACAAAAAAACCCAAAGAGAACAGGGCAGTAAAATGCTGGCAGTTAGGAAACAGCAGAATATGAATACTGAAACAGCACCTAAGGTAGTGAACTCAGGGTTGTGTTTTCTCTATTGCATGAGTTTGTTATTGAAATGCGTATTTGTAGGTCTGTGGAGGTTTTTTGTTGGCTTGTAAGGTTTTATTTGGTGTTTTTTATATGGCGATTCATGTATCTGATAGGTGACCTCTCAAAATACCTTGAGTTGAGCATCTCATCATTAAGAAATCATTTTTGCCTGGTCCAAGGCTGTTCTGACTGTTTTGCAGAGAATTAAATAACGAAGTGATCTGTCAGTGCACTTCGTGCTCTCGTTGTGAGACTTGCTAAATATGCTGTGTATAGCATTTGCTCCCCACTGCATTACATGTGTGTGTGGCACAGCAGTGTGCTGCGCTCTGACTCCAGGCTGTACCTGCATGGAAGGGGTGATGCATTGCTATCGGTTTTCGCAGCTATGGTTTGCCTTTTAGAAGGAGCCCTCAGAAGAGGTTTGGCCAGAATGATTAGTGCAAGATGCTGCAAACCTTCTTCTCTCTCGTAGTCAGAAGTGCTTAGGAAGGTTAATTGATCCTGCTATCATACACTAGAACTAAGATTTCTTGTCTTGGATCAGAACCATAATCACTGTCACTTCTTTCTGGTCTGTTTTTATAAATTGCCTTACTTGTTGCACAGCTGATTTTTGGTTCGAACAAATCTGTTTCTTCCTGCTGGAACTCAAGAAAGTTTCTGTCTTGCAATTTCGTGAAATACTTTTCCCTTCATGCTAAGCTAGAGGGGATTTTGATCGTTCACTTATCTTGCCTTTTTTAATATGCTTTCTTTAAAATTTTTCTGCCCCCCCAACCATCAGTCCTAAAACTTTGTTCCATCTTCTTATTTATTCATCCTTAAAGGTTTATGATTTTAGCTTACTGACTGAAAAAATTAACCCTTTGTTACACTGGGAGAATCTGTATTCATGTTGGTATGGAAACAAAACAAATATTTGTGATGTGTTTATTGTAGGCATCTTTACTGAGTAATGCAGTGACTGTTGTAGAGTAGTTCAGAATGCAGCAGTAGACTGTTAAATACATTTTAAGAGCTCATGTTCTCTGAATGAAGATAAGCTGAGTGACTGAGTTCTTATGCCAGCCAGACAGAAACTCTTTATAAAAACTTCTTTTTTATGTTTTTTTCTTTACTCATTCATATGAAGTTTGTGATAGTATAAGCTCTATATTTTTGTTGTTTTTTTTTCCAAACTTAGCTATTAACATTAGCAAGTCAAATGCCTGGCAGGGTTGAGCATCTCTGCTACGAAGTCTGGCATGTAAGTCAGCTAGGTTAGGGATTATTCTACCAGCACTACATTTGATTTAAATAGTGCATTGTATTAGGGTCTAAATGATTTTTGGTTTTATATTGCATCTGTAAGTGTAGTTAGGTAGGCCTTGCTGTAGGTTAGGAGAAGTCAGTGCAACAAGTTTGTCTGTTTCTGTGCAACTACTTTTCTAATGTTTCTCAGCCAAACAGAAGTAGGAAACTTGCTTATGCTGGTTGTCCTCTACCTGCATGTGTCAGAAGGTATGTGAATGTAGCCATGCTCCTAGTGCCTCTTAGCTCTCTGAGATGGGCTGATGATTTCAGAAGGAGACGTGGTTATTTGGAAGTTACAGTCCTGCTAGTGTTAGGTAGTAATAGGTGCTCCGTCCACCTGCTTTCGGGGGGGGGGGGAAGGAAAGAAGTAAGAATATCACACAGAACATCTTATGCCCACCTGCTGCTGGCTCACAGTGAAGTTGTATCTCACAAAGTGTAAATAGGAGTTGGTTATTGATTTACAGGGAGAAGAAAGGAGGAACAGGGAGGCTGGGCTGGTAGATGCAGTACGTTTGTCTGGGATTTCTGGGTATTAGAAGGCCTGCACTGCAGATAGTGTGCTTGAACAATTCAGTCCTTTAGCATGGGCACAGTCAGGCAAGGGAATCCCAAGAAAGGATGAAGTTGCTGTGTGTTGTGTGCAGTGGGGGCACAATAGGCTGATACGACCCCAGCAATTGCTGCAAGAGAGCTGATGATCTGTACGCTGCATAGGGAGTACATTGAATGTATTGCAGAATTTATTGTTGTGCCTATTCTGCAATTATCGTTTTGCCCTCCATCCTCTGCTGCCCTGGAATTTCTCCTTGACACCTTCAGGTACTTGTGGCTATGTGGCTACACAGCATCATCTTTCCCCTGTCATCTAGATTGATCTGTCATTGACAATAACTAAATACACAAATAGCATTCCATTGTAGACAACAATTGCAGGTTTCATTTATTGTGTTGAATAGTCATTCAGTTGTTTTTCAAGGTTTAAAAAGTTCCTTAAGATAGTCTCGACCCTGTTTTGATACAGAGCTTTAGTAGATCCTCTGGCCTTTTAAACTTCTTTTTTTTTTTTAACCTCTAAACACTTATTTTGGGTGAAGTTTGTTTGTTTGGAGGGGGTTTCGATACTGCTGTTCTTTTCTGCTTTCTGATTAGAAGCTCTTTTTTAGCATCTTATGCACACGAAGTAGTTTATCTGATGATGTCACATTGTTTCCAGAATAATCCCCTTTGATGTCTAGCACTATGAGAATTTGAGTGATAGTAAACAATTCTACAGACAATAAATGGGCAAAGAATATTTTTATTTAAGTGCTTAGGATGATTGCTTAGTTCTGTTATATGACTGTGGGCAAAATTGGAAACTTCCTTTTTTTGCTGTTGATTTTTCATAATGCCCTATTCTGAAACACTGGTTTCAACCACCTTTTTTTCAGAGCAGATAGTCTTACTATTCAGTTCATTTTATATCTTGGAGTGATGCTGTTGAGGGTCCTAAAATGGGGATAGTCAGTGGTGGTCAGAAACTGACCCGAGTCATAGCATACAAAGGAAAAAGTACAGAGGATTTAACACATTTAATTAACATTTAATTTTAATTGTTAATAACTAAGTTAAAGAATGTGTTAATATTTGGCTATAAGCTTTCTATGCAACACTGTAGAGGAGACTGAATGAACATGAAGGCTTTGGATCTCATGTGAAGGAGATTGCTTTGTCCTTTTGACCTCATTGCAGATGAATTTCTGCAATGGAACCGTTGCAGAACCAGAGTCTTTCAATTGATTTTGGTGGTTTTGGATCAGGAGCACAGAAAGCAATCAAAACTAAATGCATATCCATGAACTAACCTGTAAGTCTCTTTGGTCTACACCAGGAAACATTCTGTGCAAATTCAGAAGTGGAATAATGAAAGGATCTTTCAGAAATCAGTTGTATCCCCTATATATTTAGCTAATGTGATATTTGGATAGGTATTAATTACTCTCTTAAGTCCATATACTCATATGGAAAATAAATATAGGGAAAGTGCATAGTGGAACCCCAAAACATTCACGTAAAGAATCTCTGTGTATTTGAATTCTTCTGATGAAAGGCACTACATGGGCTAGAAGAAGTAAGAGTCAATAAATGTATGCTTGCATTGCCTGGTGAACTTATGCCAAGAATAGGAGCTTACAGCGTGTTTGTGCAAACTTCTATAGGAATTTTCACTTTTTCCATTGTGGGAAGTGTTTAAAATACAAAATCTTTTCCTTAGAGTGAATACTATGAACTTGTTACTGTGCATATGTTGTACATTGCTGATATTCAGAAATCCTTACTTAGTCTCAAATATATGAAATATGATTATGCTTAATCTTGATTATTTTTGATCAAGGGAGGGGGATTTAATATTCTAAGTGGAGGTGACTGCATGTGAAGAGTAGTGGGGAAAATATTATGAACCGTAACAGTTTAAAAAGTAGGAAACATAATAATTCATGTACTTAATAAGCATGTACATTTCATAAGGTTTACAGTATCATAGGTATCATATCAATATCCTGGCTATTTAGTCAATTCTTGATTTATTCTTGCAGATAGAATTCAGAAACTTCTTGGGGTTTTTTTTGTTTGTTTGTTTTTGTAGCTGTTGATTCAGTTCTTGGACATGTTAAAATTGGCTTGTTCTTTTGTAACTGTTCAATTAAAAATTATTTCAGCAGAGTATTGGGAAGACTAGTATGTAAGAAACTTCAGTTCTGTTGAAGGCCTATTCATTCTGTGCGTCAGAGTAGTAGAAGTCTCACAAAATACAAGGGATTGTTCATCACTGGTATTCACTAATATAGGTGGAAAAACTTTAACCTTTCCTCAAGCCGAGACTGAAAACATGATGAAGGGTAAACCACCAAGTACCTGTATTTCTGAATACTGTACAAGCTTAAATCGTGGTCAGTGATTAGTACTTTACACATGCACCTGATTTTCCTGGGAAATCCTATGCACTTTCTGAAGGGGGATGGCAGTTGGTGGACTATTTATTACTCATTCTGGTTTTGGTGGAAAATTCGGCCTTGTATGTCATTTAGACTTTGTGACACATGTAGCCTCCCAGGGCCTAATGACTTGTCTGCAGATGGGCTGTTATTTATTACAGTCATGTAGAATAAAATTGATTGTCTTCTAAAATTAATTTTTCATTTGCCTCCAGCTCTGCTTTAATAGAGGACACACAGTTGCCTGTTTGCAGAAATACTGTTTAATCACATTAATATCTCGGCCCCCCAGGCCGGTGAAGATAATTGTACAAACGAACAGCAAAATCTGTATCTTTAACTTCTTTTTATGATTAAATTATGCAAATGACTTATCTCCTGCCCTTCCAAGCACTAATCATCTAATTAGGAATGATGTGTTAAAGGGATGGTTTTGAATGAGGAGAAGGGGAGAATGGAATAAGCAGAAAATGGGACCTGACAATGAAACTGCTGAAGGTACTGTAGCGGTACAAGATAAATCTGTGTATTTGTTGAAAAAGCAATAATAGAGGCTTGTTGTGCTATTTCTAGTCTTGCTTTAGTGATCTTTCTTACGAAAGGATAATTATTCTGTCCAATCTTTGCCCATAGTTTTCCATATTAACTTTAAATTATTAAGGTTCAAGAATTGAGTCACTTAGTACTTTCTCTTCCAGTTCTCATAAACAGCGTAGTGCAAGTGTCTCTATTTGGCTTCACTAGTAGTATGGTTTGAAAGACAGAATACATATATTTGTAGATTGTGTTTTATAAAATTGCTTGTCATCATATTGCTAGGTGTCATAAGCGTGTGAGATACTTCTATTCACGTATCTCAGTCTCTCTTTTTTGAATACTTAACTGCTGGCTAAAAAAAACCAACACCCCAAACTATGCCTTTTAATATGAAAATGCAAGTGCCCAACTGAAGAGAAGGGCCATCTCTTTGGTAATGTCCTGTGCCTGGTTTGGGAAGTTTCCCTTTGAGTTATGAGTGAGACTCTGCTTAAATTTAGATGTTTAGATGATCACATATTTATATTTTAAGCTTAAGTATACAAAAGAATTGTGCCTTGACCTCTCCAAGAGCCTGCAGCCCTATTTTCTATGTTTTCTATTTTGTAAGCACGTTCTGTGGGTTTTTTGTTTTTTTTTTTTGTTTGTTTGGTTTTTTTTTTTGTCATGCCTTTAAGCAGATCTTCCTGCTTAAGGCACTTTCCCACAGTAGGTTCAAACTATCAGTGTGTTATTACTGTTGCAAAAGGTGCAGCAAACCAACTCTTGTATTAGGTGATAACACTGAGAGTTTGATAACACATTGCTTTTGTTTTCCCTTTACTCAGTTACTGATGTACATGATTAAGATACACTATACCAATAAAATAAGAATATTCTAGAGACTGAGATTTCAGGTATTCCTACATGAGAATGTAATAATTCCTTTATAAATATATGAGAAAGTATTAATGCAGAGAGTATGTGAATTCATAGGATATTAACATAGATAACCAGTAGGTCCACATTCCCTAAAAGCAGGGTACAGACCAATCTTTCAGAGAAGATAAATCCTGCTATGTTTTCTACAGATCTGCTAAATGCCTTCACTTAGTCAGCTCTTGCCCTTTAGAAGTAAATGTATGAAATAGTGGGAAAAAGTTTACTATTTATGACACGATCAGTTTTGAAAGTTTGAGGGACATGTTGCAACTTCAGCCTTATTCATTAAGGAACCTCAGCTTCCCTTTCTGTACGTATGGCTTGTGCTTCTGTGCATGTATGCGTATACATACGTACATGCACAAGGGTTTACTGGTGTAATCTGAGAAAAGCTTGATCACTTCCCCAGGAAGGTGGGAAACACTGTTTTATAAAGGTAGGTATCCCACATAAATACTGAGAAGCTGAAAGCAATGATTTCAAAATAATCTTTTTGTTAGCGATTAGGTGTATGATATAGGGATTTAAAAAGAAAAAATTCACACAGATTAAATTTGAAAGCAATTAAAATGCTGACTGTGGTAGATAATCTGGCTTTTCTGTGTTGGTTTTGGATGGTTCAACATAAAGAATGCAAGTTCTGACACTGCTTTCATTTGTCTGACACAGAAGTAAATTGCTGATGGAATGTTTTCCTGAATACTTTATAGGTGGGGAGGCTGCATTTCTTGCTGTACCTTTCAGCAATATGATGGAATTAAATCAGTTCACATCTATTTTTACATGGATTTTCATCGTTATCACCCCAAAATTCTTCACAAAAGGAAAGATGAGAAGACCTTCTTGAAGAACTCTTACACAAAATATTTGTACTGAGAACACTTGTGTAGGTAATTTCAGTATAGAAAGCCTAAGTATATTTTGTCAGAATTACAGAAGAAATAATTTCTCATTGGATTAAAAGGTTCTGGGATTCATTGGGGGGTTAAATTGCAATGAGAGCTTTGTGCAGAATGGTTTTCCTTTTAGGGTAGGAGATTCTATGATACTTAAGCGCTTAAGCAGCAGACAATCCTAGAGGTGTGGGGTTTTTTTTGTTTGCTGGATCCAGATATTTAGCACAATAGAGAGAAAAATAGAGGCCTTGTACTTATGCTGATACTGTGTGAGAAGTCAGTGGAGAGTGGTGCACAGCATCCAGCTACCATTCTTTACGTGGTTGAATTTCCTCACCCTGATGGCTTTTTGCTGAGGTATTTTAGTATGGTAGGACTATAGTACTGAGGTCAGGACATCTGAGATGGGTATCTGGTGAGATACCTCATTGCATCTGATAATAAGTACTATTTGTAGATGTTAATCTTTAAGGTTTTAGCATCAAGGAGGAATCTAAAAACTTCTGTAATCTGTAGTCTGTGTTTACCAACTGTTACTTTTAGGCAAATTGGAAGAAGGTCATCTGCAGTAAGGATTCAGATATCTCTTTCTTTTCTGTGTCTGCATATGCTCAGGTCTTTATTTTATCCAGTTGCTCATTCAGATGTTTTTCTTATCTCTGTACTGGGCAGTTTTCATTGAGTAATGATATGTGACAACAGATGGTAGATCTCCAGTTGTTGTATGAATTAAGCTATTGGTTTTGCAAGAAGTTGAACGGGAAAGAATTCCTGTAAGACGTCACAATTGTTAGAGTAATGGAGCCATCTCATGATTTTTCTTTGTCTGTTTGTGTTCAGAAAGTATTAAATCATTTAAGTACATTCCCTTGAGTTCCTCCTCTTGGTCGGTTAAGTGTTGGGCTTACTTAGAATGGCTAATTCTGTATGCTGAGTTAGATGATAGTTGTTAAAAGATCGAGAAGCCTTTCTTAATACAATGCCTCACAGTAACTCTTACACAAATTGTGAATTCTCTGAAATGTGAGAGATTTTTAGCCAATCTTGACCTCTCTGCATGTTCTAGAAACTGCTTACTGCCTATGCATGGCATATTTCGAAAAGTTGAGATGAATGTGTTTCAATTAGAATTACTAATTGGTCTTGTACTTTATGAGTGAAAGGACTATACCCGAGGAAAGCTAACACTGACTACTTTCTTTTGTTTTGATTTTTCTTTGTTTTATAATAATCTGATACACGGCATAACCCATCCTAAGCTATACTGGTGTTGAGAAATGGGACACCTGAACCAGACATTCAGTTTGCATGAGTGATGAATATTTTGAGGGAGACTCCATTGCATGGTTCTGATTTTCTGTGTTCTCATCTTGTATTATTGTTTGTTTTCATTCTGTGGCGGTGATTCTGAATGCTAATGAGATGATGGGTGATCTTACTGCAGGCAGTAGTTTTCAGGTGGCTGTTTAGGGGAAGAGGGAAGTTGGTACATAAATTGCATGAGCCTGTAAAAGGGATTTGCCTCATGTACTGTTGGTACCTCCTGGAATGCTTACTGCTGTTAAGGAGGGTATTCTTAACCTGTGTGGGATGTACTGTCTTTACTTGTATGAGCATATGTTCCTCCGAAGAAATGTTTTAATAGAACCACCAATTAGAAGATCTTTTGGTTGTCCTTGGGATTTATGCACTGCGAACGCTATTCAGTAGTGCTAGTATCTCTCATGGTAATGGAGCCACTATTTGTAACAGTTAGGTAGACATAATAATCTTCACAGCAGTTAAGGTAAAGGCTATTTTAATATTAATCAAGTTTGAGTTATATATTAAATTAAAAGAAATTATTACACAAAACACTAAACCAGTATGTAGTTTCACTAGTATAATCTTAAAGCAAGATCCTCTTTCAGTGGTAAGGTCTAAGCCAATTGTGGCATTTAGGAGCAATGAGAACTCTTACAGAGAAATGGTCTCGAGTAAGTTATTGAATTGTCTGCTAATTTCAAATTAGTTTAGTCTAGAAATCTAAACGTATTCCCTTCTGTGGTCTTATTGTGGGTTGGGGTAATTGAATATTTTTGAAGAAACATAGAATTCTGTTATTGAAAAGAGGTTTTGGCAAATGTCGAGAAATAGTAGAACATTTAAATATTCTTGGCTCCAGACTGTCAGTATACAGTAAGTATGTAATGCACAGTTTCTGGAATCATGGATAATATGGTACAAAGCCATGTTCCTCAGATTTCCTTGACTTCACAAGAATACTGTGACCAATCTATCTTCACCCATATGGGTGAAACTCCAGTTTGATATACTGAAAGCAATACAGTCTTATGCTTTTCACAGTGATAGGATGCATACTTCTTAATCTCTTTTTCAGAACCTAATAGTGGATGAGTGTGGAATGACACACTAAGCATATTTGTGTGATCATATTAATATATTTCCATAGCTCCACTATTTCTTAGAAGCTATAATCTGTGATCTTGGCTTTCCAGAAACTGCTGAACTTCTACTTTTACTGACTCACAAACATCAAAGAGGTCAACTTTATTTACAGTGGACTTGTGATTAGCTGTCTGTGACTCACTGTTCAAGCTGGAACATGGAATGGTTTTCAAATTGCAGTTGTATGAAAATGTTGGGGGAAAGTGGAAGGGAAAAAAGAACAGTGGGAACACTGGGAGGATGTGTGTGTCCCCGTTAAACAGTGGAGGTTGTACATAGGTTACCCTTTGAGTATATATTCTGCTGAATTAATCTCTCTTGGTCATATTCTGTATGTTTTAAGAGTCAGGAGAAATAAGCAGTCATTAAAATAATCAGCAATACATAAGAAAGTAAATTTGGAATTTCAAGGCTGTACAGACATGTTGGTTAATACCTTTCTAGGAATTTTTCTGGTTTATGCAGTTCTTTAGACTTAGGTGTTTATAAACCCTTGTTATTAGCCATGTATAATGTAAAGCATAGATTGGGAAAGTGGTAATCTCATTTTTTTCAAGTGGAGACTTTGGGCAGTTTGTAAATTTTTACACTCTGATGGTTCTCTATGTGCAGAAGATACTTAATATTGCTATTAATATCACAGGAAATTAATATCTAATTTTGGCAGTGGACAGAGCGATTGTTTGGGGAGTAGTGAGAGTGCTTAAGTTGTATTCACCTTTATGAAGCATGCCGCTACATGTGTCTTAATTGGTTGCTAAACCTTCTAATGCTCTGCCAGTAAACAGGATGAAGTAGTAATGGGGCACATCAATTTCTGATCCATTTAAATATAAACAGATTGCCTAAGGGCTCTCTATTTACTTGTTTTTATTAAGAAAATACTGGTATTAGATGTATCACAACAGGATATTGTCTCCTTACCTTTGAGATCAGACTTGTGTCCCTGTGTCTCTAAACCTGTATAGGCAGCCTGCCTGTAAAATTATGTATCTGAAGAATTACCTAGTTAGCAAGGATATATGTTATCTCTTTTAGCATTTCTTTAACATAGAGCAGTCAAAACCAAGGGATTGTCAGCAATTATTTGGAAAAGTGCAATAGAACAAACAGAAAACAGTGGTATGTGGCCGTGTAGATTCAAGGTGCACTTTCGTCTTGAATATAGTGCAGTTCTGGTCTCCTTCCAGCTATCTGCCAAAGGACATAGGAAAAAAAAAAGGGGGGGGGGGGGAACAGAAAAATGATGAAGATGATGGGTAAAGAGCAGCTCCCATATTGCATGATGAAGGGTGGTATAAAGCTGTGTGAAATCACAAATGGCATGGAGAAGGTGAATAGGGAGTCATTGTTCATTGTTTCTGCTAATGGAAGAATTAGAGGACAGGTGAAATTAACAGATGTTAAACTCAAGCCAAACAAAAGCAGGTGGTTCTTCAAATGCAGTAAACTCAAAACTCTTTACTACAGGGTGCTGTGAGTGCTCAAATGTACATGGGTTTGACAGGCTAGACGAAGTAGTGCAAGAAAATTCTCTGAGAGGCTATTTTACAGAGAGAAAACTTCTGATCAAAAATTTCCAGTTACTCAGTGCAGGGAAGCGTTAATGAATGCTTATGAAGTTCTTGTTCTTCTCTGTACATCTACTATCAGCTGCCTGTAGCCAAAAGAAGAGGGAGGAGATGCATTTTTGCCTCTTCGAGGAACCACATCTTCTGGATTGCTTCTAGTTATTAATTGTGAGGTACTTGTGAAAATTTTGGAGGGACTCAGGAAGAGGATTTGAAGTTGCAAAGTAAGGTAGTTGTGTTGAAATGTAGCAAATTAGAATGAAAACCACAAAAACATAGGAAATTGGTTAAATAGGAAATCCACTGAACACCTGAAGCCCCAGTGAGAAGGGCATGGAGAGTGGGCACTTTTTTTATATGTATGTGCACATACGTGATGAGTTGCTCTGGATGCTACCAATCTAGCAATCCACTGACTTTCTTTTTAAAGTATGTGAGTAGTATTACTTTAAGAAGACTGACTGTATGTTAGCGTTTTGCTGATTTGAGGCCTAATTCATCTGAAAGTCTTTGCAAAAGCACCCTGGCTTCCAAACTGAGACACTTGTCTATTTGTGAAAATTGTAGATATCCAGCAGGTCATCCTCAAAAATGAGACTGTCCCATTTATGATATAATAGGTGGCAGAATTAAAATTGTCACAGAAGAAAATAAGCTAAACTAGTCATATTCACCTGTTTCATTTGTTGGATGAGAAGCATTATATATGCTTAATGACATATGTAATCCTTTCTGTTCAAGTCTTTGGTTCGTAAATAAATGAAGTTGTAAGGCTTGGCTAATTAGCTCAATAACTGGTATATATACCTGTTCTGTAATGAAATATGTGATGTCAACTTTTATGAGTTCCTTTCAATCCTACATTTCATTTGTTTTCTCCTGTGTTTTTAAGTAACAGCATTTGTCCTAGCCATAGCTGCTATTTGGCTTTAAGGAGAGATCAAATTTCTTTGAATGAAAACAACATAAATTTTAAGATAAATCAGCTGAGATGTGTCAGTTATACATAGTAGGAATTAGGAATTTGACCTTGATTTCACCTAAAAAAAGTAGTAGTAATATCAGTGTTTAGAAGAATAGGAAGATTTTTAGTATACGAGTTATAAAACTTAGAGGTGTGTTTACAACAGGGAATGGATAAATGAGATCTAACTGCCTTTCAAGTGGCCAAATCAACATAGTTTGGACATAAAAGTTTTCTTAGGTATATTCTTTACTTTGTAGTGGAGAAGCTAATTATGGACTTCAATGAGACATTCTACTTTCACTCTTAAAATAAATCAGAGTGGGTTTATTTTGGTGGGGGATGAAAATAAAGGCAGCACAGAAGTGGTATGGGTGTAGAGCCACTGTCAGGGAGAGATGAAGCACTTCAGGTGCCAGAGCTTTGAACTGCTTTTGAGGATGCAGTGTAGTGCCCCTCTGGTGAGTAGAGCTTTGGGGATTCCCCTTCGTTTCTTTCTCATTCTCTGTTTCCTTCTTGCTTCCACTCTTCCCCCCCCCCTCCTTTCTGCAGAAAAATTTTCATGGGTAAATATGATGTGTTCCACTATGTGTAGGGGGGAACCCCCGCCCCCAGTTTGTTCCGAAGTTAAACTCTGTCTTGCTAACCAGATAGGTCCATATGGATCACTCAGCTCAGTAAAAACAATAAAGCATTCTGACTGTCCTTTTAAGAATGTATTCCTCTAAGTAGTAGGTTAAATTCACTGTGTTTACTCAGAGGGAGATTACTATTGCTGCTTTTGTGTTTCTTTAAGATCAAATTTGTGCTAATGATACACTTCATTGGACCGCAACAAGATGCGAAGACTAGGCTGTAGGAGAAAGCATTTGACCTATGGTCCCAAATGTTAAGGATCCAATTTTGTTTATATTATTTTTTTCTAGTATAAACTTAGTTATCTGTTTGCTTTCTAAATGATTTCAAATCAGAATAGTCAGAAATATCTTCTTTGTAAATACTCCACTGAGACTGGTATTATGCATGTCCAAGAAACAATTCTTTACCTTCTTTAATAACTTTAATAAGTAGTTTAACTCTTAATCCTGCTATCCTTAATCACATAAGTGATAGTGAGCTACTAGAAATAATAAGACTATTCCAAGTCCAGTTTTTTACAGTGACTACAATAACTTTTCTTCGTGTAGAAAACTGTTTCTGGACTCTCCATAGGCAGCATTTACTTTCACAGTTTATGGCAGGGAGAACTTAAACACCATCTTTTAAACACCTAATGCGAGAGGCTGTGTCAGGTCAGTGTTGGGATGATTTGAACCCTGGTCCCAAGGTCCTTTTTAATTAGAAAAACATTTCTAGTCCGCTTCACAATCTGGAAATCAAAATGAAACCAGCAATCTGATTAGTAATAAAAGCCTGAAAATGAGAAATTAAATCCCTTCATAAATGAAGGTTGTAGCAAAAGGAAGTAAAGAATTGAACTGCAGACAGGCATAACTGCATGACTTGTAAGTGGCAATTCAACATTTTGAACTGATTTTATAAACGCGTCAAATATGTCAGTATACACATTCATAGGGGAAAAAAGGAACCTCTGTATTGTGGAAATACTCTGAAGCTGATTAATATAGCAGCACAAGACGATAATAGCAAAAAGGAAGAAGGACAGTGAGGAAAAGCAAAACTAGTTTACGTTTACTCTAGCAAATGCATCTGTCATAATAGAAATTCCCTTGTGAACCAGCATATGGTATTTTCTCCTTGTTCCTGGTGAAGTAGGATGGGTAGAACAACACGCAAGAAATATTAAGGGAGAAGGAAGTGATACCTGGAACAAAAAAACCTTGTAACTCAGTGTTCTTGATCTTGTTTGCTGATTTCTGGAGACTCGGAAGCACCCACTGGGCAGTAAAGGAGAGCTGGAATGCTGTGCGCCCCAGGTTTTAAAACCATAGGGCTTCTGCAGTTCTTGGGGCTGGCAAAGAAGGGGATAGTGGTTAGGGATCCTGGTTTCCTTCTCTGGGCTTCTTCAGTGCTTCACATCCTCTGTGGTGTGAGGAGAGAGTATTATGGCTGTAGTATGGGCCAAAGTGCTACAGAGAGCTTGGTAAATGGATTTTGGTAGCCGTTCAGGAAATGGCTCTGTAAATCTTGGCAAATACTGATTTTTAACTTCTAAGATGTTATTTAGAAATAAAAGTAGACAGTCAGGGATAATTCAGTGAATTTTCAATTTTATCTGAACAGATGTGATTACAGTTTTGGCAAATGCAAGCTGAATCAATTTTTGCATTATTAAAAAAAATCACTTTTAGGCAGATAATGCATGTGTGAATTGTATAAAGTGGGAATGAAGAGAAAAAGTCAATGCCTTAGTGCTGTAGGAAAAAGTTTAAAAGAATGGTAGCAAAGCTATCTGGGACCATGGACAATGGGATCTTTTTTGTTACTTGGTAACGCTGAAAAATTCTCCTTTAACAGGATAATACATTAAGCTTCAGTAAATGATTAAAGTTAATTAAAAAAAAAAACCCAAACAACAACACAACCACTGTGTGTGTGTGTCTATATAATATATAATACACACGTAATAATCTAGAAAAGTAATGTATGTCTTCCATAATGCAGTCTTTTGAAGCTGGAGAGTGACTCAGAACCCAGTTTAGACTTTAAAAATAAATTTTTAGGGATGGACTAGTTTTTTTTAATGGCAAAATATAAACTTTAAAAGGAACAGTATTTTTCCATAACATTTTTAAAAATTAAATTTCAGCTAATTTATTTTACTGAAGATAGTTGGAGAGAATAAGTCATCTTCTTTCTTCAGCTTTGTGGTAGATTTCCTTACAAATTTTATCAGTGACTGGTGGTTGCGTTTTTTTTGCGTGTGTGTAAAATATGTATGGCATATATGCAATATGCAAGGAATACATTTCAAAACTCCTTTGGGTAGAGCAGCTGTCCTAGAAGACTAGTGGGAAGGGTGTACAGAAGGCATTTATGTAGACTGGACAGCCTTGTATCATTATGTTTGGTTGTCAACTCGCAGCTAATCAAGGGTGAGCTAGTTTGGGTCTTGGTTAGAAACCTTGTGTAAGAAGGTGCTGTGCCTGGCAGGAAGTAGTGATTTTGTTTTGTTTGAATCAATGCAGAATCAATCTTGCTTGATGCTATGGAATGTGGCTAATGGAAGTATCTTCTTTAAGATTTGCAGAACTGAGGTTGCATTTGATTCTGGTAATCAAAGAATTTCTTATCTGTAAAAATTCCCAGAAATGTAGTATTACTAGACAAAATGGTGTGTTGTGGATTGTTGCATGATAAATTATTATTTTTATTATTTTTTTAAATTTTATTTATATCCATGCTCTATATTTATGCTATGTGTGTATAATTCATAATATAAACTAAAGAGTTTTTAGAAAGAATGTTCATTAAGCATAACAAAGTTCTATTTGCATTTTCATGGCACTTACTGTTGCAGTAATCTCAGGATTTCCCCGAGGTGTTAATTCTCACTGGGGTACTACTGTATGTTAAACTGCTGAAGTAGTTTATGAATCTCAGATCTTAATTTTCAGGTACTTGACAAAAAGCATGAAGATCAGATATCCCCAGGTTCACATGAAATTCTGTTGGATTTTGGGACAAGATGTGTATTTCAGTGGCTGGTTTTGAAACCTTAAGCCAGAGTCACTCAAGGGCAAAGGAAAGTTAAGACACATCCAAGAAACAAAATCTAGAGAGGCAGCTCTTTCTCATACACTGAAGGTGTAACTTTATAGAAATCTCTATAATAGCAACTCTATATTATTACGGGATGAAAGTGACAAATACTTCCCAGATTCTGCCCCTTACATTTTCATCATAACAGCAGCCTTAAATTTTATTATAAGTTAAAAAAAAAAAGTTTTCTACCTCTTTATTCTCCTAGTACTAACAGACTGTAGCTGTGGGTTCCTTCTTTTTCCACCTCAGCTATACCTAGGAATTTAAGTGTGGAGTATAATGATTAGTAAATTCAGTCCCTGAATCTTTCTTCTGAATTAGTTAGTGTTTTCGAATATTTTGATTCTTTATTATATGCAAACTCACTTGGAATTAAGATTAAAAAGCCAAGCAAATTGAGCTTGCCACATCTATGGTTAGGAAAAATAGGATTTTACTTTTTGATATTAAAGCAACAAATTACTTGTTCATTTATAGAACAGGCAGATCATCTTTCTCAGTATATTCTGATTTTATTATTGTTTATAGTTCTGTGAATATCCCTACATAATTTGCACTCTACAGATAAGATAGACTTCTGAAGATTTTCAACCTGGAATTTGTATTTTCTTTTTGTGGTGAGAAGCAGAGAAATAGGGAACAACCCTCTCATCATTTATGTATCATGACCCAGCATCTCGGAGCCTTGGGCTATTATTTCAAAATCCAATATATTCAAACTTTGGCCTCCGAGAGCAGTAGGATCAGTACACAAGAACAATAGAGTGATAAATATAGATTTTTCATTAAGGAAAAGACTATATCCTGTCATTTTTGAATCAGTGTTCAAAAGAGGATCTGAGAATTCATAGCCTCCTATAGGCTTTAACTTTATTTTTGTTGCGAAAAAAGACTTAACAGCCTTTTCATGTTACTGTGAGGTATCGTTGAGACACAGAAATAAAATTTTAATATATGCTAACGGAGAGATCCACTAACACTGTGACAGTAATTTAATGCAAGTCAATTTTGAGCCATGCATAATTACAGGCGTGATGTGGAACACTGCTCATTCTTAAGGATGGTTTCTGTAGGCCAGCACAGATCCAGTTGCAGTGCAGTTGGCTCACTGGGGTAAGCTTCAGTTTCGGGAGCTCGGTTGCCTTTCTTCCCTGACTTCTCTCCTTCACTAGAAATTTGTTTTGCTATTCAAATAGTACATAGTATAATTCTTTGTAGCACAGAAAATACAGATTTCTAGTACAAAAGTTAGGTTACTGGATGGATAGCATATGCTGTACATACAAGCACACCACCCTCACATAAGAAGGGGTGTATCTGCTGAAGTTCTAGAAACTGCTGAACTTCTCAGAGCCATGAACACATGTTATATTGTGGGAGACAATTTCAGATTTTAGAAATGTTTTTTCTTTTCATTTAAACAGATTTTCACTCTATTTCGTTAAATAGAGCAGCTGTGATAGTGTACAAACAATCAAAATTTATGCTGAAAAGTAATTTTTGTGCCGTTTGTTTCACTCTCAAGGAAACAATTTATGTTCTTATTTTGAAGCCAACAGCCTAACACTTGTTATCAGAGAATGTACCAAACAGTGAAAAGTTTTCGTTTCTGCAGTAAATTTAAGAAACCTGTGATTTTCACTGGGCTCAGATACCACAAAAAAGAGGATTGGCTGCGTATGTTAATATACGTGTACCTAGTTCAACACATGCACTTAAAATTTGAATGTAAACAACAATACTGGGAAGGGTTTGGTATGTACTTGGTACATAATGCAGTGATTATATATTGCTGTTGTACCTTTTTTGAAGTTTACCAGAGGAGACCTGTGTTTGATTTGGTGGGAGGGAGGGTGGAGGTGGAATGATAAACTATGGGCTTGCTCTCCAAGTCCTGACAGGGAGATGCTTTATTCTGTATTGTTATCAATGCGAAAATAAAATTACGAAAATAAAATTACAATAATAATATTATTTCAGAAGTTTTCTGCTTGCTTTTAGCTGTCAGGTCTCTAAGTGGATATAGCTTTTTCCACCTGCAATCAAATGTAATAAACCTTCTTCACTGCAGAAGTCAAATTCCTGGAAAAAAAAGAAGTTGGAAGCTCACACTTACACCATAAAACCTTGTTTATTGCGACCATCAGTCTTCGAAGATATGCCCCACAATGGGGTTTGGTAAAGCCATTACAAGGTGCCGTATGAGTTCCATTTGCCTACAGTAAATAGAATGTCAGAAGTGTCAGGGGGAAATAAATATCGGGCTGGTTAAAAGGGAGCAGAGATGGCTCAAAGCATCATTGAGAGGATTGATTTATCTGGCATGCTGTAATGACTGCAGATGTGGATCTGTTATTCTAGATGAGCAATGAATTTGATGAGCTGATAACACAGGGCCAGAGAGGCCTGGTTTTAATTACTGATGAGGAATTTATTTGTGAAGCACTGTGATTTACTGAGGGTTTGTTCTGTTATTGACAGGTGACCTTGGGGCTTTTCTCTTTTGATGAATAAAAAAAGCGGCATTTTTTAAAGGAAAACTGTTTTATCAGTGCTATGAATACAGCGAGGTCATTTTAGATAGAGTATTGTCTTTCAAACCATCTTTATATATAATTATTTTTTGTAGCAGTTGTTAATTGCCTCTTTCTTCGAGATTGTTGTGTATGCTACACTTGCTACTTGAGAGAGACTGATTTTGGTGCAGATCGTTGCTAGCAAGAATATGTTGGGTAAAACTTTTGCAGTAGAGATCTTAAAGCAAATAACAAGAAGTCAGATTATCCAAGTGTGTATTACTGGGTTATTCAGCTTTTCAACTACATACCTCATCCAGTGTATATTACTTTTACTGTTCAGATTTTCCTTACAGGCCAGCAAGGGGAAAATAATCTAAAAAAATATAAGGAATCAAAAGGCTTTTTTTGTTGTTTGTTTGGGTTTTTGAGGTAAACATGTTGTCTTCAGTATTTTAAACAGCAGTGTGTTTGAGGTTAAGTTTCATCAGGATAGACTGTTTTGTTGGGCAGGAAGTTATTGACATACCTATTATTTTTACACACTTATTTTACTTTATTTTTTCCCATAGGATATACTTTTCTTTTTGATCTGTACATGCAGTGGGAGTTTTAGTGTTGACTTTTCTGCTTGTGCTCTTAATTCTGTGCTGTACTTGCAAATTGCAGCATATTAACATCAGGATAAATCAAAGTAGTTTCTGTCTAATCTACGTCAGAACTGTGTACAGGTACTGTAGATGTTTTCCAGTTTGTGTACACTATTTGCTCTTAAGTAAATATTTAAAAAAAAAAAAGCTAAATAGAAAACCATTTGGACTCAGCATTTTGTAGATGATGTTTCAGTGAGTGTACATGATAATCTTACAGTATGCCAGTGAGAGGTAGATACTGGATTGGGGAGGTAGAAGACCTTCTTTTTTGTATTCTTTTTGTGAGCTTCACAATAAAAGTAGT
Source organism: Haliaeetus albicilla (assembly GCF_947461875.1). Taxonomy (NCBI): domain Eukaryota; kingdom Metazoa; phylum Chordata; class Aves; order Accipitriformes; family Accipitridae; genus Haliaeetus; species Haliaeetus albicilla. The sequence continues at coordinate 22,991,964 of NC_091505.1, read as the reverse complement.
ATTATCCAGAAACTTCCTTTTCACTGCCAACAACTTTTTAATATGGAGAAAGCTGTTAATTTAGTATTTACCTTTAAAATAGTTTCTGGAAATGAAGAGACTTTGGTTAGATATGACAGAAAACACCATTATTCATTTGACCCATTTACACCAAAGTCTGTTCAAACTACTTAGATGTTATTTGCATTTATTGAAGCAGGCAATCACAAGCTAGTGGAATAGGTGGTGGCAGGCAGATGTACTGTCTTGATCCAAGAGTAAGGATGCTCTTTAGCAACATAAGGCCAATTAATCAGAATTTTCTGAGGTGAAAGGAAGAAATGGGGAAATAGCTGAAGTCTGCACCGTGTAATAATGGGCAGCTAATACTGGCTGGAGTTCTAAAACTTCTGCACAGCGAAGTATCACTTCCAGTGAGCCCTATAGTACGAACCAAAGGAGGACTGCTAGGTAATAAAGTGGGCTGGAATAAAGCATTATCAACCCTGTAAGTATTGAAATTGCATCTAATATTATGAGGTTTTTTTCTTAATTTGTTTTAAAACCATGAAATACATGTTTTCGGAAGGTGCTTTTGTTTGGTTTTTAGTATTTCTTAGACTTGATTTTTGTTTGAACTTTTCATATTAATCAAAACCACATTAGAATTGGAGATGGAGGAAAGGTGAGGAGAATTATGAAGGAGAGGAAGAATGTTGCTTCATTTTTATATGAAGACTTTACTTTTTGAGATACTAAAAAAACCCAAAAGAAACGAAGATCACTTGACTAAATGCAGAATAATAAACCTGAAAACAAACCCATCAAAAACCCCAAACCCCCATAAAGCAAACACCTCCCATTCCCCCCCTCCTCTATACTGTAGTTTTGCTCTCTTACTCTCCCCTTACCCTCTCACTTTTTCTGTGGATTTTTCCATGGAAGGGGAACAGTTAGTTATTAATGAATAACATGTATCTTATTATAAAAACACACAGTGTTTAGCTCTAGGGATAGTATTTCAATTAAATGCATCTGACAATTTTAGATCTACTCATGACTTAAATATTGCAATTAAGCAAACTGCAGTTAATAGGAGTATTAAATAATGTTCTGGTTTACAGATTTACTGGTTTTAGGTCTTTCACAAAAACAATGTTTTTTTTAAACCAATTAAGTATACTTCACCTATAAACCTGAATATTTGCTTAAGTAGCAATAATAACGATAACAATCTGTTTCCGTCTTTTTTGTGGGACTTGGTTTGGTTTGTTCAGATGACTTTGTGCATTAAAATGTGCTAGCATATTTTACCAGTGGAAGTGCCAGGCTTTAGGCTTATGCGGCAGTCTAAATAGTAAACTGCAGTGTCACAGGAGAGGTGGTGTTGGTTTTTTTTTTTTCATTTATTTTATTTATTCACCAAGGAAGAGGTTTGTGTGTAGTATGCTGTTGTTTGCACAATAGTTTCTCAGTGAGTGTCAACACTTGTAGATATTGTTAGTAGTTTAACAGAGGATTAATACAGCATTAAGCCTGCAGTATTTTGAGTCCCATTTTGGTTTTCCAATGTGGGGTTTTTTTGGATGTTGTTCTGTTTTGTTTTTTTCTTTCCAGCTTCTGTTTTAATATTATTATTGGACAAAGCTGGCTTGTATTTCATCTGTCCCTGTATTGAGTGTTTTCCAGCCTTTACGTATGAAGAATGGCTTCAGACCTTTGGAAAGCATCCTCGAAGCAAATGACAGTACACTTCTTTGTCTTCTTCAGTTAGAAGTATTGACTGTATTCATAGGAAGGGGCTGCTTTGCCAGGTATAACGGCAGCGAGGAACTGTGGTCACTGACAGATGCATTGAAAGTAATGGGAGTTGCATGAATTTCCAGTATGTTTTGCAAAGCAATCTTAACATCAGATAAAGAGCTAGGTACAGGCTCAAGAAGTGGAATCATGTCCCCAGATTTGTTGTAAAGTTCCTGCTGAACTCTGTGTTGTGAAAATGTTATCTTTAGGGAGACCATGAGACTAACAAGGTTTGTGTGTTCTGGAGTTACTGTGGTTCTTGCCTTGATTCTGTTCAGTGTTTACACTGTTACCCTGGGACACAGGGACGGACATAGTGAAGACTGATGATTTGTCAGAGAAGCACAGGCCTGTAAAATGTCCTAATTATTATTATTATAATTGTCCCTAATTGCATGGGACTTCCCTGATACTAATAAAGTTAAGGGTTATCTTTTGTATGTGTTTTCAGGAAGGATTTGGGCATTTATATACAGTGATTACAAGCCCAAATTTTGGTCTTGTAGGGGACCTACACCTACTGAGGTCTGTTGATTTTTTTTTTTCATTGATTACAACAGGAGATGATGGCATCCCACAATTTCAAGCAATTGCAATGCTATTTATAAAATTTGTTTTTTAAAAGCACTTCTTATGTAGTATCTTAACATGCAGAATAAATATAACAGATTTAGCAGACTTGGAACTTTTTACAGCTTCTGTGGGACTAGGCTTAACTTGGAAACAATGCTCCAGAAGACAGATTCCTTATTGCCGCTTTCCCCGAGTGCCAATCTGGGGGTTTTTGTCACTGTAAGTAGCAAAGATGGAAGGGACAAATAAGCTGTTGTATAGAAACTCTGCTTGTTTAGACCAGTTTTTTTACTTTTTTTTTCCCTTCATGGATAATTAATGTAGTTCTTACTTTAAAGTTATAGTCTGCTTCTGAATTTCTTCTTACTCTCGTAGGAAAAGTTCTGTGATAGTTGTGTGCTTGAGAATAACTTTTTTTATAAAGTTGGCATTGTAAATTAGCTGAGATTTTTCCGAATTCCACGCCCTTCTGTAAAAGTCATTTTTACTCTGTGTCAATACCTGTGAATCCAAGCTGTTGGTATAAAGGAGTTGGTGCCTTAACTCCCATTTCATCCCTCTGTGGCCACTTTGTGATTAGTGTTTAATACCTTCAGCTTCATTGTCTGGATTTACCGATGCTGTCAGTAAAGAGAGTGAAACTTGTGAATTCCAGGCCACGCAGTAGAGTGTAACAAGAAGCTGTGTTTGTGAGAAGGAAATATAAACTTGCATCTGACTCGGAGTGTCTGTTTAACGAATGCTCTAATTTTTTTTTTTTTGGGGGGGGGGGGGGGTGAGGTGTGTTGATTTTTTTTGTTTTGTTTTGTTTTTTGAGTGTGGTGGGGTTATTTTTGTTTGTTTGTTTATGATGGTAGGGTGAAGCTGAGATGACCACATGTTGCTGCTTGCCACTAAAATTTCCTGGCAGCCCTCTGGAGTATGCTGCTCTGTGCTCCAGAAATTGACTTCTGAGGAAGAAAACCTCACATTTTTCTCACACAAAAAATACTATATGTTAAAATGCTAAACCCCGCTTTTCTCTGTAGGCTGATCTTCTTAGGCGTAGGGGGGTGTGTATGTATATGTGTATATATATAGTGAGTGCTCTATTTGCTAGGCTGTGCAGAGACGTGTAACAATATGTAAACTTAAATATTTGAATTGCCCTCTGCTGTTACTGCATGACAACATGCAGGATGTAGCAGATGCAGTAGAGGGCCTGTGAGGCAGATTATCAAGTTGATTTGGAATATTAATGTCTCAGTAGCAATGTCTTACTTGAAGAGAGCCTGTAAATGGACGTAAAGTTTCTATTGCAAATTATAGTAATTTAAAAAATATTTTCCTATTTGTTTTGGACATGTATTGTGTTTTGTTAAATTATTTTTCTAATATTTAAATGCAATCATATATATATACACACACACTTAAAGCAATCTAGGGAAGAAAAAGGATTTGTACTTTTTGAATGTTTAGTTCACAAATGCTGAGGTCTTGCCCAGTGCAAGACAGATTATGGACCTGTCTGCCTCACCCAATTGCATACAGCCGTTAGAGTGAGTTACTGCATTTGTTGTAACTAATGTAGAACAGAAATTAAGACATGTAAAGCGTGTTGAAGCTAGATATGTTAAAACATTTAACTGTTAATATCTGGTGCGTTGCACAGCCCTGTTCAAATGTGAACAGCCAGTTTGTTTCAGGGCAGAGTTTTTCCTGGTGATCCCTTTATCCTGTGGGGTAGACCAGTATTTCAATTTAACAGTTCTCAGTAGATATATGAAAATCGTGAAGCTGGAAGCAAACAGTATTTTCTCCCATTGAGAGTGAGTGTTTAGCTAGTTGGAATGAAAAGTTCTCATCCTGCTTAATTGAGATACCTAATGATGTCATAGTACGAAGCAGCATGGCTGCAAGACACTAAGTGGACAAAGGTGAAGAATCCCTATTTAAATAAATGTCAGGTAAAGGACTAAGTGTTTATTTAAAAATGTGTATAGCAGTACTTCCTTTAAAAAGTCATAATTAATCTTGCAATGTTAACTTTTTGATCGTACAACAGTATAATAAGGCATAAACCTTTTCATTCAGTGTGGTATTATCTGAAAGGTGCCACGTGCTCTGAATGTGCTCCAAAATGAGAAGCTGAACTGTCCTTTCAGTCACATGTAAAACTAGTTCTGGTGTGACTCTCTGAAGTCACTGGTGGCTTATCAAATCCACAGTTGTGTAGAACAGAGCAAATATGGCTCATGTCTGTGGAGTTTTATTAATACGATAAAAATTGTGTCATCTTTTTTGTCACTGTTTTTGGTAACTTTTCTCAATGGTATAATCAGAAAAGGATAGAGGAGGGCTACTTGCTTTTTCACAGTACCTGATGTCCTGTTGTGTTTTATTGCTCTATGGGTAGTTGTTTGTAGAAATCACAAAATATTTTTATTTGCACAGTTAATAAAATTAGATATATTCTGCTTAGTTAAATTTTGTATCAGAGTCAACACTGTTGAATGTGAAATAATTTATTGTAGTTCCTTCATCATTACAATATCAGGGTTTTTTTAGCATCCAAAGGGAATAGTGACCTTGCCAAGTGTAGGAGAGAAGCTGGGTTGCGGTATTCAAACTGAGAAGCAGTACATCCTTCCATTTGCAGATGCTGACTTCTGTAACACAGCAAGTAATTATAGTATTATATAGGCAGAATAGAGCCAATTCCATATCAATTAAATCAGTAAGTAATACTTGTGGAAATCTGATTTCATCAGATGTGGCTCTGTACAAAAACACAAAAGCTGTTTGTTGTACATCTGTGCTTCCAAGTTTGAGCTCCCTTCTTGCTTCTGTTGAAATTGAAGGGAAATGTTTTCTTGATTTTGCAGTCCTACTCTAGTTCTCCTGTTACCTGTATAGGACCTCTGTTTTTAAATGTTATGGAGATTGTGTTCATGTATCTTCCATAGAGGTAGAGACCTGCGGTTGGTGTCTCTTCTTGATGCTGTATTGATTATCGGTATTGTTATAAGGTATGCAAGATCACTTACACCTTCAAATGTCTGTATTTAAAACAAACAGAAAAGCCATGCCTTAGTGACATTAACTTAGTGTTGAGGGGACATAAAGAAACTAACAGTCTAGAAGATGATGGGTGCCTGTGTGCTTGCCATTATGATCTGTCTTTTTTCCACATGAAGCTTGCGTTTTTTTCACAGGTGCTGTGTGCATAGCTGACTTCATTTAAACTGGTGTGGATTCAGCATGTGTAGTTTTTCGTGAAATAGATTGTTGCACTGTCAGGCATCAATAATGCCATTGTAGTGCACATCCCAGCCTAGCGAGATATCCTAGAAATGCATATTTAAGAAAATCGAGGTTCAAGTTTAGTTGGAAATAATAATATTCAAACTCTTGGGGGGGAGAAAACAGCAAGAAGCTCTGTAACTGAACACAAATGTGTGGTGTAACTGGGTTAGAGCTTCTTTAATTCTCTTTACAGTATCTGTAAAAGATATATACTTAACCTAAATAAACATTCCCCTATTTATCTTTTCCTTTGATAGATTTCTATAAACTAATGTCATACCAAAAAGAATTTTAATTGTGTTAGGATTTATCAGTCTATTTTACCAAGCATACCTCTAAAATCATATAGTTTAACGTGTTCATTTACATAATTTAGAAGTGAATAGTAAAACATGCAGTTTTGCAGAGATCATCTTTAAAATACTCTGATTATTGGCATCACCAGTAACAGCTCAGATGGGATAAAGCAGCTCTGTTTATAGACACTCTCACACTCAACATAATCTCATGTTCCAAGTTTTTTGTCACTACATGAAAAGTCATTTTTGGCTTGTATCATTACTTTGAATTTCTTTTAAGTCTTTTTTTTTTTTTTCCCCCCCCTTGTGGTATGATGAAGGAAAAACTGGTTGAATAGTTACACTTTGTTTTTGGAATAGGAAAAAAAAGTCCGAATTTCAGGAGCAGTTTTGGTATCTTTCTGGAAAAGAAAACATAGAAATCCATTCCTTTGATTTATGAGCTCATGGTGTTAATGTTTGAGCAGATACTGGGTATTTGTGGAAATATCTTTAAGTCTTGAAGGTTTCACAACTTCCATCATGAAACTGTGTTACTATGGAAAAGTGGTGTTCACTCTTCTGACAAGTGTGACACTTAACCAAGGAATAAAAATAATACAAACCACATAATACACAAACTGAGGAGGGAGTTGTCTGTGCAGACAGTTTGTTGACACTTTGTTGGAAAAGATTTCTCTGATCTATGTGTTGGGTAGGATCAAAAATATATCTGAATTGGACAAGGTTGTGAACGTTTTGTTGGGGATGTTGCTACATATACATACTTTCTAAATTCAGGCATATTGTTACAGGTTCAGGGCCTAAATGTTAAACAGATAGACTGTCCAGGCCTGATGAAATGCCAGTAGCTTGTTAGAAAAAGCAAAATCCAACACTTAAGCGCTTTTTTAGAATGAATATCTTTTCTTCACAGCTTTCCATGAAGATGCTAAAATGTAAGGTGTGCATTTCTTTTCAAACTGGAAAAAATAGCATGTGTCTTTATATATAATTTTTTTCTTTTTAAGACTGTTTTCCAAACATGGATGCAGTGAAAAGAAAAACGTGCAGGTTTTTGGTTGGCATAGTCTGTCAGAAGTGACACTCATGAAGGTTTATTTCTGCAAAATATAAAAATGTGCTCATAAAATTGATGCTTTTGGTTTTTTTCACGTTCAGAGTTGGCTGTAGTGCAGTGGAGCATTTGGTGTTTCCCCCCAACACCCTTCCAAAAGATTTGCGGGTGCGGACATCAGTGTTTGCATATAGGGTGGACTGTGGTACACCTCGTGTCGAAAATAGCCCGAGAGATTCTTCCTTTGTTGTCCCTTCCCCCTAATGGGGTCTTGGTGTAGGGCTCTGAGCCAGACCAGCTCAGTGTGGATGTTGTTTTGGAGTCTTTTGAATGTGGATGTGAAGCAGTTTGTCTGTCCTTTGCTTCGCAAGAATTCTCTTTTTAAAAAACAAAGCTGTAGCTATGAAGTAGCCTATTTGTCCTAAAACTTAGGAAAAGGAGGGGGAGGGAGTGCTGGGACCCATCTTTATAACAACAATCAGCCTTTGTAAGGTTTCATTCCAGGCTAATGGCTGGTGAAATTGTTCTGGGTAGTTAAAATGAAATGAAATGAATTAAAGAACATGAAGGAGAGCAAGCAAAATGGTTTATTGCTTTTCTTTGAAGGCACAATAGCTATACTCTGTCTCTTTTTGTTACTCATATCTGTGTGGCGGATATTTAAAGTCAGGGTTTTGAATAGCATGATGGCTAAATGAGGGCTATAAATCGAGGGCTATGGTGCAAAATTCTAGTGCTAGCAAGTACTAAAACACAATACCAAAGAGGCTGGGGTCTAAAATTGTTTTAGACTGATGAATATGCAGACATAAACCCAAGAAAATAAATATATTCCCTACCAAAAAACCTCCAGAAAACACTAATGATCAATTTTTTGAAAAGGAGAACAAGTATTTTAAGCATGTTAATGCTTTCAATTTATGCTGGAATGTTACTGATATTTCCTTAAAAGCCTGAAAAATCCATGCTTAAGAATTTTTAATTAAAAGTGTGAAAAACATGAAGTAGTCAAATATTTTTATTAATGGGAAAATGTGAAAATGTCAAGAAGTTCGTGTATAGTATTTCATTTATAAACCCACACATTTAGCCAAAACAAAAAAATCCCCAAACTTGTAATGTGTTAGCTTGCTGGTAGCAACACAAAAGTTTCCCAAAACGGGATAATGCAGCTTAGAAAGCACCTGGTTTAAGACTGTTGTTACACAGCTGAAAAAATAAAGTGTCATATCAAGTTGGGGTCACGTTTGTCTAAGAAAAACTAACAGGAGGATTTCTATTGTCAACACAGGAGATGAGCAGTACGATAATGGCAAATTATACTCTGTGATCCACCCCTCTGTTATAGAAGTGACTAGAGATTAAAGCCTCAGCCAGGAATTTCATTACTCTTATACATTTTTCACAAAGGCGGTATTTGCAAAGCTACTGGTAAAGAAGGGTCAGAAATTTTCATGAAAACATGAAGTCATTTTGGACTGTGTGTGCATGTGCATGTGCATATATATGTGTGTACTCCTATAGCACATTTAGAACCAAAAAAGATACATAATGCATTATTAAAGTTAGTATATGTGCCTAGGCCTTAGGCTCTGTAATATGGAAGTGGATGTCTGCTAGTATTTAGTTCATGTTATGTGAAAGGTCTGGACGTTTTTGTTTGGTTTTAATTTTTGGGGGGGAGTTTAAAATATTAGCATAAGAATATAAACTAAAATTGAAGATAATTTAGAATATTACAAATTAATAAAATGTGAAAGGTTTTCAGGGGGTGAAGAGTACAGAACTTGGTTACTTTTCAAACAAAAAAAGTTTTATTAACAGTACTGGTTTTATTGCCACTCAATTAAGCAAAGCCCAGAGTCTGGGAACCTCATTTTTCAGGCTTTTAATAAACAGTAGCTCTCAAGCCTTTTTGTAGTTGAGTCTCCCTGAGAAATTGGCAGTGCTGAGCCCAGCTCTTTCCCTAGCTTTCCCTGACAAGCTGGGACCTCTGGTGCTTTGCAGCTCTCCTTGCCGTTCCCAGAACGTGTGCTGTTGTCTCTGCTCCAAACAGGCTCCTCTGCTTCCACTTGCTGTGCCCAAGGCTGTAGACGTGGCCGGATCCAGCTGACCTGTCGCAGAGCTGGTGAGGTGCCTTTGTGCTCCCCTTTCTCTTGGTGTTTGCGCACACTCGTGAGCTCGTGACCCTCTGTGGATCCTGCTGGAGCTGAGCTGCTACGTTGGAGTAGATGGGCACCATCCTTTTCTTGGCTGTTGAGGTCACTCAACAGAGTGGGTGGGCTTTAATTTCCCTCACCTTTTGTCCTCACACTTAAGACATTTTTCCTAAATGTTTTTTTCTTTGGTATTTGTATATTTAACAGTAGCTGTGTCTGTCTCCAGTGAAATGTACATGTAGCTAATCTACCTTCAAACTAGCTAGATAGGCCCCTTGCAGCAGTTGACCTGCAGCGGTTCATTGCTCAGGGCTGCAAAACCTGTGGAGAACAAGGTATGTTATACTTCATCCGTCAAGCTCCCTCCTGGTTTGCTTAGGCTGTTCCCTGCACTGACTGGTGTAAAGCTGCCTTGGGTATTTATACAATTACAGTGGAGTCACTGCAGTGCAGACACAGTTCCCATAAAACTATTATGTGCACTAAAACAATAACAAAAAAAAAAGTGGGTGGGAGAGAGATCTACTAAATCATGGTGTGGTGCTGCAGGGTGTCTGGTACTTGATAGCTCTTGTTCCATTGTGGGTGGACAGCCAAGCTGAAGGATGCAGATGTGCTCCTGGGTTACACTGTCTAGATGTGCCTGTCAGCGTTGTGAGAGTTGTCCTGTGAGACTGTGGTGTGATGGGTGGCACCAGAGAGTGATTTTTTTTTTTTTTTTTTTTGTCTCCAGAGTGTGCAAGTATATCCATATTAGGTGGAGATCCAGCCAGCACCAATACTGGTTGCCTTGTCTTTTGCTAAAGGAAGCCTATTGAAGAAAGAAGATAAAACTCCCAAGTCAAACTTGGGGCCCACAGAAGTAAGAGCCGATGTGGCATGTGTGACCAGGACGCTAGATGAGAGCTGAGGTGTGCCCCGCTTTATATACCTCAATTGCTAATGAACTGGTTTTAGCTTCTCACTTAGGGGCAAAGACTATGTTAAGATGACCTATCCAATTTTATCAGTAGCGAGTGTGCTAAGCCTTAGACCTTCATTAAAAGAGTGATTTGGGGAGTAGAAGCAGGAATCTTAGTTATAACCTGAGCATTTTGCAAGCATGAAACTGCAGCACAACTTTTGATAGAAAGTAGTACTCATTTTTATCATGTGCTTAGGAAGTTCATCTATCAGATTTAGGAGGTGGATTAATTCCTACCCTGTGGCTTGCTGTGAAACTGCTATTTGGCATTGCCCATCTATTATTGGAAAACACTTAACTGCTGTACCTGGCTTTGTTTGTAGTTGTTTCCTTTCCTAATAAGTTAATATGCAGGGTATTTATTTGCGGATGCTTTACCATCGATAGGAAGTATCAGAATGTGACTCCACAATGAGGGATTGGCTTTGTGTTCAGTTGGTAAGAAGTCTGCACGCATGCTTGCTGCCATTGCTGAATACTAGCATTCTTGTTTTGTACTTGGGAAGCTTTTTAAATGTCTAAAATACGGTAGGTGACTGACATCTGCTTAGGCAGACACCAAAAAACGCTTTTCATAGTTAGCATTTAAAACTTTCAAAGAACAGTAGATGTGTGTCCATGAAAATATTTATGACATCCATATGAAATGGCCCATTTTTTACTGACTGCTAGTGTATTTCCATAACGAGCATGTTACATTGGGATTGTGTTTACTTTAATAAAATTCTTCGCTGCTTCACTCTGATTGTATCTGTTCTTGGATAAGAATAGTTTGCAGGGCAAAATGAATGAGTGGCTTTATGCATAATACAAGAGTATCAAATTAATCAAAATGTAAGGTGCTTTCTGCTTCTTAATACTGACTAAATGTTTTCCTTGCAGAAGTTAGTTGAGTTGGCTGCAAAATAGACTGTTAAATTAAAATGTGTCTTTTTTTCTCCCTTTGAGAGATTTGCCTTATTCTTTATGAAAAAAAAAAAGCCCCCCCTGCCCCCCAGCACATGTGAATCCTGTTAAGATTATTTAGCTATGGGAAGAATGCAGTACTGGAGTGTATGTTCATGAGGCTTAACTAAGACTTTGGGAAGCTGTGACAAATACTGAAAGGTACTGAAAATAAGAACAGTAGCTCATGAGTTAGATTTCCTGGGTTTCTAGCCTGATTCTTCATAAGTGAAGGACATTTGACCCATTGAACCAGATTGTTGTCTTCCAGTTTTCATTGCAGCTGAAAGCCCTTGCTGATCTTCTGAACAGCTAGTGGTGGAAAACTGGAGCCACTTCATACTTGTGTGCTTTTTAAAAAAAGAAATAAAAATGAATAAAAGCTTTCTACAGACTATCAAGCAACTGATATGGTAGTATACCACAGTGTAACCATACTGTAGTGCAGCACTGTACAACAACTGATATTTTCATTTTGATTAAGTAAAATTCTTGGGAGAAAAAATGCAAGTAGTACACAGATTAGGGTCTCCACCTCTTCCTCTTTTTTTCCTTCATATACTTTGGATCCTTGTACAATTGTCCTTTGTTCAGAAACAAAAAAGACTGTGATGTTGTTGCGTGCTTCCCTGAAGTTGCTTGCCATATCGCTGGTACAGCTGTTGGCTGGTCTTTAAACCAGTAACTTTGAGGTGAGAGGCTGTTTTCTGTTCCCAGCGCCCTAAGCCTTTCAGGCTTTTCAGCTATTTTATTGTTCAGTTTTGCTCAAGTAAGAACAGTATTGCCAAAATAGTCTTCTTGATGTATTCTTACTGTTGATCTGTACATTTTGTAGGAGTTCGATAGTTCATAAGTAAGGATGACTGTGATGTACTGTTAGGCATTAATGTTTTTAGACTATGGTTAACATCACTGATGAAATTCTGTAATAATGCAATGAATTCACAGTAATTTAGCACGGAATAAAGAACTTATAATATTGATCTTTCTGGGTTATTACATTTGCTTTTAAAGGTAGATGAAGCATTAACACTTGAGACTGCAACATTGATCATAACATTGTCCCTGTAAAAGCCTAACGGCTGTCAGTTTACTTCAGAGATAATATAAAGAGCAGCCTACCTTTAAATCAGGTGATTAACTTGCTTATCCGTGCTGAGGCTGGAAGAGTGTTTCTACTGAGTTTCAACAAAGGGCAGATGCACAAATTCTGCTTTGACCACGCAATAGGAGTTTGCCAGTGATAGTGACATGAATTTTCCAATTATTGAGCATTTCTCAAGTGGGCTTCCCATGATGAATATTCTGGCCTTTTCTCAGGTATTGTGCTGAAAACTAGTTTCAGAAAATAAGTGTGAGGTGTGTAGGAACGGAGATGTTTCCAGATTTTGTTTTTAGAAATATTTGTGGTGTTTTGTCTCTGGAAAGACTGACTTGGAGATGTCACAAGTTGCCACCAATCCCTTTTGTTAAGGAAAAGAAAAAGGGATGATGGTTTTGGGCTATCCAGCTGGGCACCTGTAGGGTGAAAAGTGTTCAGAAGATAACCTTTTGAAAGTTAAGGCTTGTTTTCAGTGTTGCAAGTTTTTTTTTAATGAAAAATCACTGTTTGCAGGTGGAAACCTTTGTTTTAGCTTAATTATATATTCGTAATTCTGCAATGATTGTTTCAGTTTTGATAGCCTCAGTAGTTTCCTGTACTTCCTTAATTGTCTTCCAGAAGTTTTATTTGTTGATGTCAACAAAAAAAAAGTTTGCATGTGTTTTCAATTGCTATGGTTTTGATATAATAGAAAATTTTCATAACAGTCTGAGTTTTAAATGTAAAATGTAAATAGCTCTAGAAAATAGAGTTCAAAAGCAATTTTGACAGAAGAGGTAAATATTAAATTTATATACTGTCTGTTCAGGAATGTGCAGAGAGATGTGTATTAATATATGTATGACTCTCAAAGGCATCTCCCGCTCTCTTCTGCCATTTTTTTTTTTTGCCTTCCTTGTACAGTGTGCGCCTTTTTTTGGTAAGTAAATATATAATGAATTCAGGGAGCACTGGGAGGGCAGGAAATGAAAGGACTGGATGTTTAATACTGGTAGTAATACATATTTTTTACATAAAACCTTGAATTAAGATGCAAAAAGTGACCTAGATCAATGGAAGAAGTTAGTGTTATACAGGATTTGAAAATGGCTAATGAGCAAATACTGTGGAGGGTTTGTGATTTCTCCTCCCCTTTTTCCTGTTCCTTTGAAGCCCTGAAGGTACCTGACAACCTTTAAAGTTGGATGTTGATTTTTGAATCTAATAATGTAGTAAAAATCTAATAAAAGTAAAAAGGTCGCACGGTTTAAATTTTTGGGTTTGGGTTTTTCTTTTTTTGCTTTTAAGCAGTTTAGCAGAAAGCAATTAAGAGAGCTCATTCTAGTGGCTAATCAAAACACAAACCAAAACACAAAATAAAGGCAAAGTATAAATTAGTGCTACTGAAAAGATGCTCCCAAACCAGCTGTGCTTACATACATCAAGTTTACATTATTAACTACACCATTTCTCCAAACAGTATGTTGTCAGCACAGTGGAATGAAGCCTTCATCTTTACCCATTATTTCCTTTCAGAAAAACTAAAATAACTTCATCATAAAATAAGACGGAAAATAAAGTCACATAAGATGCACTGTTGAAAATGTGCAGTTTCATTCAAATGTATTTGTTAAAAAAAAAAAATGGTGAAACTGCATCTGAAGAGTTTGTTTAAGAAGAACTGCAGAGCTTGCCGAGATAAAGATGAAAAATGTGTGTGCGAGGTGGCGGTGCTGTTAGCCCCCCTGTTGGGGCTGACAGATCAGTCCAGAAGTGGCATCAGGGCAGGGAGACATCAGCTTCAGTAATGGAGAGATGTCTGGTGGAAAGATTGCTCTATCACGGTGATGGGTTCCTCACATGTTATAAATCTAAGATTGTTCTTTCCTGCCGCAGAAATGAGCAGCCCTTTCTCCTTCCTAGAATGAAATGTCGGATAGAGAAAGGAACAGAAATGAAAACGAAAAGTGAGGAAAGTTATCTTTTTAACATAAATCTCTTGTGGAAACAGTATCAGACCCATTAGTGATTTGAAAAACAGCACTGTGCCAATCTTCTCCATACGCATGGAAAGAAACAAGCTGCTTTATGCTCTCTCCTCTCTCCCTTCCTCGGTGCTTTTAATCTAGGTGCAGTAGCGATGGACTGCTCTAAATTGCTGTGTGCGAAGTGAGGTCCAAGGTGGTGGCAGCTCAGGGAGCCACCACCTCTGCAGCAGCCAAAAGTTGGGAAAAGGAGATCCTGTTAGTTGCCTTCGCATTGCGGTAAGGAGTGAGCAAGGTGTGGCTGTCCAGTCACTCCTGCCCCCAGAAGGGAAGCCTGTCATCAGCGGTTTCAAAGGACAACCCAAGAGCAGTAAAAGATGATACCGTAGCATGTACTTGCCACGGACTTGCTTGTCTGCTTGGATGTCTTTGAGAAATTTGAGGAGTAGCCCATGGCGTGTAAGTGCTGCCTGTGAAAGCTAGCTCTGAATGCAAGCAAACTTTTTCTTTTTTCCTCCCTGTTGCTGCCATTTTTGCATCCTTTGTGTAACTTAGTTTCATCTTGTATTTGGTATGAAGAAGCTCTATAACAGGGTTTGCTTTAAATCCTTCTGAGTTTGCTCAAAGTGCTTTGGGAGTTCTGAAAATAATACTTGTGGCTATGTTCTTCTTAAGTGGAGGCAAAACTGGTGAACTGCTAGGTTTTTGTTGCCCTAGTAAGCAGGTACTTTGGATCCTTCTTATTCCTCAATACAGACAGATACTCAAACATAATTTATTTTGGCAAATTTATATGAGCTTTGATTGAGCTTAGCTAGCTTGTCAGTACAGATTTCGTAGTAGGAAACACAGAAATTTGGATGTAATCATTTATATAACTTGCAAAGGGGAACTTGAAACAAAATTTATTATTGAATATAATTCAAACCAGGCAGAAAAGTGGATAGTTAGATACAATATAATGTGGTTTGCCATGGGTGGATTGTGCTAAGCTGACTTGGTAGCTATGTTTGATAAGATCACTGATTTTCTAGAAGCAGGAAAGGCTGTCTCTGCTACCTGGACTTCTGTAGAGCATGTAGTATAGGAAATTCCTGGAGAGATTGGTGAAAATGGGGAAAATGGCTTAAGGATGTAAAATCTAATTTGAAATTATCAGACTTAAGGAAGGCTACCGATTGAGTTTTCAAGGATTGTTTTGTGGCTGACCTTCTTTAATATTTTTAACGATCGCCCTGGCACAAAGAGTGGGTGTGTGGTGATGTAGTTTGCTGATGACAAATGTAAGAAGATACTGTCAATATATAGGAGAATAAAAAAGACAACTTGGTGACTTGAAGGACTGAAGTAATAGAAATGGGATTAAAATTAGTAAATTATAAGGCCAATAATTCACTTAAGACTGCTAAATCTGAAACACTAGGCCAGACAAAATAGTGTAGTTGATTAAAAGTAAAAGGCTCTAAAAGAGACTGTGAGAGAAGGAATGGTATGATAAGAGAGGGAAAGCACCCAGCTCTTATTAAAACTTGGATGATTAAAGCTGTTCCAGGTGGGGTCTTGCCAGTGTCCTGAGAAAGGCATCAATACTTGTGTCTTTGCCAGAAGCTCCACTCTTATTTTTATCTAGATAATTCTTATTGCCTAGAATTATATTTGGTTCTTTATGCTCTGCTCACTTTGGTGACTTGCTGTCAGCTTACAGTTGGTAACAGATGATCTCCTCCTCAATGAAGGCAGTGGAAAGCCTCTGAAGGAGCTTGGAACACTGTTAAAATGGTTGTAACTCAACCTTAACTACTTTTATCCATCTTGTTAAATGTTTTCAGATATGTTTCCTTATTGGTTTTTCTTCACTAGTTAAAAGTTTTTCTGCCTTCTGTTTTAGTCTCTTAATCAACTGTATTGTTGTTGTCTTACCTAACATTTCAGATTCTTGTACTCCTTCTCATTTGTTCATCCCTTGATAGTTTTTTATTTGTATTTACAGTTCTACGTATTTATTTTTACGTTGTACTTTGTCTTTTTGTTTGTATAATCTGTATGTTCTGACTTCATTATGAGTAATCGTTTGAATCCCTTCTGTGCCCAGTGGGATGCTCGGTTGTGTTAGGTGTTACGCATACACAATCTTCTGCCTCCAGACTAAAACTTACAGTCCTCAGTGACCTTTCTTTTTTGGGGAATTTTTTTTTTTACTCTGTTCAATAGAGGAGAAGAACAAGCTAAGCTTGATGAATATTAGAGTATTAGCACTGTGTTGTTTATCTTGCCGCCTGATTTCTACCTGCAAAAGAGAGGAAGAAGCATTCAAGTTGTAGTGAAATAAAGGACAACTTCATTCAAATTGGGCAGCATCCCGGGAGGGTGAGGCCATGCTTTCACAAGCAAGCTGTTGATTCTTGTGGCTGAGGTTGCATGGAACATGAATAAAGTAACAGGCCTGGTTTTAAAGGGGTGCAAGCACTTGAAATTTGTTGAGAGTGAACTGAAACAGGTTCCTCAAAGCCACCCAGCAGATGAATGTAAGTGTAGGGAATGGAAAAAACAGTCACAGGATGGTTGATGTTGGAAAGGACCTCTGGAGGTAATCCTATCCAAACCCCTGCTCAGGCAAGGTCACCTATAGCAGGGTGCCCAGAACCATGTCCGGACAGCTTTTGGAGATCCTCATTACAGTATCTTAATTACTCTTGCTCTTACTTTCCCATGTTTCTTTATTTGACAACGCATGTAGTTCAAATACTTTGTGGGAGAGGACCAACCCCAGAGGTGCCTCTCCTATGAAGAGGAAGGAAACCTCCTTATCCCTCCTGTCCTTGTTACGTGTTTTCAGGGAGTAACTACGTTGAAGTATATTACTCCTGCATTTTGCAGTTAGTGTTGTAATGATCTGTACAATTTCTCTCTCTCTCTCTCAAAAAAAAAGCGCCCCCCAAAAAAGCCCTGAAAAAATCTTCTAAGAATGACTTATAATTTGGTGACAGAGCATGCATGTTGGTGTTCTCCTGCAGTTCTGTTGTATTTTATATTCTAAGTTACGTACAATGAAATTATCTGCTGTGAAAATATATGGCTATCTTATTTTATTTTAAGGCTTGGCTTTGGAAAGTTGTGCTTGATTACACCAATTGATTTATCGTTCAGAAACATTCCAATAGTTTGTTCAAACTTCCAGTTTCTAAGCTGTCTGTATACTGTCCACTCTCTTCTCTGGCCACTGCTCCTCCTTTTAGCTGTAGGACATAGGCCACAGGCTACTATTTTGCTTTTCTGTGTGCCTGAAATTGCTAAAACTGGAGATAGCAGATGAGTAAGTGGCTGAGAAACAGTGAACAGCAGTTCTCATGTTATGTCTTTTTAGACAATTGTTTTACAAGCATTAGCGTAACTTTGAGATTTACAAACAGCTAGTGGTTGTTCAAATACTCTGGAAATAAAGCAGAATTGGACTGTTATACTTGCTTCTCTGTTTGCCAAGCTCTGTAGCTGATCAGCGTTCCTTCTGCACGGTTCCTTTCTCACCAGCTTTGGGAGGTTTTCCTGCTCTTCCCCCCAAGTTTTCAGGTTAGTAATAAAGTGTTGTCCTCCCATAAAAATGTCATAATCCTCGAGTGATTTAAAGTGCTTCTGGAGCTGAGATTGATGACACAAGGGATAGTTTGCTGTAATACAGTTAAAGGCATCATGGTCTAGTTCCCAGAACTAGGAGTCAAGAAACTTAAGTCTCAGTGCTGACCCTATAAATGATTCGTGTTGTGACCTTGGTCAAATCACCTAATCTCTTTGTGCCTCTGATTTGCTGGTTATGAAATGGGTATACTAATGCTCATGTAGCTTCATCAGGCACAGTGTGAAGACTGCTGTGTACAAAATAAATTTGCCATGAGGGGACAGCTTAAGCCTATAATTCCATATGAAGTAAAATTTATCTGCTTATTGGAGTTTATCTTTACTAGGAGCCTAGAAACAGAAGTGCATGAAGTTCTGTGTGAGCTTTCTCATCAGTCCTGGCTATTTCAGGATCTTGCCCTTTTCCTCCTCTGGAATCGGACACTTGCTTCCCTTGTAGTGTGCATTTTCCATTTTAATCCACTGGAATTTACTTGGTGTATTTTTCAAATTTATAGTGCCTGTTAAGAAAGCAGGTTTGCCCAATGGGCCAGTTGCTGTGTTTTAAAGTACATGTTTATTATATAATCGATTTTACTTTGCTGTTCTAATATTCAGCAAGGGTTCATTTTTCCACAGTTATGAACCTGTCTTGTGCTTGCATTCTGCATGGGAAATGTATACATAGACTACCTATATTTACCTTTTGAAGGTAAAAAACCAAGGAGGGCAGATTAAATACAGCTGGTTAGATTTTGTAGGCAACTATAACTTCCTTCATTTTTGTTGATTCTTAATGGAATTTGGTCAGTTTCAACAGCTTACGGTTTTAAGATAAAAGGGTTAATGTTATGAATTTCCCAATAAAGTATGTGTTTGGCAGTAACAGTGTCGTGGTTTAACCCCAGCCAGCAACTAAGCACCACGCAGCCGCTCACTCACTCCCCCCCCATCCAGTGGGATGGGGGAGAAAATCAGGAAAAGAAGTAAAACTCCTGGGTTGAGATAAGAACGATTTAATAGAACAGAAAAGAAGAAACTAATAATGATAACACTAATAAAATGACAACAGTAGTAATAAAAGGATTGAAATGTCCAAATGATGCGCAGGGCAATTGCTCACCACCCGCCGACTGACACCCAGCCAGTCCCCGAGCGGCGATTCCCTGCCCCCACTTCCCAGTTCCTAAACTAGATGGGACGTCCCACGGTATGGAATACACTGTTGGCCAGTTTGGGTCAGGTGCCCTGGCTGGGCATGAGAAGCTGAAAAATCCTTGACTATAGTCTAAACACTACTGAGCAACAACTGAAAACATCAGTGTTATCAACATTCTTCACATACTGAACTCAAAACATAGCACTGTACCAGCTACTAGGAAGACAGTTAACTACATCCCAGCTGAAACCAGGACAAACAGGTACTCCTGATGAGCCGTTACTTGCCTTGTGCCATGGAATGGATGTATCTGTATTAGCTGCCTGAAGGTAAAATGTCTCCCTTTCCTTTTGTTCTTTGTCAGTACCCTACTGGCTAGTCTGTTGGAAGCTATAAACACACGTTCGTGTGCGTGCTTTCATATAACATCTATTTTGGTTGTCTTTTAAACACATTCAGATTGTAGAACAAAATTAAACTTGCAAGACATCTCTGCGTTGGTGCTGGCAGCCAGGGAACTTCCATGATCCTCCAATTGGAGGTGCTTTTTGTTTATCAGAAAGGACTAGAAATACATAGCAGTGAAATTAGATACAGTGTTTTAAGGCTTATGTTCAATTCTTTATGTATCAAAGAACTTAATCGGGAATTTAACCTAATACAAAATTATTTTCCTGATCTATTTGAGGGAGTTTTGTCTAGACTGTAGGAAGATTTTTACTACCATTTAACCTTACCGTTTCAGTCTTTTTCTTCACGTTTTCTTTTAAAAGACATATTAAAAGGAACATATCAGACTGAGAATGGACATGACATTCAGGTTTAAAAACGGAGTGTTTAATGGAATCATGAATAAATGGAAACAGATTTGTCTGTCAAAAATTAAATAGGAGTATTCTTTGATTAATATCAAAATCTAATCTAAAATAGTTTTAGCCATTTCATACAGGTGACATCTGTGCTTAAATATAATTTCCTCTCCCTGTTCTGGCATGACTGTTAATTACTTACTCAATGTAGTTCAACATTTAGTTAATAAATATGTCAAGCTTTTACCATGGTGTTCTTTTTGCAGAGTTGTGAATTTGCAATTAGTTTTAGATTTACTACATGGTGACAGACAGTGCTGTATAAATAGAGGTTAAACACACAATTTACATATTAATTTCATGATTCATTTATTCAATGATTTATGTGGATATAGATTGTATTTAATCTCGGTGCTGTAGTTGTTTCAGGCATGACGAACAGAATCACTATACTGGTAGAGAAGTAATGATGTCTGTATTGAGCTACAGAAAGCAAAGAGGAAAAATAAGAGGTTTTTAAACCCAGTTATTCATTAATCTCAATAGTTTTTGAGAGGCTAGTGAAAAGCACTAATAGGTTTATAAAGCATGTATAGAGTCACATATACACGTGTACACATGCCCATACATATACACCGAAGAGTTTGATGCTCAGTCGTGTCTCTATAATAATGCATATTATCATTAGATAATGGTTTGTGCCCAATTCTGTTATTAATCCTGGAAGCCAGGAGATTAGTCACCAACTTCTTGTTCTAGGGTTCGTACTGCATGTGTCCTATGATTGTCTGTTTTTCAGACTTATGTGCATGTGCGCTTAAAATTAAGTGTATGCTTATTATTGGCTTCTTCAGGACTATGTATCTACTTCTTGCGGTCAAAACATTTGCAATGGCTCTCCATTTACTACAGTGCAGCTCCAATATTTTTGATCATTTCAAAAGGGACTTTAATGAGTATTATTTTTATCTATAAAAACATTTTTATTTTTATCCATAAGTTTTAATTTTGTCCATTTTATTGAAGGGAAGAGCAAAGTATTCATAGGTGAGATGAGAACTTCAGAAAATTCTCTGCATATTCCCGTTTTATATTTGCCTATTACAGAAACATGGATATATAAATTGGTAGAGGAAGTACATTGTAAATATAATTAGGTTTATAACTACTTAAGCTCACGCACATGTATTTGATATTATGAATGTACTAACTTGAAGCATATTTTTGGTTTAGTATCATTTTCCTTGCTGCTAGCTGTGAGAGTGTAAAGGTCTCTGAAGTGAAGATAGATCTTTGACCTAATTTAGCAGATTATGGCCTTTAAATGGACTTGATACACTTCAAGCAGTGTTGAATTAAAATATATCTCTGATTTTGGTGCTGTGCTCAGTTCCTGTTCCCTTGCAGTATTGTGTGTGTAAATCCTGCATGCCTTTTTTTCCAAGCCTTTTGTGATAAAAGGGAGAGGCTCCACCTTCAGTGTATTCTCTGAATCCCTCTAGACAAACAGTTATTTAGCACCAAAAAAACCCCCCATCAAAACCCAACCAAACAACAAAAAAAATCATAATTGAAACAAATAAACCAGGGTGGCTGAAAACAGATTAAGAACATGAAACGAAAGACATAATTACTCCTTTAATTCATTAAGATAAACAGCACATTATTAGTTGCTTTTTGAAAAGGCAGGGACCTTTTCCCTGGGAATGTTCTAGGTACATCCTTGGCTTCCTTCTCTCAGGCCCTCCTGTGCTGTGCCATCTGCCCTGCACGTTCACGTACGTTGGACACATATGTTTCACATACATTTGAGTAGATTGTTTACGGAAGAATGCTTTGATTTTTTTTTTTAAAGGACTGAAAAGAGCTACTGATTAGGTGAAAATAATGTATGAATGATCCTTTTATTTTGAGATAACTAGGTGATGGAGTAGTAACCACTGTCAGTCCAAAACACTTCAACTTCAAAATTGGGGGGGGGGGGGGGGGGGAGGAATCCCATTTTGCTGCAAGGAATTGTAGCAATGTGAGTTGTCTTCAGTCATTGAGCAGTGCCATCTAGAGTATACCCATGGGGGAAGATTCACACAGAAACCTCAGGATACCTTCTCCTCTTTTGAACAGAAGTGAAAGGAAAAAAATTAATCTGAAATTATTTTTTTTTTAATTAAATGTCAAAGAAGCAGTGTGGGGGCAAGTTGAAAACTTTAGTCTCTTTCTTAGATCCACACTTTTTCTCGCACATTTGTTCTGTGAATTTTTATGTGTACCTAAGTATGCAGACATGTGCAAGCACACACGCTGTAGTAGTATTTCCATTTATTTATGTGGAAAGAGTTGGATAGTATGTATTGAAGCAGCATTTCCTGCTTTTTAAACTGAGTTCCTGAAATATGTTAGTAGATGCAGAGAGCTGGAACCTCACTTCTAAACCCCTTGAAAGTGTAATGTGCTGAGTAGCTGACTGCAGGGAGCAGGTGTCAAACAATATTTAAATGACATTCTCAACAAAATAAATATTGAGCTGCCCTGTCACTTCGGTGGGAGAATAATCTGCTCAAAAAAAATCCCATTCATTGTAAACTGCCTCTGACATTTGTTCTTCAGGAATTATTTGCAGTTTATCTTCTGAGCTAGAGCCTTTTATCAGCACAGCAGTTGAACTGCAGTGCAAAAAAAATGGTAATTGAGTATTTTATCAAACGCTTCCAACAAAACGGACTTTGCAAGTCGTAAATGAAGATTAAAACCATTGTTGGCAGGGATGAACAAATTGGAATGATTTATTATCTGAAACATCAATATGTCACTGCTCAGAAATAAAATAAAAAGAAACAAACAACTGCCCCCCTTCCCCCAAAATGTGCACTTAGTCTCAGCCAAGCAATGGAAGGTAAATACATGTTTTAATTATTTGTGCTAGAGAGGCTGTTTAAAAAAAAAAAAAGAGAAAACATAATGGCACAGCTGCTGTGGGACATTATGTGAGGAAAAGAGACAGTAATAAGAGAACTGTGTCAAAGGAAAGCAACTCTGAATGTGTACTTCAGCTCTCCTGATTACAGAAGGAAGATTAAATATTATAAATGGGGCAATTTGACAAAGTGGATTTACTACTCGTGTTTAACACCTAAAAAGCCAGTGTTTTTAAAGGGGACCTTATCTCACTTATGCTAAATAGCTTCAAAAACAATACGAGAGGAAAATACATTGCAAAATTGTTTTCTTTACAGTACATAAATAATAGAATGGTCAGGAATAAAATAAGTGAATCCGTTACGAGCTCTGTATCTGTTTCAAATTACAAAACGGAGGCCATGAGAAGAGTCTTACAGAGACTAGAGGGTTGAGGATTTTTATTTTCTGTATATCTTCATAAACTGGGAAGCTATATAGGCTTGATTGAGGAACCTGTTGACCCCAGTTTAGCAAAAATCACTCCCTTTGGTAATGCAGTTGCTGTCTCTACAGTGAGTAGCCAAGTAGGCATCAGTGGGCTATCAGGGTTAAGCAGCGAGGCCATGTTACTGCTTCCCCCCCCACCTTGGGAACTTCTTCATGTGGACATCTTGCTCCTCCTTGCAGCCTGCGCGCAAGGTTATGAGCAGCTCAGGGGATGCAGAGCGGTCTTTGTGGTGTTGCAGTAGTGGTCCTTCCTGGCTGGGAACTGGGAGATACTGGGCACGTGACGATGGGACTGCAGCCGCGGTCTGGAGGAGGCAGGCTGTGGCTCTGTGGGGACGGACGCTGCTCGTTCAGTCTCAACACTGTAAAGTATTGGAAGCTTAGGTGTGCGTGGGGAGGTTGGGATTTTCAGAATTTTTAATAAACGCTTGAACAATTTCTAGTACAGTTCTTAATCTCATGCAAACGACGACTTAGTGTTTCCCAAAGATTTGTCATTTGACCACATTTAGGGCCAGTGCAAAAGTATTTCCAGAGACAGAGTTCTAGTCCATACTGAAATGCATTGTAGCATTTCCAAAGAAGACAATTGTTTTCTAAGTTCTAACACTGAAAAATGTTCTTTGACAGAATTTTAATTTTTTCACAAATTCACACTGAAAAGTGAAAAGAATTTCAACCTCTGGTATTCCCAATTGGACAGAATTATATAACCAATTGATCTTACATATGAATGATCTTAATATGGCATTTCTAATTATCGATAAAACCATTAATGGATTTATCATCTATTAGAAAGAAAACATGTTGTAAGATTGCTTCTGGGATGGGTGCAGTTTTTTCTTGGCATTCAAATGCCATAAAATTAGGGAAGGTGGTGTGAGTAGAACCTCAGAAATATTAGTTTAAAACCATTTCATTCCTATTTCTTACATCAGGGAGGATCAAAGGGTTCTGCTTGGATCCTTTGCTTATAAAAAGATCAAAATGTCTGGGAAAATTATTTTCTAGTAGCTTACCAGCTGCTGTTTCCCTTCCTGAGTCAAGGTAATCACACAGTTGAAACTTTTTGTAAGTTAATGGATGTGGAGCCATACTCTTTTCACATCTCCACTTCTTTTCATGTTCTTGCTCTTAGTTGTTTTTTTTTTATATTGAACACCATATTTTTAAAGCAAAAAAATATTGATGGTGGAGGAAAAAAAAAGTGAAAGGTGCTGTTCTGAGAACATTTACCCATTGCCGCTGTATTTTTATTATTTAAGCGAGAGATAAAACTTGTGTGCTAATATTCTAGATATTGCAGATTTTTTTTCATTGAATAAAGGAGGCAATTTAAGAACAACAAAAAAAACACCCAACCCAAACTACACACAGAATACCAAAGCAGTGGGTAAAGCCTTGCCTTAGCTTAAAAAAATACTTTCTGAGAACTACGTAGTTCTTGTCTCTTCTGAGCAGCAGAAGCCTACATTTTGTGGAGGCAGAAGGTAGCTGGGGAAATCGATCTCACTATGCCATAGCAGAAAATGATGTCAGAGAAGACTTGACTATCTGCTATGTCATACCTTCTATGTGAAGGGAAAAAAACATGGGCTAAGGATTATAAAGCTGACTCTGATGAGGATTCACACTGGTTGAACTAGTCATTGCTGTTAAAATGGACAGTGTGGGCATTCATCCTCCAGGTTCATGCTTTAAATTGGATGGTTGGTCCCGAGCATGCCCGATTCCAGAGAAGATCTTAATGAATTGTTTTTCCTACTTCATGATTCCTGAGACAGCAAAATGAAGAGATTAAATCAAAGACTTCCTTGACACTAGTAAATTTTGTTCCTAAGGGTTCATTAAGAGTGTCAGATACCACTGACTTTTAGATGGATTTTTACCAGCCCTGATAACGGGAGAAGATGCACCAATTGCGTGTGAAACTGTATAACAGTGCAGCTATGTTTGGGGAAACTTTCACAAATTTTCAGCTTGAAGTGTTGGGCTCTGGGGTGTTAGAACACGGGTGTCAGTAAGACGCGAGCCTCGTGGGGCCCCGGTGTGGGGCTGTGGAAGGTGCAAGGTGTGTCGGTTCGTCTCGCATCCTGAAGAGCCATCTCCAGCATAGTTGGCAAAATCGGTCTTGGTGTCCCAGCTGTCATCCTTTGTGCTTTGCTAATATTTTTAAGAAGTGACGGACTAGTAGAGGATTAGCTGAAAGAAATATTTGTCTAAACTTTTGAAAGTGCAGATATGATAAAGCCTAAAAGCGAGCAGTTAAACCTTTATATACTTTTTTCTTACAGTACAAACAATGCTGGTTTTCTGTTACCAAAGTTTGCATGTGTGTTTTTTCTTGCGCATATTTGAGAAACAGACTTGTGTCTGTTCAGCATGACATTTTGCACCCATTTAGCAAAATTCAGGTGTATTTATGCCCAAGAAACTGCTTATTTTGTTTTTCTTTGTTATATATGATATGTTATGTTTGGGAGTGATATAGGTTACATGTTTGTTGTTGCATATGTTACATTACTTGAAGGTGCTGGTCCTTGCAGGCTGAGGGAACTTCTTTCTGACATGAGGCATCAAGAATCTGTAATTTTTTTACTGGAATATTTAGGATTTAGATACATGAATGTGCTTCTTGTGACAACCCTCCTGCTTTCTGTGGAGAATAAACGTGCCTTGAAAAACAAAACCACTGAAAAACTGTTTTTGAATTCTTGTAACCTTCCTGCAGAATTGTGGTGTTTTCCTAGGAGCTGGAGTCTCTTGGCTTTAGTACCTGTGGTGGTATGAACTCTGGATGTGCTGCTGGCATGGTACAGCTTCTCTTTACTGAGGAGAAATCATGGCACTCGGGTGCCTTTTTGGAGGCTGCCCCATGATTCCCAGTAGGCGCTGAAGGGGCATTTGCAAACACGTATTTTCTTTTTAGTCACCCTCCTCTCCTCTCCCCAAATGTTTCTCTCTAAAGCAAACAAAAATGAAATACTGTAGTCTTAAGATTTGTGACATACGTAAAGTAAAACCAGGTAGATTAATTGCGGATGCCAGTTCTGTATGTTTCTTGAACACTGTTTCTAGTTGAAGTACTGCTGTTTTTCCTATTTCTTGAGGAGAGGCGTATTGTGTATGCCAAAACCAGGCATTATAGTTTATGAAAAAGCCAGTTAATATTTCCCAGTAAGAGTGTTCTTTTGCCATGATGTGTCAGTGCAACCTTGACTTTTTAACTCTCCACTGGATCCTGCAGAAGATAATTCGTTCCATCTGCCTACAAAACCCTTTTTCAAAATATATCTACTTTGAAGGAGAAAAGTCCACCCTGTTTTGGCTATTTCCAAAATGTTTTTGAACTGAAACAGCTATAGAGATCGATTGGTGATTATACAGAGCCTGTTTCTCCTCCAAAAGTTAGATTCCTTAGAGTTTTGTACAGTACTCCTAACATATCCTCTGGTCATTGTTTTAACCAAGAAACTTAAGAGGTTTGTTAAAGATGGAGATCTCCTGCTGTTCTTGTACATTGCTGAGGCGATAATAAGAAAATAATTTTATAAAATAAAAAAAGCTTTACTTTTCAATTTGACACAGCTGCTTATAGGTCATTACTGGTTTGATTATTGTACATCCTCACTGTTCAACTCTTCAGTGGAGGAGAATAGAAGGCTTCAAAGTGATGACAGAGTGGGGGGAAATACTGCTGAAGAATGTAGAAAGGAGGGATTTACTGGGCTTTGTGGGAGGAGAATGCAGGGTGCCACTGGAATTGAGGGGAGGCCACCAGTGTATAGTTCGTGACGTACCTGACATTTTGTATCTGTAGCTTGGTAACTGCATAATTAATAGTGGAAGTAAATAGGAGCAATTTTCATGTAAGCTAGGCACTGTGAGGGAAGGATGATAGATGTCACATCTTTTCTTTTTCTTTTCTTTTTTCTTTGATGCCTGACAAAAATTGAATTTTTATATTAGATTAATGTGATGGTAGTGGTACCGATTTTAGCAGCATCAAAATCCTGTATAGGAAGTATTGGTCACAGGCTTTTTTCCTTGACATGCTGTGTGCAGAGCTAACGTATGTCTATTTACAGCCTGATCCTTGCTATAACAACTGTGAGTTGCCTATCTACCACGTTGCTGTTTCTGAGTAAACCTCTGACATCATATAGAGTTCTAGATATCTTTAAATACCTTGCAGTAAAGGTTCCCTGGGAATTGCTTGCTGAATAACTCCTCGGTATACTGTATGTCATTTTTATTTGTTGTAATAAAGGTGGAGAGGCTATGTACCATACGTACAATGTTGGTTGGAAGTTTGTTTAAAACATTATGTTCCAGAGTCATTTGGAGTTAACAGAGATAATATTCCCTCTTCCCCAATTAAAAAAAAATTATCTCCAGTAACATAATATTAAGGTTGGAAAGTAAAACTCTTAGTAATTGGGCAAATGCCAAATCAGGGAAATATGACCGTTTTTATACACTAGCTATGTAACTGCATGATACTTTTTTTAAGAAGCTACTCTTCCACAGATTTCCGAGTTACATGTAATGTGTTTAGGGGAACCATGTCTATTGAAGTTGGTGTGCTTCAGGAGAATTGGCTTCGGTGTCCGTTCTGTACAGTTTGGAAGATAGGGCAGGAGGGCTGTCTTTTAGGACCAGCTCTCTGGAACCAGTCCAAAGATGGAGGCAGATTATGAGTAGTCATCGCCATCCATAGTTGGTCCTAGACCTCATCAGAAGTGATGAATCCCTTGGCAACCATAGTTAAAGTAATTTTTGCAGTATATACCATGAAAAGGTCTATGCTGCCTCAAATTCTGTACTGCTGCTTGCTTTGTTGTTTGTTAAAGAAATGTCTTTGAATACTGACAAAGACTTGCTGACTAAGGAACACTTTGCGTCTAACCCTGTAAATTTCATATATTGTAGCCATTTCTACATAATAAATCGGTCATACCGGAAAATTAGAGCAATTTGACAGGCGATCTTCATCATCACCTCTTTTCTGTTCATAACTTTAGTGTAACATAGTTTATATGTTGGTACAGGTTTAATTGTTATCCTTGAGAAATAAAAAAGGGGGAAGTGTAACTTCCTATCCCACCTATACCAGCTTCCTATACCATTAGCTTAAAATATATAGGGAGAATACATTACCAAATTAGCAAGGCTTGAGGCATTCTATGAATAGTATCAAAATATATGTTATGCTGGCTGAATGTAAGGTAGCTTTTGATTATATTTAGCTCTTCTGAGTCAACATTTTGCATCAAGTTCTAATATAATATGTAATAAAAGAAATACAATTAAAATAAATTGTTTATGTACTTGTTTCTTGAATCAGCAGGTTTTTTCTTGGCCCCTGATGTCCCAGTGACCTTGAATTTTGAGCAACTAAGTAATAGTACCCATTAAACTTTATTATCTTCCTTCGCTACCCAAGCTAAAATAGAGCACAGGACAAAACGGAGATATTCTGCAGGCTAAATAAAAGAAGACTGTTACAATTTTTGAGAGCTTCCTTATTGTTCATGTTCTGATTTAAATTATGTATAAAATGTGTGATAATTAGAATACACATTTGGAAAAAAAAAAGCATTTGTGACCTGGCTTAACCAAGAGTGGTGGTCTCTTGAGAGTGTGCTGAATGATTTTCGGGAATTTAGTTTGATATTTTTCAAAGGTGTCATCAAGAAATTATTTTTGTTTCTTCAGAGAAGACAAGTGTTCAGGAATTCTTTCCAGAGTCTGAGTGGCAGTGATTTCCTTATCTGGAAGAAAAAGCTTTGTTCATACTTAATCGTATGGTGCCTCTTCAGAGCTGTTCCCTTGTTGGTTTCTCTTCTGAGACTGTCTGCAACAGTACTAGGTTAGCACTGATTCTGTTGATGTAAATTTTGAAAAAGCTGGACAGAATCTGTCAGATTTGGTCTCTCTGTGCATCTAGGTCTGCTGATCTCCATGGCATACTGCTAAGTCAGTCTAAGATTAAGTCTTTGTCAGAAAAAGGTGACTTTGAAGTAGGTCTCCCCAGGCTATCTGGGAGGATATCCTCCTATGAAGCAGTGCCTCTGTGTGTCTTTCTTTGGATTTCAGAGTTGTGTGGTCTCCTGGAGGCAAAATTTATGATTATGCTGTTGGGCAGAAGGTGTCCAAAACTCTTTAGCTTTGTTCTACCAAACAATCTTCAGACATGAGTGACTAATTCACTAAATGGGTTTGATACTGAACTAGTTATCAAAAGCTGAAGAAGTTCTGGTATCCCAGTGAGCCTCGTTTTTCCAAAACCAGCTGGTTTCTTTTTAAAAAATTTCTTGTTGCAGCCTTAATCTAGTGGACGTCATGGAAGAGAGTTAATATAGCAGTCAAGGTTGTGAAACTTCATTTTATTATGCAGTATATGGATGAAATAAAACTTTGTGCACCACATTGAATTGCATTGTATAGGTGCAATTTTTACCTTTTTTCTTCTTTTAAGGTAGCCTTTTATCGGCTGCCGTAAGAGAAGAGATACTTGCTTGAGGAATCAGATTTTCATATAGGCTCCTGTACTCCAATGGGAAATGGATAAATAAATCTGAGACACCACAGCACCTGGGATAATATCAGGCAAAATAAAATGGTACCGACTCCCCCGAGTCCAAATAAAAATGCACTGAACAGATATCCTTTTGTGTAATTGCTATTAGATGCTCTTCGTGGTGGTGGTAGTGGTAGTAGTGTCTGTATCTGTAGTGGTGCTACCATCCTCAGCAGAATGTTGGCAGTCTCTATTCCTTAATGTCCGTGTGCGTATTAAGCATTCAGCGGATGTGAGGAAACAGTGATTTTGTTTTCTTCTGGCACAAGCAATGTGGTGCTGGAGCTGAAGGTCTACTGAAGTCCCGGGACCCACCGCAGGAGGACCCAGATGGCAGCTGGGTCATGCCGGGAGGCTGCGCGCCGTCGTTTGCCGATAACCGTGCGTGGCTGGAGGAGTGAGGGAGCAGGTCTCTGTCCTGACCCCCAGCAAGCGCCAGCTAAAGGGCTTCGGGGCAGGCAGCGGGGCAGCTGCCCGAGGAAGGTGGGTGGTGGAGCTGTCGCACCGTTCCTTCTCCCTTGTAGGTATTTAACATCCTCATAATAGATGAGCATCACCTCTAATGAGACTAATAAAACAGCAGACCTTTCCTGATTTTTGCCAGAGCGATGCTGTGCGTCTAAAATGATTTATAAAGCGAAGAGAGACACTTCCTCTTTGTTACAAAGATCTTATCCCCCCCTACTGCAGTCTTAAATATACTTCCCCAAATGCAGGAGCGATGTCCAGCTATCCCAGCCTTTCTGAGGTGAGCCTCTATTCCCTTTTCAGACATCCTACATCAGTGTTTAAATAAGTTTTTGGTGGGTGATCTTGAGTTAAAGAAGAGCTCACTGCTTCTGCTGGAAGTTTCACTCATCCAAAAATACTTTTCACCAGTTGGACTTAGCTACAAAAAGACTCAAAATTGCTACTTTATAGCTCCTTTTTTATCCCTTTTGCATCCTGGCAGCTGCAAGTGTTGGGAGCATATTAAAAAAAAAAAAAATCTTATCCCAAATTCTGAATTAGAGCAGGAGTCAGAGCATAATTTTTTTTCTCCCTCTTGAACAACAAGACCTCATCAGGTCATTTAAAAATAATAATGCTAATTCTGTTGAGTGAGGCTTCATGTATTCAGGACTCTTTAGACTTAAACAGCTAATTGATTTTTTTGTTTTGCTCTTTAGGTGGTGTATATCTATGTGCAGCGTGATCTCAGGGTTTTTATCTTAATTTTTTTCTTTTTCTGTAACTTTCTGAGGTAAAAGAAAGGACATAAAATTACAGTATCTCTGTAAACCTCAAGGGAGTCATTTGGGTGCAGTATTTCTACTCAGTAATGGAAAAATGTTCTGTACATGTTCTTAATTTGTGTTTTCCATTGGTAATGTAGAATGTCAGCTTCTAGATTTATATGTAGCTAGTACAAGGCTGCTTCAGTTTCATACTTAATTTCATTAAATATGTGGGCATTTTCAGAATTTTCCTTCAGAATGTCTTGGCAGTACAGGAAAGATGGTTAGGTGGTATCATATTTTTATAAATCTTTTAGAAAATAGAAAATTCTAGACAGCTAGTAATCTGACAGTTATGAAATCTGTGGTGAGATAGGAAAATAATTTGTGAGATATGGACATGTTTATTTTATGCATTTGGTAGCTAACTCTGGTCACATTAGCACTAGAGAGTAAGTTACTCTGTGTTAACAAGTATACAAGAGACATGGTTTGAGAGGAAAAATCCAAAGGGAGGGCATGAGAATGACCTTGTGCCAGGAAGCAGACAAACTAATTGCTTGATAATAGTGGTTTTGGGTCTTCGACGTGCACTGATGTCTGTCTGCTGCCACTGATTGGCATTGTGGTAATGCTCTGTGCTCTCCAGAAAAGAGAATGGAGGATACCGAGCGATGAGAATAGTGGATATAAAAATATAACAAACTGTCCTTTCTGTGATTTTTTTTTTTAATGGTAATTCTTTTAATTAAAGCCTGTAAATAGCTCAGGTAGGTCATTTGCAGGCAGTATGTATCAAAGAGCATTATGCAAACTGCAGTTTGAATTTTAAGGATTTTTGTGTTGATGTTGGGAAGAGAAGTCAAAGGTGGCCTGAAGAGAAGTCAAACAGCCAACTTAAGGACTTGGGATCTATTTTTCTTTGGGGGGATTTTTTCATATCATCTCACACACAGAGTATGGTTGTTTTACGAGTGGATGTGAAACTAAGTCAATACCTTCCACACCCAAAACTCGGTCCTCATCTTCATGGTAGCTTACTTTTGATGACCTTTATTTTCATTCCAGCGACCTCCAAAAAGAATTTATGGTTTTTGTTCTGAGAAATCATCTCCAAGAATGGGTTTTACTTGGAAAAGACTTTGCAACTGTTCCTGTCAGGTATTAGAAAAAGAGAGGACCCAGGGAGGCTGTCTTTCCTTTCCTTACCTTGTAGTCTCTGGATAGGCAGGTATAGCCTAGCTGACAGATAGCAGTGCCCAGCAGATCCAGTGGAAACGTACACAAGATTGGTGTTGAGAGGACTGTTTTGTAAGTGGTACAATGAAGGATGCATTTATTTTATCAGTACCTCTAATACCATAGTATTTTTAATTAATGGAATCAGTCCTGGCTGCTGCCTGAATTTCAAGTTTGAGTGAAAAATCTGTGTGAAATGTGAGGGTACAAGTAACTGATATTACATGAAATGGACCACTTTATTTCTTGCAATTTTCTGTCTGCAGCAAAGTTAAAAAAGCACAAGGAACAATAGGGTAAAGACTGTGTGCTCTTGTAGTTGTGCAGAGCAAGTTCAAGATGTAGATGAATTCAATTTACAAGGCTGTCTAGTCAGACATTAAATTAATTACAAATAGTCAAAGATTTCACAATGAAACAAACAAGGTCTTTGACATAAATTATATCCTATCATTAAAATATTTAGAAATGTGTAATTATGGTATTTAGCAATGTTATTCAAATTATAATTAATAGGAGCCTCAATAATATTACCTCTTCTTAAGTGACTTCACATTTTGAAATGCTTTCTTTTATCTTTATGTGCATTTTGGATTTAGATATCCTATTTAGGTATTTTTATACTCTTCCTTCAGGGATCATTATTCTAGTGCATCGTGTGCAGAAGTTTCAAGGTCAGCATTACTTGAACAGTTGTAATAGTCCCAACAGAAAGATAAATATATATTGACTAAGGCTGGAGCTTCAATTCTTTCAGTTGCTGAAGGTCAACAGCCCCTCTGAGGTGCTCTCCAACCTTCAAATGTCTATAGGTTAAATCACTGATGAATTACTGCACTTTCCTAAATGAAGGAAACATATTCTAGACGGAGGCAGCTCATAGTATCATGCCTGTTGACTGATACAGTCTTGAATAACTGAGAGGTAACGCTGTTCTCAGACTTCATGGAAATAAGTACAAACCCGATGGTCTGAAGTTGGTGCATCGGAGCTATAATAGGGAACAAAGCTTCCATTCTTTTTATATGAAAATCCTGTCCCTTGCATGCTGCCTACATGGAAATGTGTTCATGATAAAATAATTTTTGCTAACTTTAAACTAATAGATAGCAATCACTGAAAGCATCAGTAGCTCTTTCACTGAGAGTATCTGTGAGACTGCAGTGACAGTACTTGGTCTCAATATTCAAAAGCAGATTTCCTCAATACACTGTTCTTCCCGGCTTCCCAGTCACAGGAGAATACACAAACATGCCACACTGTAAACAATGCAGAATCTTCTCCCTCACTAAAAATATTTTGAAGGCTGGAAGTAATCCTCTTACAGAGCACTTCAAACTTGCGCAGTAGGGTATAGTGAGACTAAATGAGATATTTGGCTTTGCAAATATTCCAGCAGTATTCCAGAGAATATGATCTGCAAAGGTCAGCTTGAGATCACCAGGGGGGCAGAATAAAGAATCTTATATTGTAGCTATGTATTTTACCTCTTAGCCTTTTATATAAGCAAGCAATGTAACATCAGGATTTAGGCTTTTCTGCAAGTTTAATGGGCTTTAAAATATTTTTTTATTTAATAGTATCTATTAAATACTCTTAATTTTGGAATGTAATTTAAGGCACGTTATCCTCGATATTTTCAATATTTTTAATTTCAGTTTGATATTTAGAATATATATACAGTGAAGCATACTTAAATAAGATATAAATTAAAATGTTATCTTCCAGAAGATCTATTTTAAAATTACTCTGAAGTCTGAGTTGTTTCACACAGGTTATGTGCTGCAGTTTTACTATAGCTTGTATCAAGAGGTTCAGATTGACCTGTAGCTGGTCTAGAATGAATAGCTTTATTTTTTTTATATGGAGCTATCTATATGTATATATGTGTGTGTATATATATATATAGTCTGTAATTTAAAATATATATAAAATACTTTATATTGGGATCTTTTTTATGTTAGTATTTTTATAGCAAGCTTGCTTGTTTCTTAATATGAATTAAAAAGCTGATATATTTATCAACAGTGTAAATGTATTATGAAATACAGACTGACCAAACCAAGCCTTGTGGACAAAATTTTGGAATTTAGGGAAAAAGTTAAGCATCATAATGTCTGTGATACTAAGTATTCCCACAACTTGTCTGGTCACTAATTTTTGTAGGAACTAGTAATTTCCTTGCTGAGGAATTTTAAGACTTCAATGCTTGACGCAACAATGGACTTCTTAAAAAAATTGTGGTGACACTACCCCTGAACTTCAACTGACAATAACCTGTAATAGCTTGGAACTCAGGTGTTATTAATTATAGTCTATGTTGCTGTTTCTGGATCTGCTGTGTAAATCTTGTATGAAACTGTATGGGCTACTTAAACTCCGTAGACTTCATTTTGCTTACTTGTAAGGAAGTGCAATAACATCTTTCAACTGGTGGTACATTTTAGCATAAGTAATTTGAAATAAAGATTATGGCTTCCTATTCTGAATTCCTATTGTATTCACATATGCGAAGGTGGTTTTTAGCTTCCCAATTTCCATTTTCTAAAACTAAAGTGAAATAAATTTCAGTTTAGAGAAATAAATTCCAGTTTTCTAAAACTAAAATGAAAAAAAAATCAAAAGAAGTAGTTTACTATTTCTATTTTTAATGAGTTTATTGCAGAATTATTTATGTAACTTAGCTTTTATGTTGTTTCAGTAGTTGAACAAAATACAGCATAAGACATCTCAATTTTGTCCCAACCATAAAACTAGATGGTACACTGATAAATACATTGCATTTGCTTTACTGTCCAGGTAAAAATAACCTTTTAATGTTCTTATTGCTCCAGTCTAATTCCGAGTTACCTTATTTTTCTATCTTGTGTCATTTCATCCTGATGTGTTACAAATTTGGAAAGTTCCTCTTTTACTTGTCAACATAATCTGTCATTTTCTTTTGTCAAAGCGTTTCACTTTTTACACCGAGCTCTAAGCTACCATGTTGGTATGTAATTGATATCAAAACAATTGCAACTACAGTATTTGATAAGTAATAGTTTTCCATGTGCAAGCATAGGTATTTAATGTAATTTCTGCAAGAACAGGCATTTGTAAAATTTAAACAACTTTAAAACATGGAGTTAGAAGTGTGGAACACATTTCAAGAAATCTGGTTGTCCTGATGGCAAATGAGATTCAACCCAAATACACAAGTGAGTGTAGCCACTATCATTATCTTGAACAGTTCAGAGGAATTGCATATACGGTATAGAACTTCAGAAGCTTACTCCACATAAATAACTGCAATGTCTTGGGCAGCATTTTTCTAGTTTCAGATTTTTTTATCCAACTTTTCATTGTGCCATTTATTAAATGCTGTCGTTATCTGAATACAGCTCTTGAGGTTTGGTCCAACAGTCTGCAGGAAGATGTGTTGCTAAAATGAGGAAATCTGAGAGAAACGGAGGTTAAAAAGGATTAGGTATCAGCAAATAAATTAACACAGTTTTAAAAATGCATACATGTCATAAAAATGAATGTTTTTATTTGCTTTCAGCTTTCTGGTTTTTCTTTCCCTTCAACTGAAAGTTGGTTCCCTTACATATACGTGACTCTTAGAGTTGAGAACTTTTGTAAAACACCGCATACTGTGAAATCTATGAAAAACTTCTTAACATTGGTAACATAAGTCTTTGATAAGATTTGGATTGCAACAGTATACCCATAGGGGGAAATTAGGAAATACTGAAACCAAAGAGTGTATCAGCAGATAAGTGCAACCTTCTGTTTGTGCTTGTGACCATATGTTATTGTCTCAACTTCTGACTCATTGAATTCTTCCTGAAAGATTAAACCACAGGCTTTACAGTTTAAGTGACAATTACATATGACTACTGAAGACTTCTTAAATGCTGCCCAGTCCCATTGAATAATTTGGTATT
Source organism: Haliaeetus albicilla (assembly GCF_947461875.1). Classification (NCBI taxonomy): domain Eukaryota; kingdom Metazoa; phylum Chordata; class Aves; order Accipitriformes; family Accipitridae; genus Haliaeetus; species Haliaeetus albicilla. Next base: position 22,955,884 of record NC_091505.1, on the reverse strand, counting down.
AATTGTAGCACAAGTGGGAAAGAAATTATGTGGCTACAAGCTGTGTTTAAGACATGCTTCAGGTATACCAAATCTGTGTGACCTTTAATTTGCTGTGGAAAGCCCCTGTTTTATTTTATTACCGTGAGATTTCACTATTGATACAATTTTCTGCATTTCAAAGGACTTCACATTTTATTGAAATTTGATTTGATGTATGAGGGTTGTATTATTTTTGTCAAATTTGTTTTTGGAAAGGATGTTTTTCATCCTTTGTTATTGTTGATCTTTAAGACTTAGACTGGTGGGGGATAAGATCCAGCTCAAAGAGAGGTAAAATGGATTTGGCCACCTATAACCCTCGCTTTGCTTCCTTTTGTCCTCCTGAGCTACAGCAAAGGTTGCCAGAGGAGAGAAGGATGAAGTTAGATTGGCCTGTCCTATTGCATGATTCCATGGGAGGGCAAAGCTGTAGATGACAACAGTGGTCGTGAATATTTCTGACAACTTCAAAGTGCATCCTTTTTTTGGAGGATTGTCTGCAAAAGATTGTTTTCACCTTCCTGTCTTCAGAAAAAGCTTATCTTTGGTGAGGAGACTAGGGTTGCTGCTCTGTGCTTTGTCTTACTTCTCATCTTAGTATCTTTTGGGGATCTTTTTGGCACTGATGCCCCTCCAGCCTCAGTTTCCCTGAGGATCTGCCATGTCAAAAAAATAATGTTTAAGGTGAGGTATGATCAGATAGATGATAATGTATGTTGCCTGTTGTTTTAAACCTGTTATAAACGGAGTTTCTGTTGAGTTCTGCGAGTCTTCTGCCAGATGGTCCAAACCATCAGAAATGGACCCTTATGAAATGGACCCTTATGAATATTTCCTTAAACATACCTACTGGTAGGATCTCATTGTAGTTATCAGTATTGATTCTAAGCATTTTTATTGTCTTTAAAATAAAAAATGAACAGGAAAGGGGAAAAAATGTAAAATCAAAACAATTTATTTCTTTAAAGACCTAAATGCTAATTTAAAACAGCATAAACTCCTTTAATCAATCAAAGTTGTCACATAAATGCAGTAGCTTGGGCAGAGGATAATGCAGTTCGGCAGAATTTTCACTGTCTTATAAGTACCAAATATAGATTAATATATAGTTCAAAACACTTTAATTTTTAAACTCTTGTCTTTCTTCTTCACTGCTGAAAAATTATTCTTGAAAAATAAAGAAACTGCCCTGTGGTCAAAGATAGTCTTAACTACCTGTCAATCAAAAGGAGAAGTTTGTTGAGACATTTAATTACAAGATAATGTAGTCATCAAAATCTCGTTGTGGTAACTGACAGCTCATTTTGGACTGAAAGCGTACAGCTACCTCCCCTGAGGTCAGAGATGTTCTGAGGTTAACGTAGTAATGACAAGTCCTTTATTATCACATTATGACATTGAAAAAAATTGCAATTATACTAATAAATTAATAACAGTAATAAAATGACAGTCATAATTGCATAATATACATGTTGTCAACGGCATTTTTGTTACATGGCTGGAATTCATATTTTATCTGCATATCTTACACTATCTTAAATTTTCCCAATGCAGTACAGGCATGCAATGGCTTCTGAAATTTCTGAGAGCCTGAGCAGTTAGAGTAACTGCTGTAAATGAGACTTGAAGGCATGAGGTTGTTTTCCTTTCTATAGATTTAAAAAAACAAAAAAGTGAAATTGAAGAATTTCACACTCAAATATAATTAAATGCTAGGATTCATTTTTAGCCATATCCCTAAAGAAAATATAATGTCTTATCAGATATAATATTGGGTAAAAAACCTGAATAAATTAGACATGAACTCTTAAACTGTTGCTCCTCAGTTCATAAATAGAAACTTAAACCACACAAACTCAAGTTTACGGGTATGCTGTAGATCAGTATGGAAAAGGGACAGTTCATAGTACCGTTATACTTTCCGTTATCCTCTGTTATCCTGAGAATGGAACAGCAGTTTTCTCTTTTTACTTACAGGGGAGTCAAAGTCTCTGCTGATCTATGAGGTGCAATGTATTACCCCATGAACTGGTAATAGCTGCTCCCAGCTTCAACAGACAATGAATGTTCATTTTCCTCTGTAAATATGGAATTTCACGGCAGTTTTTTATTCGCACCTTCTTCAAAGCTTTGCCTTAGAGTGGGGTAGATTGCCTATGGACAGGACCAAAGAAAGAGGATGGGGTCAAGATACTGCTAGTTTTATTTCTATGTTGTTGAATTCCTGTGAAGCTGATAAAAATTGGTTATCTTTTGATTTGATACTTACCCATACATTTAGTTTGCATATACCTTTACTGGTTATAAAATGACCCCAGTAAGCACTGAATTTAACCCATTTATCCGTTGGCAGTAGGTTTTCTTCCAGTGCTAATGCAGCATTTTCTGGCATAATGCTGATACCGCTCTGTCAGCTTAAAATTAAGAAATGTCTTGTATGCTTGCAAGCTGATTTTTGCAGTGGGCACAAGTGTGCTTGGTCCTTTGGTCTTCTAAAGAATTCATCTGAGCTGTTGGCTCATTTGTTATTTTGCCCATGTTTTTCATAACTATTCTGCTGGTCGTTGTGAACAATTTTAAAGTGATGTAGATGTTAAGGCCTTTCATCTTTTCCCAAATACTGAGAAGAGCATTGTCCTGACATGCAGTATTTGTTTCAAAGTGTTTTAAGTTCCAACTTCTGTTTTTTGTGCATTAAGCTCTGCGTAACTTATCTCCAGTCTCTTTCCTTGTTTTATTTTCTTTTTCCAGCAGAGTGTGAAAACACTACCAGTTTTCATGACCTACGGTGGTTGTTTGGTGAATTTGAGTTGGGTTAATTCTTGTTTCAATTTCACCCTCCTTCCCTTTTTAGGGAACTGTATCCTAAACACACCATATATCTGAGTGACTGTCGTCTTTAGGTGCTAGAGAACCTTTTTTTTTTTTTTTTTCTTTTAACAAGAACTGGACCTATTGCTGGCACTTTCTAAATTCATGGGCATGCCTGTTCTGACCAGTGCAGCTGGGAACTGCAAGAGCTTAAGCTGGTGATAAGCAAGTTGCTGGGTGCGGTTCAATGAAGGATTGTAATAGGGTTCTGGTTGTGTTCCTCTGTGCTGGTGAAAATATATTTTATAATCAGACATGAATAACAGAGAGGTAAAAACATGAAAAGATCACCTATGAGATCACCTACATGAGGATATCTCTAAAAAACAAAACTAAGAACACTAAGGACCAGGTTATTTACAAAAATAATTTGGTAAATAAGGAGAACGTATGTATTCCTGTAGTCCTTAGATATGGATAGCTAAATGTGTGTGCATGAATGTTAACGCTAGTTGTTACTTACTGCTGTTTATGCAACTCCTTTTGAGCCATGAATGGCTTTCAAATTATTTTTGTTGTCCTTCTGTGTAGTTAAATATTTTTATTTCATGTTTTGCCCAGTCTTCATTTTATCTCTATTTTTTATCTTTAATTCTGCTAGCATTTTTAGAGTGAGAGCCCTACAGTTTTTCTGCCCTTTAAATTAATTCATGTTTCAGTGAATACATAAGTATACCTCTTTTGGTACAGCTACACAAAAAGTAAGTAAAAGCTTAGGGTACACTCATAGTGAGGCACTGTTATCCTGAGAAAAATCCTGAAATACTGCTTTTTCCTTGGATTTGAGTTCCTTTGGAACCTACCTGGAAGGAAATGGCAGATAAGGAACTACCAGTGTCCCATAATGTGATGTTCAGATCTGCTCCCGTTCCCCAGACTGTTCTACAGGACTCCTTGGAAAGACAACTGTAATTTGAGTTAGGGTTTTTTTATTTCAAACTTATGTAACCTAACAAGGAAAATACAAACTGGATTCTATGAAATAGAAAATTACGATAATTTAGATATCATATAAGTAACATCTACAACATCATATTTACTCAAAAGATGAAATAATTTGATTATGTTTAGGTGAACTTGCAGAGGAGGAGTTAACATATTTCCTCAAAAATGAGTTTCTTGGAAGGGTTCAAGCTATTCTTCGGTATGGGAGAAAGAACCTATTTTCCCCTACTTCCATTACAAACTTAAGATGGAAGCAGACACCAGAAGTGGAAAATTTTGATTTAAATCATTAGTAATTTGCAGGGATGCAAAATTTAACTGTATGATATTATTGCTATCTCTATAAAAGCAGTTGAGAACAGGATCTTTAATAATGTCATTATCATATTATGCCAGTGTTGCTATTAAGCAATAACTACTAACAGAAAAGCTGTGCAACGAACATATAGTCTGTATGAAAACTAATTCTGCTCCAGACACAAAATTTTAGTTTCGTTCTTCCTGTTTTGTGTTTTGAGCAGACCATTTTGTTTGGTGGCATCTGTCCCGTGCCATTCCCTTTATGCCTTGTATGCTATGTCACCTCTTGGGTATGCTTAAGAGAGATCACCATCTGTGTGCTGGGGAAGAAGTGGCTTGCACCTTAATGCTCAGAGTTTGAGATTTTCCAATACCAAGCACAAATGCAATATGGCAGTAGCTGGAGAATAATGAATTGCCTAGTTTTTCATGTGTTTGCAAGCAGTCTGTAAATAGTATGTAATATTCTACACTTTTTCCTTTTGAGTTTTCTTTCTGAAAACTCTTACAATTTCTTTTCTTCTGAAAGCGGTAAAATATTATACATGAGGAATATATAAATGACCCATAGAGGACAGCTTTTACTGTGACAGAACATGTTTTATTTGTAGGTGATCCTCGACCTGTGCTTCCTAAAGAGAGTCCAACAACTGTGTTATAATACTTGGTTGGAAATTAATTACTCACTGCTATATAGAAAGAATAAAGGTAGCTTTGGGGTTCTTTTTTCAGCTCTGCTTAAAAAAAAAAAAGAAACAACAAAAAAACCCCAAACCAAAACACCCCTCCCAAACAACCAAGTTTAAGCTTCTAATATTAGTTATAATTAGTGCTGAGTATTTTTTGGATTTTTTTGACACATCTGATTCTTAAATTTTGTTGCTTTTTTCTGTAGCTGAACACTATCTCATGAATACTTTTTCAGAGTAAGAGGCATAAATTACTTTTTTCCTTTAATACTAGCAAAAGTGATTTTTTGACTTGGATAACATCCTAGAAACCAAAGAATTTAATGTTGAATAGTTACATGAGTTCGAAATAGTATGTTAGCTGATGAATTCCCTGATACATAGCTCAAAAAATTATAAAATGCAAGGAAAATAAAAGTTAAAACTAATGTTTCATTAATTTATTAACCTAGATGCACGAGTCGTATATTTCAAAAATTCAGGTACAGTTTACGCAATATGATTACTTATTTTACTGTTCCTGTGCACGTCAGTAATTCTCTGGAGATACTGATGAGTATCAAATAATTAATTCAGTTGAGAATGTTTCTCTCTAGCAATGGGTAATTTGTGAGCTTAAGGGGAAAGGCTTTTTTTAAACTATCCATTATTCCTAAATTTAGTTTGTATCAGTGATGATTTCCTATTCCAACAAAAGTTAAATGTGAAAGGTCTTTTTATTTGAAAGATTATCTGGGTTCAAAAGAAATGTAAATGGTAGGTATTACTGAGATGGCTGATATTAATCCAATTAAAAAAAAAAGCCCAAAACAAAAAACACGCCACCTTTTAAATTACAAACAGTTGGTATTCACTTTTTATTTGGATGTATCCACTGTTGGTAAGAAATCTGTTTAGTAACAAATACCTTTCATACCCAGTGATGCTAGACTGTTTAGCTGCACTTTTCTGGGGGTAGTTAGTTGATGTGCCATGTTTTGCTTTGGCTGTTTGTGTCTCAAATGAAAGTAGACTTACTTTTTATCTCCTTTTTGGTTACACCGTACTGCTGATGTTATTTCTGCAGAAGTGGATGCTCTTAAAAATAGACGAATGGCAGCTAGAAAAAAAATCTGAGACATAGGGCACTGTTAGTTGAAGCAGAGGATGCTGATACAGATAATGCCAAGATAACTGATTTTGAGTGGAAGAAGTACATGATAGTTTCTGAATCTATGTCAAGAAAAATAATGTAGGTCACTTAGGTTTCTAATCCAAGGCCAAGATGTTTGTTTGGATCATGCTGAATAAAAATTTTGTGAGAAATGGCTAATAGTTCAATAACTATAAAGGATGTCATAATTGGATGACATCTTTTATGCAGTGATATGAAATAGATTTCAGGTCTTTTTTACATAGCAATGGTGTATGCATATTATTTCATGTATTAATACTTCATAACAATGCAATGATATTTACAAATGTGTAGAAATAGAAATAGCTGAAATAGATAATTTCATAAGTCAGTATAGTTTTGTAAGTAGAGAAGTGTGTTGAATCTACTGAGATTTATTTGTGTCTGAAAGGACTACAGTCAGTAGACATGATCATTTTTTTTAGATGATATTCCAAGACTGCATTGTTAAACATACTAGACTAGGTAATCATAATAGTTTTCCATGGCCTTGATGTCGTGGTCGCAGGTGTTAAGCCCTGCCTTTACCATTGGCCATACAGATGAAGGTCCTCCTTTGTTTTACACTAAGAGGTATTTGGAGTTTTTGGTTGTTACAGTTTAACTTGAAGTTGGCAAGAGCTCGTGCGTTGTGTCAAAGTCTGCTATAGGGGATGTTTTTATCTGCAGGGTGCCATGGATTGCAAAAGATACCCATCCCGAACTGGGAATACTGAAATTCCCTTATAATAATGAAATGCATGGAAGCAGATCTCCACCTGGAACAGACTGGGCACATCCTGAGCCTCATATTTCATTACTTTACATTCGCATTTCATCACAGCCGTAAAAATTTGATGTAAACCATTACCGTCTGGTTCATCGGTTTGTTTTTTGTTCGTTTGGTTTTGTTTACACCAGTTTTCCACAGATACAATGAGTACATGAGGAATGTGGCAGATCAAATGGCTCTTGCTGCTGAGTGCTTCCCGCAGGCAGCACCATTCCCAGTGTGTGCAGGGTGAGTCGCAGCCTGCATTTTCGTCCAGATCCCTCGCTGCGTATAGGTCATTCAATAACCAATTGAGTGGGTAGAATCTTGTTCACATTTAAAGTATGATTAGTTTCTTTATTGGATTTTAGTTGTTTTATTTTTAAAAAGGAAGGTAACGTTTTGCTGGTTTTACACAGACCTATTATTGCAATTCTTCCATTTCACAAGAAAACCAGTTAGCAGTTAAAAGTGACATTGCAAGAGTACTCAAAATGTTTTGTAAGAGAGAGCATGTCAAAGGCAGATAAACAGAAAGCTTCACCCAAATTTCAATAAGCATATTTTTGTAAACTCTGAAGAAATCAAAGGTCAGATGCATGCATAAGCATTCAGTGATATTTTACTACTTTTTCCTCCCAGTTGCTTTTTCTGTACAATACAGCTTTTGAGGGCTTTATAAGAGTGTATGTTTTGATTTTAATTGTGGAATTTGCTTTCAGAAAATATATTTGACATTTGCTTTGAACATTTTAATCTAATACAGTAAAGAAATTAACCTTGCTCAGGACTATTTTTCTAGAAACATATAGAGGACTTAATGTTGTATTGCTGATATCTAAATCTACAGATAAAAGAATTCCGTTGTAGGGGAGAAACTGGTTGGTTTTTGTCAAAAGTTTTATCAGGCTTCTGAAGTCAATAGGAGTTAAACTCACAATCCTTCTCATCAGAATTTCAGAGGTTTTGCGAGTATGTTTATCCATAGTGTACACCGTGCAGTGTCCCTTTTTTCTGTTCTTTTTTCCTGCTCTTTGAAACACTTATACTGTAAGATCTTACTGATCTTTATTTAGAGAGTGTGTGTGTATTTATATCTTTTCTACATTTGAATTTAAACAAAATCAAGCATAAAACTCAGAATTTAAGAGCTTGTGTCTTTGAAGGTTTGAATCTCATGTGAATGTCTTATATGATGCCATGTCTGGCCTGTTTACTGGGAGTACTTTATTGCTTTAATGCTTACATCTCTACAGAGTGACTACAAAGCGTTTATGTGTTAGTGCTTCTCTGGTTTGCTTTAAGTTATATGCTAGCCTCATGCTCAGTCTAGGTATGTATAAATGGTTATACAAGGGGCTAAAAAGATGCAAAAGTTACGGCCTGTTGTTCAGATTTTTAGTCTTATTAGAGACATCTAGCTCTAAGCTGGCTAGCTTTTTTTTTTAAAAAAAAAGATTATTAAACTTTCCCTGTGTTTATGAAAAAGTAGCAAGTTACTTATTTTTACTGTTGTCCTTCTTGCATGCAAGCTTGTTTTGTATCTCCAATTTGCCTCTATTTCTGCTGGTTGAAGCTGATGTGCATTGCTGGTGCTGTGTTCACATAAGTCCGCTTTAGATGAGGTGGAATTTTCCTTAGGTTTGGGGCAGGGGGGAAAACCTTCTACAAAAGAAGTTCCACATAAATCTACTTTGTGCAATTCTTTTACTATATTGTTTCCCTTGTAATGGGGAAAGAACCCAATAAAAATTCCCTTATTTGATTCTCACTTGTTACTATATAACCACTGTTTTACTTGTGACTTATTTTATCCTTGTTACCCACATTCCTTTCCATCTGATCTTAATTTTCCAGGATCCCCTTTCATTTCATTTTCTTACTTGGTTTCATTTCCCTTTCTTCCTTTCCCGTTTGATCCAGGTAGTCCTTGATTTAGTGAACAAGTTTTGATGGTAGCGTGAAAAGTCTAGTCCTTGCAGTACACCGAAAGGATGTAGAACTCATCAGCAACGATTCTGTGCAGTTAACAGAGACGTGCTTGGCTTCTGCAGGGGGAGTGTGCGGCTGGTGAAATAAATACTGGTGAAATGGCACGTAAGCCAGAGAAAATAAAACCGAAAGCCTTAATTCCTCAATGTGAAACTTAACACTTAATGTTCCATTTTCAGCTTTAATTTTTAGAAATGTTGAGAGAGCATGGTAAGAACCAAAACTGATACCACCATCTTTCTCATGGTGAAGCAAAAGAACTCTAGCAAATAACATCAATATCTTTATTTCTGGAAGGAAGAAGACACAAAAAAAGGAAACCAGAATGTAAAACAATCCCTTTCGTTCCCCCAAATCAACACTGCTCCCCCCTCCCCTTTTTGCCCCAGAGTTCTTGTTTTGCAGTCACAATGCAGTCTCCAGCCAGTTTTCATTCGAGTTAGAAGATGGGGATATTATATGCCTTTGCTTTAGCTTTCAAGTCATTCACCTCTACTTTCTGAACTGCAATTAGAAATAAACTTTTTTCTTGCCCCTACTTCTCTTCTTGCATTCTAGGGTAGCAATTAAGAAGAACTGGGTGAATAGGTTACCATTTTATCCAACTCTATTACTCAGACTGATGGGGCTATTAGATAAAGGCAAACTGTAATTCTTTATTACCTGCCTGGCTCATTTCTGCACTTTGCCCTGGAGAAGAGCTGCATAAAAGATCAGAGTGTTATTGAAAACTCCTGAGCAAATATTGAGCAAGTTGCTTGGTCACTCAGGTAATGACAGAATTTCATGGAAAGGTAATGTGCACATGTGAGTGGTGCCCATTTGTTTGGGTAAATATGTGGCGAGACACTGCTGGCATGGTATAGCTGAAGTAAGATGGCTTTGGGAAAGAATAGCTGAGAACACTTTGTATATGATAAATACGCTTATAATTAGTGAGATCATTAGCATGGACACCATGTACTTAAGTATTCACAAAGAAGTCTTTAAGCTAAGCAGTTAGCTTCACAATGAAGGAAAGAGACAAAATGAATTATATACAGCTGAATAAGCTTTTCAGAATCTCCAAGGAGGTGACTTGTCTGTTGATGGCCAGTGGGGGTCGAAGAGTGAAATAATTACTTAACAGCGTGTAAACAATGTGAGATGTGAAGTGTGCATTTTTTTCCTTTTCTTTTTCTTTTCCTTTTTTTTTTTTCATTGAGAGAGTTTCTTGTTGCGATGGCTCCACTGGGACAAGCAGCAGAGAAATTTGATTAAATGGATGCCTGGGGTCATGACCCTGTCTAAACATGCTGCAGCTCTCAGCATTAATCAAAGAATGTTAAAAAAAAATTCTGACCTTGCTGCATATGAGTATTGGTGAGCTCTGAATGCAGTCGTAGATGGATAGAGGGCTGTGTGTGGCTGTGTGAGCGGCCTGCTTACAAAGAAAAACAGAAGAGGAGGCAGGTTTCAAGGACAATGGCAACCCATCATGTTGTTTCAGTTCATGTTATGGGACTTTCATGTGATGATAGCCCATCAACAGCAGTGAAGTTTAGAGATCCCATTAGAATGCAGTTGGGAATGCAGGTTTATATTATGAACTACTGCTGCTTGAACCCTGTGCATGGAAAATATTTATAGCTCAGTGATACATGTGAGACCTGTGGGTCCAGAAGGATTCTTGGCCACTTCCCCTTAATTGAAAGGATCTGAAAGTACAGAGAAAGCAACTCTCTTTCATAGCAGTAGCCAGGATTAGTATCATGCTTATTGTTTTAAGTGTATATTCTTAAAGAGTTCTTGTAGTACCAGGGTGAAAGGTCTTGATTTTTACTGAGCAAATTACATAGTAATAGAGATTACAATAAATCAGACAATGAGATGTGGCCGTAAGTCTACAAGTGTTTGTTTTGGTTTGGGGTTTTTTATTTATTTTATTTATTGTATTCTGGATGGCTACTGAAAGCTCCTCATCTGTTTTATTTAGCTCTCAGTACCAGCAGTTCTCATTGGAAGCAAGAATATTTTGGGTAGACAGAGTTACCATGCAGGTCAAGTCTCATTAATGTCCAATTTTGAAAACAGTCCAAGATAGGAATAGATCTTCCATCTGTCTTTAAATTATTTACCTGGGTATTGGAAGCAGTGTAATCACAGTAGCATACTAATTTCTTACCTGTTACCCCACTGTAGAATGGGATACTACTTCTCTAAAAGGAGTTGCCTATTTTACTTCTATTGGATGATGTGAAAGGCACTAAAGAACAGTATTGTGCATAATTTCATAGGCTGTGAATCAGAAACTTGACCCTAGTTAGTAGAAGTCCATATTTTGAATTGTAGTTTGTCCTCCTTTGGACAAGTTTTTAGAGGATGCAGTCTGGCAGTCTAGTGTGTAGGTAAACCAAGTAATAAAATGGAGATAACACCTGGTAACTCAGCTGTATTTAAAGACACATTAGTTAGCTTTCACAGGGCACATGACTTAATTTATTTTCCAATGCCCTCCATGTTCCAGTCTCTACAAGGAATTTGTTGGATGCTCTTTCTTGAGAGAAATTAGAAAATTATGTAGAAATAACTTACACCTAATCTGAGTAGGATTTAAGGGAAAATAAAATATTACACTAGTATAGACCTTAATTTTTCAAGAAGGTAAGAAGACAAAGGAGATGATTAACTCTGTGTTAGAGGAATTAGTTTGGTCTTTCTGTCTATTGTTCTTCCTAATGGTGTCAGTATTATAAAACATTCTTGAGCTCGTTAATGGAAACAGCTCCTGTACATTTACATGTTGGATTCTGGTCAAAAACAAATGCCTGAAATTAACAAATTTGAAATTAATAAACTAAGAACAGGTGTAAATAATGTGAATATATGTGTAGAGCATCTATATAAAGAAAATATCCCAGAGTTTGGAAACATCTGAAGTAGCTGGATAGGGAAAAGAGGTAGTAGAGATCACATTCAGTGCTGCAGAGAGAACAATAGATCCGTGCTGTGAACTGCAGAAACCTTCAGCTGAAATTTTATTTCCAAAGTATACTACTGATTCATCATGGAATTCTTCATGAAGCATGGACCTGCATTCAGAGGTCACTGGTTTTACTGTCATGACATTGCATGAAAGGCCTAGCAAGCCAGTTTTCAGTAGAGCTATACTGTGTGTGTTACTGTGATAGAAAAGTTACAAAAAGCAGGCCAAATACTTGAATTTCAGTATTCCAAAATAATAATAATTATATATGAAAATTAGTTTTAAAGATCATGTGTGTAATCTCAGGAAAGTGGCCTCTTAAGAGACTTAGCAAGAACCACCAGTTTTGGAAGGGTTTTAAATCACAATGTAAATCAGTGATGATAAAACCAAAACCTGGCCTAGTTGTTGCTGACTCCTGCATAGCCTTGTCGAACCGAGATCACTAACATAGGGACCATTATTTTTGTTATTCTTCTTGGCCTTCCTGGTCTTAGCTCCTACCTTCCTTGAAATTCCTTCCTGAAAAGAAGAAAATAACATTATCTTAGCTCTGGACCTTCTCACAGGCATAATACCTTTTGGAAATTCACTGATTGAAAGAAACTTAGTCTTTGAAAAATATTCAGCAGTGCCAGCGAGTTGTGGGGTGGGGTTTTTTTTGTGTGGTTTTTTTTTTTTAAGCAGAACCATGGAGAACTTGGAGAAGCAGAGGTGCAATTTTCTACCATGCTACCATTTACAGTTTGGAGGGGCAGTTCAGATTTCACGTGGAGGTAGGCATCGACTGTGGATAGCTATCATCTGGAACGTGACATCGGGTACAGCCTTCTGCAAGGGCTGCTCTGTGGGCAGGTGTAGGAGCTGTTACTCTGTGGAACATGAGCTCAAAGTTAAGGTTACTCAGGGCTAGCTGTGGGCTAGTCCCAGTGCCTACAGGGGAGTGTATTTAACTTCAGCTGTGGCTTCTCTGTTTGCGTGGGCAAATCCTTCGTGCCTGGCCCTCCCACGCTGTCTTCTATACATCGTACTCTTCCAAACCAAGCTCCTGTTGCTCTATTTCCCTGCTGACTTACAGCCAGTGTTCTTGGTTCTAGTGTTTGGGAAGGGAACAAGACCTCTTATGCTTCCCCCTTCTTCCTGGGTATTATCAAACAATTAATCTCTTCTGCAATTTAAGGGTAATGTTGAGCACCAGTTACAAGAGGAGCAGGAATTGTGACATAGGGTTGGACTGAATTCCTGGTGGTTTCACAACAACTCTGAACAATTGTCAGAATACTGTATAAAGAGTTTTGGTCTTTGCTTGTTGAGGCAGGTTTGAGTCAGAAGTCAAAAGCTGCCACAGATAGGCTTGGATTTTTCAAAGAAAACCAATCTTCTTCCATTGAAACCAGAGACAGTATTTATATGATACTGTTCAGTCTTGGCTTTAAGAAAAGAGTTAATCCAACAGCAGGTGTTTTTCAAAAATCCACCTCAGTTTCCCACCTCCTGAGCCTTTAAGCCGTTTTGAACTCCTTGAAGAGATTTGGACAAGTTATGATAATAAAGCCAAGCTTTTGGGTGTGCCACAATGGGCCCCAATGCTTACTTTAAGAGAGAGAATAATTTAAGTTTTTAAAAAGTGGCTTTTATACCAGTATCAAAAAATTCACTGCATCTGTCAAATGCATGATTGTTGGGTATGATCCCCTGAGTCCTGAGGACTGTTAATGTACAAAGCCCTTCCGGTGGGGGACAGAGTTAAAGTTGTTCAGATATTTTAACCGTGCATTTCTCATGTATTTGATTTGGATGCAGTTAATCTCTGAATTTCTTAAATTACAGAACTCCTAGGATAAATATTGCATAATGGTAACTTCTGAAAAGTTTTAAGTTATGATAAACATTCCTGATATTTTTATTTTTACCTTATGCTATTTTTTGTCTGTGACATTGGCTGGTACTCAATATGTATTTCTGTAATTGCTTATATTTGTCTTTAAGAACAGAGGGTGGCTGCTGTTGAACTGAAGGTGATAGAGGTCATTGCATTCATGTCAAGCTGTTTGTATTCTTATAATTGCAGTGCAGAAGAGTTTTTTTGTTGTTGTTCATTACAGAGCAGGTTATTCATATATAAATTCCTTTCTGTGAATGTTTCTGAAAAGGAATTAAAAAAATCATTGCACATCAGTGTCCTTTTACCATTACCCTATATAATCATAACACATTATGCCATAACTAACTGTTGTGGATTTCCCATTTATGGGACTTTTTTCTAATAAGGATTACATAATCTCAGAAATTTATTTTAAAACCCCATTTTTATTCACTTTGGAAGTGGCATTTTATATTGTAAAACAACCGAAATGGACAGTGACTTTTAAATACCTTTATTTAGCTATGCTACATGTAACTCGTGTTATTAAAGTTGAAAGTTTCTCTATCTAACACACAGAAAATTTTTTGCATAAACACAAAAGTGCTTGTTTTTGTGTAATAGAGAAGAGGAGATGATGACCAGGTCTCAAGTTATGCACATGCATTTAAGACTCATTTAATGTGTTTTTTTTAGCAAAATGAGTAGCCTGAGTAGGACTTAACAGGTTAAAAATAATACATTTATAGAAGCGTTTGTCCGAGGTTAAGAAAAAACATAATAGTGATCAGTAAAATTTTTTAGATAATAATATAATTTTTCGGAGACTAGTATTGTGTATTCAGTGTTTCACATCATAATGCTAGGCTTTGAAGGTTTAATGTAACCTTGTTTTTTCTCTAAAAGTGAACTTACTGATTGTTAAAGTGGAATTGACCCATCTGTAGACTGCAATCCCCAGCTTCTGCAAAGCATACCTCAATACCTATGTTTTATCCATGCTCCAGATACATTGTGAACCATTCCAGGGTTAAGAATGAATTTTTCTGTTCTGCCTCTGCAATGCTTAATCTCTAATGAGTCTGCCAAGAAGTGTGCTAGTCATGGCTGAAGTACTTCTGATGGGTTGTTCTGTTCACTCTGGGCTGGACTGACACCGCTGATGATTTTTTTCATTGGTCATCAAACATCTGTCAGATGGTAAAAAAAATTCTTTTAAGTTACACAGACCTATACCTACAACTGAAGCTAAGTTAAAATGGTCTCATGATCTTTGCTATTGCTTTTTGCTGCTTGGGTCAGTACTTCCTCCATTTCATCCTTACATTCATCTTATTTTTGCAACTCTGCTCCTGTCTGCTGCTTCTTGTGTGTGTTCTCTACCATCAGAAGCACAGCATGCAAACGGTGGTGGTTTGGGTTTTTTTCCCCCCCTGTTCTTTTTTTTGCTCTCCTTTTTTTGACATGACATTTCATGCAATTTTCTTAGATCCTCCAGTCAAGAACATGAGTGTCAAATGGGTAATTTTTTGGATATGTAAATAAAGAAGAGAGAGCACAATTATACCAATTTTTTTTGATGAAAGTTTTTAACCAGGACTGGTGCATGTAGTTAGTCTCCCCAAAGGCAAAACATTGTGTGACTGTTATTAGAAGAGGATGGGAAGTTGCATGTTGCAGATTTTGACAAAAATTAAGTTATTTCTATAAATTTCATAGTATCAAAGTACAAATAAGGCCAATATCTGTGTGTCTTTAATCTCTGTACACATACTTAAAATACAGAGCCTGGAAGCCGTGGTTCAGTTGCCTTACAAGTCATGTGTTTACTCAGATATTAAAAGGAACTTTATGAAAAGCATACTTTTTAACAAAATGTTTTGTTAAAAAGAGTTAAATTTATTCGTCATTCTTGCTAAAACAATTCTACAGTAAATATTTTAAGTAAGTTTCTTAGGGAACACAATGGGCCATCTAGACTCAAGTCACATTGACAGCACTAAAAGGCATTGCTCGATTTATGAGAGCACTCTGTTTACCCAAGAATGTAGAAATTTCCCTTTCTAAATGGGACAGCCTTATCTTTATTATTCCAGTGCCTTTTAGTTTACAGTTCTGCTGTAAGCAATGTTTCAGGAGCTTATTTCAGGATTCCTAAATAAATGAACAGACAAAATTAATGCTCAGTGCTAGCAATCTACATTTTATATATTGTGCGATTGGAAGTAAGCCTTGCTGAATAGCAGAAAAGAAAAATTATGGTGGTACTTTATTTATACAGAATTTATGTGCTAACAGAAGGTAAATTGAGCTTCTGAAAATACACCTTGTTTACAAATCTAGGTGTTTTTTTAAAAAAACACAAGCCAAACCATGATGGCAATGAAAATCCAGTTCCAGGAACATCAAAGAAGCCATTCTTTTTCTTTTTAATCAAATATGTGTCAGAATGGATATAATTGTACATCATATTTACTCAATTCATGCAAGACCACTACCAACCTGTAGATATTGTAGCTGGTTTGTAAATGCTTGTCTGTCACGTGAATGGGAGTAAAGCCAATTTTTTATTTGCAAAAAGCAGCATTCCATTGCATAAACCAAATAGTCTAATGTTAATTGTGTTGTCCATATCCGGATGTCCCCAGGAAGTATCACTTCCACGCATTAATACGGATGCAGGGGCTTTGTGTGCACAAGAAAAGTTTTCAATATGTTGTGTCAATAGTAACTAGAAAAACAGCTGATGAGAGTTTAAGCACAGAGCGTTATTTTCTTGCTAAGATAAAATTCTACAAAATATGGCAGCTGATGAGAGCTAGAGCAATGTGTACTGTTTCCATCTTAAGATAAAAATCTGATAAAGAGAACAGCTGATGTAAGTTAAAACAGAGTGTACTATTTATATGCTAAAAATAACATTTGGAATGCTTTTGTGTTATCTTTGCTGTCTTGAGCAGCAATTAATAATTTATTCTACCTTTCTTAATCTGTTTTTCTCTCTTTTTATCAATGGACCTTCACTGGAAAAAATACTCTGACAAGTCAGTAAGGTTCTGTGATTTGATATGTCTTTAATTGATAGAGTGTTCTCTCTTTTTTTAAGCATACCGCTACTGGAATACCTCTCTCATCTGCAGCTGAAATTTTACTTAATGCGCTTTCGCAATTCTGTTTTGTTTACTTTTGCATGTGGCTGGTTCCCTCTTCCACTCCCTTCTTCATCAAATCAACCGTCAGTCTCAAGGGTGAACCCCCACCCCCGCCCCAAACAAAAACAAATCAACCAATGCCAAAAACAACCCTAATGCTTGTTGAACCAAACTGATGGTTTCAGTTGATTTAGGGAAGGACTTTGGCCATGGAATAAGGTATTCAGCTAATAAATTATCTGCCAAAAACCTTATTTGTTCTTTTTACGTACAAGGTAGTCAGGTTCCTATGTTAAAAGTTGTTTTTTTTAATGATTTAAATAAAACTAATCTTTAAAATTGATCTGATTTTTTTTCCTCGTTAGTAATGCTTATTATCTTCTAGATTTTTGCTCAAGGTCTTGTGATCTTATTGTAGAAATTTAATATTAGTTTAAAGTTGATGAGAGGCCCATAGATTAAAAAATTCTAATCTGAACACAGTGCCTAAAGTGCAGTTTGGAGAACAAAAATCAGTGATGACCAGGTTGCTGCTCTTGGGAGATTGAGATTTAACATTAATTTATATCGTTGGCCACACTTCATAGTGAATTAAGTATGGAAAAGCTTTCACCTACCTTCTTAGTTTACTCATTTTGTGTGTTTTCTTTACTTTTTAGGATGTATACCAATGAAGGAAATCATTAAAGCATTTCATATGTTTGCCTAACTTGGCTTTTTTGTCCTCAGAGTGCTTGTGCTGCTTAAATGAATTTTGAGTTTTCCCAGGCTTTTGAAACAAGTGATGAATCAGCTAGTGCAACAACAAGGCATGCATTTAGGACTCGTCGCAGCCTCCCTGTCCATCCCCTGCATCCTCGGCGCAGGGACGCGCTCGCACGGTCTCTCTCGTTACAGCCTAACTTCAGATGTTTGTCTTTCCCTAATTAGATACACGTAATCCATTCACCCGGGTTGTGACGTTCCCCTTCTCTTGTCCTCGCTGTCTTCGGCCAGACAATGAGCACAAAGATACAGTAGGACTCGTTTTCTCATTATTGATTTCACGCACCAGCTGGCAGCTGTTTTAGCTTGTTCGTTTTTATAACCCTCTGGGCAACTTTTTAAAAGTACTTTTCTTTGACCATCTGCTAAATGCAATTGGTTTAATAATTAAAGACTTGCCATCCTTTTCGGGTAAATACAAATGCTGTTTCTGCAGCTGAGAGTTCAGCATTTTTGTTTCAAGCATAGGTGGGATGTTTTTCGTCAGTGCTGGGAGTGATGCAGTTGCTTTGCTGATACAGTCGCAGCTCCTTCAAGGATCCCATCTCTCATGTTAATAAGGGGTTGGTGGGGGGGGAACTTTTCTGGGGCTTTGTTTCACATCACGAACCTAGTGCAGGGTATGGGGAGGAGGGGGTCATGTCCAAGCTCCGCCTCATTTTAAGTCCTTAGAATTCCCAATTCTTGCATTTGTGGGAATTCGGGGAAAACCTCTCCACTAAGTGCATAAGCAGTGTATTTCAGTCTGAACTGTGTATCGAGTGCTGGTGATAAGGAGCAGAAGCGTTTGAAGGTGTTTTGCCAGTGCTAGCTGTGGCTGTCCTGATAATAGCAGGCTTTGGTACCACCATCTGCCTCTTCCCTGGCTGGGGTCAGGGTGGCAGCAGCAGAACCCTTTCTCAGCACAAACTGGAAACTCTCGGAAACTATAAAAGCTTCATAAGTTTTCTGGTACATTCAACTTCTGTTTTTCTTTTCCCTTTGATGAAGTGATGGGCGAGTGAGACTCTAGTGTCTTGGACAAATTTGAGAGAAGATTATAAGCAGTATGTTAAAGGTTTTTTGTTTGGTTTTTTTTGTTTGTTTGTTTTTAAAAAAAACTTTATAAAAGCAAAAGCAAAGACAGTAGGATATTAATATGAATGGGTTCCTTGGAGCCCCTGGTTTTTCCATGTTGCGTGCTTCATAAGCAGGATGTGTAAAAAAGATCCAACCTTAGTTTGAACTCATCTTTATGCTGTGATTAGATCTAAACTTTCCCATGATTCCCTCAAAAAGGGCTGCTGAAAAATCCTTCTGTTTACCAAACAGTTTACCATTTGTTTCAGATGTACCTCAAAGCTGACCTGTAGGATTACTCTCTTGAGAGGTGAAAAAGGGTAATTCATTTTTTATGTTCCTTTAATCTTGGAATTCTTTCAAGAACTCTCTATGCAGGAATCGGTGCATTTTATTTTGCTATGGCGTCATTTATTCACCAAACATTCTTTGCTGCACAGTGTATGCTTACTAAATTGGTTAGAAATTCGTGTGGAAGAAGAAAGCCTATCTGAATTTGTGAGGGTTTTTAAATACAATTGAATAAGACTCTTTTCTACAGAATGAAAAAGGAAATAGTCATATGTTTTCGTAATAAGATGAAAGATATCTGTGTTTGCTTTGAGATTTTTATGTTTGTTTGTTTTAAAAGTATTCCCATCTTTAATATTTTTGTACTTTACAAACATAATCTTGTTCCAGACAGCTGTGATCTCTGGTCTCTTCTAATTCCTAAAGTAGACAAGAGCAAGTCAAATTTTCCAGAGTATCTGGCTAAATATCCCCTGAAATATAATTGAACTGAAACTGAATGCTTACAGTAAAAGTTCAGATTAGAGTGCAAAGTTTGCATGAGAAATTCCTTTCTTGAACTTAATCCTGTGGTGGTTTTCATTTGAAGCATTCTCATCATAGATTTCATGGTTGTAGTATTTTTTTAGATTGCAACAAGTATGCACTAAGCTGTATAAACCATGCTGTGCTTTGGATAGGTATTTCTCTTTCAAACAAACCTCCTCACTTCTCTTCATTTTCTGCTGCTTAATTTCATAAGCTGACTCTCTTTGTGAAGCTGTTAATTACAAGCCTGTCGGAACTCTATATAAATGTGAAACAGGCAGAGGAGATAAATATAATTTCTTGTATTTATTGAGATAGCACAGTTGACAAAATCAGTGACAGCTGAACAAAGCACATTTAGGTCAAAATGATGTTTCTCTTTAGTAGGTTAGAATTACTCTTCCTTGAATGCCCTAAACCTCTTAACGTGTTTCACAATACTTTGTATGGTTTCTTTGAAGTGTCCTTTTCCTGTGCTAAGTTTAGTTATAAATGAACTGCAGGCAGATGAATGGCTGATAGGCCAAGGCAGGGAATTCAGTTCAGGATCAGGCCATGAGCTGCGGTGCAGGCTCTCGTGGCACAGCTCTACTGTGGGTAGAAATCTGGTCATATCCTGCAGGTCCTGTGAGGACTGCAGGAACCGCTGCATTGGATTTTATTTAAATACAGTGAATGCTCCTTGATTTGCTCCTAGATACTGTTTACGTTAACTTCCTCAGGAGCGTAGGAGAAACTGCTCATCCTCTTCCTCTTCAGTGCTGATCTACGCAGGCAACTGAATGCTTGTTTCTGAAATTTTTGAAAGTAGGTTAGGAAGGAAAACTCTTAAAATCGTATCTCCCCTTAGCCCCGCTGACCCTTCCCTACTTTGGAGCTGTACCCCTTTCCCAGAGAGAGAAGGGCAGAAACCCCGAATGGGGTTTGTGGTGCAGTGATCCATAGGTCTAAACCTCGTGAACAAGTGGATTTATTGGGTTTTTTGGTAGCGTTTTACACCCAACCTTTTTCCACTATACAGAAGGCAAATTCTTTATACAGAATAATGCAGTCCAGAAATAAGTTCAGGGTCTTTAAAAGGAACAGTAATCATAAAATGCATTTGTGTGTCTGCATTTCCCAGGATAAATATTTTTGTTCATGCTAAGTAATGATGTGACATTGGTACAAATTCTGAAGGCAAGAAATGGTGTTTCGTAAGTTTGTTTTTGTTTTTTTCCTTTTGACAAAACTTACCCAGTTTTTTTTACTCTGAAGTGGCTTGTTCAGTTGCTGGGCTGTGGGGTGGTGTTTCTGACAGGCAGGTTTCTTTGGGATGTGGCTACAGACAGCTGTCTCCTTTTGAAAATGGACTTCTGGCTTTGAGGTGCGGTTTGAAATGGATGTCGACATGTGTAAATTAATCCAGTTTGTCACATACATTGGAGAGTGGCAGTGAGTGGGGTTTTTTTCTCCCCTTCCTCTTCAGCCTGTCCCCTTATAGTAAAAACATACGTCGAGTTTTTCTTACGCTACAGCTAGAGTCATTATGTAATTACTTAATTGATCCCCTATGGGAGATGCCTCACATCTCTGCTGCAGGACTCTACATCATGGTTCAAAATAAAAATGTGAAAGGATTCATTCTCCACTAAAATGTGTATTTTCCGTACTATGCCATTGATTGCTTTCAGATGGTGAACCAGAAAGGATTTATGTCCTACTGCACTGTTCTATAAAGATTGTCAGTAAAAATGGGGTCTGCCTGCAAAACTTGAAGTCCTGAATAATTCCTGTGTTTCTAAAACTGGAATACAGACTCTTCAATGGAGTAAACCATTGATAATACTATGAGCAATACACTAAAAATTTGATATATCAAGTTTTGTCTCTAGTCTAATAATAACGTTAGTAGTTATAAAAAGAATGTTTTATTTATGGCACTGAAGGAATTTAGCGCATTAAGGGATGGTCTAGAATAGGTCTAACTTGCCAGCTTTGTTCCTGTCTCCATGATGGTGCAGTACGTTGTGTGTGCCCTTGTTTTCAGTCATACGGAATGACTGATGTCCTCACCTATATACAAAAACAGTCAAACATTTTTTGCAGATATAATGAGGTGGATTTTTCAAACCTCTTCTCTAGCTCGTGGCATTTGTGCAAGCAGTTTATGCTAATCTTGGTGAGATTTAATTGCACAAATAATTCCCACAGGACAGAAGGGGATGTTAAACACTTTGGACAGTACAGGAGAAAACATGGATGGTCAGTGCTTCTATGGTATAATCTTTAATTACAGATAATGCAAAACAGCGTATTGAGAACTGTTTTAGCTAATGTTAACACTACATTTTAATTTTTGTTTTTTGTTTTGGTTTTTTTTATTGCTTTCTGTACAAGTAAAATGTTTACTGGAATTAAAAGCATGTTTTCAAAGGAGGATTCAACTCAAGCTAAGAACCCATTGCTCAAAGTAGTTCCATGTAAAAATATGATACTGATTTGCATGTCAGAAAACAAAGCTGTTTATATCAAAGTATTAAAAATGCTTTTTCTAAATACAGTACATTTTGATGTATTATTTCAGTTTTATGCACATTCAGTTCAATTAATATACTTGAAGTTCTGAAGACCCTTTAAAAAAAAATCAAGCATTGCTGGAAAAAAATACAAATAACACCTTCAGTAATCTTTTGGAGTACAAAGAATAGCTTATTTGAGATCCATCACTGAAGTTCTGTAAAACTAAAAAAAAAAAAATTAAAAAAAAAAATCTAAATAATTTATTGGTATTGTTGACGATTCCAGTGAGTGAAGTGCATAATGTTGACAATGGCTAGATAGTCATTATTTGCCTATTTTACATAATTTGTAATCTAACTAAATAGTTTCTTGACGATTGTTTCTATTTGTTTGCAAGTTACGTCAAATACAGCAAGATTTATAGGTACCATTAAAAATCCATATTGATTTCCCACAGTCAACTGGGAGTTTACTTGGAAAGTCAGTCATTAGTTGAATGAATGTCCAAAGCATGTTCTAATTGCTATTATTAGTTTAAGTTTTTAGGCAAAAACAAATATTGTAAAAAGAAAACGTAGTAGGTTCTGAGTTCTGGCATGTAAAGATTGACATTTTTCATTCGGTGCTACTGATGTAGTTGTGTGCTGTTCTGCTCTGGGAGTGTACCTCTGGAAGTGATGCTTGAGGCTTCATTATTGTTTCATGTTTTAATTCATTTGGATTCAGTCTTTGAGCTTTCTTAGTACGCAATCCTTTACTGTCTGACCCTGAGTATGTTTATATTTAGCCCTGCAGTGATTCATTGCGCTGTGCGGCATGCAAACACCGATGAATCAGAAACTCTCGGCCCTGAGGAGCTTGCAAACTAAACGTGCAGGAGAAGGGAATGCTGTGGGGAGCAGGGTTACCAGCAGGGTGGACAACGTAACGGCTCCTGATGGTAGTGCCCTCTTTCCCCTCTAATGCCAGGGGTTAGGATTTAATTTAGGGGGTTAGAGCAGCAAACGAGAGGTAGGAGGCCCGGAAAGATGCAAGAGAGGAGGGCAAAGCAGAGGGTTTCGGTGAGGTTAGGTGACTGTACAGCAAGGGGCAGAGATGAAGGAGACAGCCCGTTAGCAGCTGGGGAAGGTGTGTTTGGAGGCTGTGGAGCACCTGATGATTTACTTACCCTCAGTGCTTAACCCGCTCGGTGGGTTAACTGCACCGCCTGCTGCAGCTCTTCTTGTGTCCTAATGTCTTTTTGCAAAATGATGTGGAAAAGGAGAAGGGAGGGTATTACAGGGGAGGGGGATGATGTTATCTAATGATTCCCATTATTCCATCCTTGTCCTTTCAAGTTGAGATGGCTTAAGTTTGGATTTGGGAGACGGAAGGAGCTAAAGCTTTGCAATACACGTTATCTGCCTCCTGGGATGCAATTGTGCAGCTTGTCCTTGTGCATTCATGGTGTCCTGGAGCTGAGCGGAAGGATTTTGGCTTTTCATCTTCTTTCTGTTGACAATTCCTTTCTTACACTCCTGGGGAGAGATTTTTGAGAGAGGAGGTAGCACCGTCTCCACAGGTCAGGTAGAATGGCTATAATTAATTGATGATAGATTCTTCTTACACTTACTTTCATGGACAGCTTATGGGATATCTACGCTAATGGATTGATCCCGTTTAATGTATATTAGTAATTAAAGAAAATACATTTTTAAGAGGCAAGGATATATTTAATTTTAATAACTACTTTTCCCTGAATCAAGACGTCTTTGCACAGAACTCTAATGGGTAACATTAGTCAAATGTGTGATAGATCAAATTGTTAAGTATGAAGGGTGTTGTTAATGTAACACAGAAGAGAAATCTTGTGAGGTAACTCTGAATAACACACAGAAAGAGTGCATTCATCATGGTATGCTGACAAAACATCTGAGTAATGATGGCCATTAAATCTTTTGTCATGGCTAAGATATGAAAAAAGAAAACAAGTTAAAGTGTGAGCCATTTAGGAAAATTGCCATTTGACATGTAAACCTTGCTACCTCTATGCATTCATTTTTATTTTATGGAATGAATTTGCATTTTAGAAGGAAATCTGATGTGCCTAACAATTATGGGGAAAAAGGTGAATTTTAATCTCTAGTTAGTCAAACATTTAAATGGAAAGAGCAGAGCTTTCTTCCTCCCCCCCTTTTTTTTTTTCCTTTTTTCTTTTTTTCTCCCCTCAGTTCATGAGTTTGGTTTTAACAGTTTGGGGCGTGGGGGGAAGAACACCACAACAAAACAGCCAACCCACAACACTCAGGAAGATTTGATTTATTGATTGATTTATTTTTGAAAAAGACGCAGTATCCTACCATCAGTATTGTCTTCGCATGACCCTGTGTGTGAATAGATTTTAATTGGGCCTTCTTAAAGCCCCGGAGAAGGGAGTGATTCAGAAACGCTCAGCACTGCTCTTGTTTCCTGTATAAATAAGCTTGCTGAATTTTGTGCTGGGGGATTGGAAGAAGACAAAATTCAAACAGAAGCCATTTCATAAAGTACAATTTCAGTGATTATACAAATCTGTAAATATCTAGTCCTTGCTGATGCTTGTATTGACAGATGATGGTCTGTGTTTAACCGTAGGGACACAGATGTTCTTGTTTACTAAATTGTGAGTTGATAAATCAAAGGCAAAATCTAGTCAAGTTCCTGCTATAGTGAATGTTCAGCGAAGAGTTGTTGGGAGGAGTGATACCTTGTTAGGCTCAATCCTGTCCTGTTTTTCTTAATAACGTCTACGTAGATGACAAAGTAGTGTGAGCCCTGAGCCCAGAGGCCCCCTCCCAGCCTTGGCACCCTCCAGCAGGAAAGAACGGGGGTGGTGTGAAACCAGCCTTTCTGGAGAGAAGGGATCAAACTGGTGTAGTTTAGACAACTCTAATCCCATATATGGATGTGTATGAGATACTGTTTGTTTTTTATAGGGAGAGCATCCCTTCCAGTTTAAATCTCAACTCTGTTACAGGAAATACTGTTATTGCAGAATAGCAAAAATAGCACAGATACTACCAGGTGAATTTTCTGAAACGTCAGAGGTAGTTTATTGCATTTGGGTGTGCTGTCAGGGTATTGGATGTCAGGCATGAAGGGACCCCTATTTTAGGGAGTTTTTATGGTTAAAATTAATCTCTGAACATTTTTTAAGTATGGATGATGTCTTTAAGTTACACCTTTATCTACATCTTGAAAGTAAGAAAAATCTGTAAAAGCCTTTCTGAGAAAGGCATGAGTTTTAGGGAGAGGATGTCTGTCCTGTCTGAAAGCGATGGCCATCCCGGTCCATGGCACCGCTGCTACCTTCACTCCATCAGTGATACGTGGAATTGAGTGGAGGGCATCTTACTCTTTTGGTGACATTGCTATTAATTGCCCTTTCAGTTTTATCTGGTATAGGTCATGAAAGACTGTGGTTCTGAGCAAGGACACAGAACTGGACAGAAAAGTTGCGATTTGTGAAAAAGCCCAGTGTGTTGTTTTTTTTTTCCTGATACTTGCTTGAGGTTCCTTTGGCTTCCTTGAACAAGTTGCTTTCAAGGAGAAAAGGGTAGCATTTCATGTAGTTACAGCTAGGAAAATAAGGAATCACAGAAATACTTCAGTAACTAAAAAGAAGAGATGTGCCTAAGCAGTGCAAGGCAAAATAGCACCAAATATCACATAAAAGATATTCTTAGACATAAAGAGGAACAATAGCAATTGAAATCTTCAGAAAGAAAAAAGTTTGCAGAATTCATATCATGGAATCAAATTTCCATCCTCTTCCCTTTCTTTCCCCAAGCATATTACCACATTTTGCATTTTTGGACTGCATGTTTCTATAAGTAATCATTGATGCTGAGTGCTTTGGTGGTGGTCATTTCTCCACAACTTGGAGTTGAGGCAGTTCACTGCTGTGTTGTTGGGACACATGTGCTGTAGCTGCTTCGCTGGTATTTTGTATTTAGTTTCCAGTCTGGCTGCTTCTATGGCATCTTATATTCAGCTGAAGAACAGGAACACTGCAAAGAGTGTTGACGTTTCCTCCAACAAATGGCTTTTTGTGAAAAGAACAGCCATTACTAACCAAGACAGGAAACTCAAGAGAAATTGGAGTTAGGGTGTAATCTTTTAAACTCAAAATTGATGCCCGACAGTGTGGAGTAATGCAGTGTGAGTAATGTCAGAATTTGAGCTGCTTGTGTACATTAGGATATATTTAGAGGAATTAAATTACTTTTAGAAATTAATATTAATTCTTGAACTGCTTGACAAAAAGGAAATGTTTTTTACTTAATTGTGAAGAATATGAACTGACTTAGTGTAAAATTAAAAGAGCATCTGAGAAATAAAACCAGCAATGCAGTTGGTGAAACTAGCAGCAGATGACAAACTGTGACAGCAGCAGTCTTGGGAGAAATGGGAGACGCTGGATTGAACAAAGTATTTAAAAAAAGAAGATTGGGGGCAATATTAACTTGGCTTTCCCTGTTACCATATCTCAGCTTTAATGTCTTACACCAAGTTAAACATGCAGTGGATTTTCAGGAGATCTTAGATTTGCTGCTGAGAAATAGCCAAAGAGTATCTTGAAAGATGGGCTGTTCATTTGTAGTCTATGGTTCTGTTTGTACTGTTAGAGTATTTGGTTAGAGTAGCTGCTCAGATAGGTATAAATGCTTGCATGATTATATGTGTAAATAAAGCAATGGAACTAAACAGTGTTCAGTGAACTCAGTGAACCACAGTCTGTAAGAGTAGTTCTGAATTGCTGTAGCAGAAATAAGAGTTGCTGAAGAATTACAGTAAGAGAAGAAAAACTCAGAGTACCCTGTTACTCTGATGTGGTGTCTGGAAGGCCAACTGATAGTTTTCTAAAATGAATGAACTCGAAAATAATTAGTTATCAATTTCAGGACATTGATGGAATTGGCATTTTGTAGCAGCTGGTTCCAATATCACATTTTCGTAAGAAGATAAATAAGAAGAAACTGGTGATGTTGAAATGAAGAAAGAGTATGTGGCGAGACATTTTGAAGTTGATAGAAAGGTCTGTCAGGTCACTGGAGTGTATCCACACAAGCAATGCTCTGTTATTATATGAGGAGGAAATGAGGCAAATTACAATAAAAACTACATTTAGCCAAGAAAGAATTTGTAGCAGAATTGTCCAGATGGTTTATCTTAACCCTGACAGCAAAATATGTTAAGCAGATTAGAAATTTAGACATCAGTGGTACAGGAGGGACCGTTTGGAGCGATGCTTCTGTGGCTGAGAAAGCCCTTGTGGGAGAGGCGGCGTCTTAAATGGTGTAGCTGGTGAGTCATTGCTTTGAGAGCGCCAAAATCCATGACCGGCGCTAACCCTTTAGTATTAGTAATTAAATTATTACTGTGTTAATGTGTTTGGAGAGAGTAACCCAACCAATAGCCTTTCTCTGGAAGGGAATTGTTAGGTTTAATATAAACTTTTTTCCTGTGGGGGTGGTAGTGAGAGAGGGAGCACTGGTGGCCCTGCTAAAGGTACTGGTGGTGTGCAATAAACAGGCTGATTAAAGACGACAAAAGTGAGCAGCCTTTGGGGAATGCGGAATCCTGCTTTAAAACAAAAATCTTCCGGGTGACTTTGAATTGCTCCAAGTTATATGCAGTATGCAATCAGATAAACTTTGCCCTTTTGCACAACTGCTTATTAAAGGTCTCGTAGCTTCTCAAAACTGACCCTGCGTTCTTGTATCGGAGACACAGCGATGTCGAATATCTGTGCTAGCAAGCATGGTGGGACTTGGTTGTATACAAGTTGCTTAGGTTGTCCATTGATGCCTATACTTCATGTAACAATTTTAAGCACATGCCAGTTTAGCTCTTATTGAACTGAAGTCGGAAGAAGAGGAAAGAAAGTTAGTTCAATTTGCCTTTACAGGTATTTTCTTTCAGGTGTTCTCTTTTATTCAAATTATATAAAGTGTTTACTATCTAGCTTTTTGTTGTATTTTTTTGCAGCAATATGATTATTTTTCAGTTATTGTGCTAAGAAATTTTTAATATTTCTGGCAGTTGCACGTATTTTCACCTAAATAGGGAAAAGTAGCACAGCTTTGCAGTAGTTAGGGGTTTGGGGTTTTTTTTTTTTTTTTTTGGTTGCTTGATTGAATTTCTTTAATGGTTAAATTTCAGTGGTGCAGGTTTTAGTTTAATAAACGTGGCTCTTTCAAAAACCTGAATTTGATATATACAACTTGGAAACAATTGCAAGTGTAACTCATGCAAGTTTATTGAGTTTGTTTCAGTGTAATCCCTTCTAAAAGTAAACTTAAGATAGCTTTGAAACATCAAACAGTGTGGTATTTCATTAGCAGTATTTATAGAGTAAGGAAAGAAAAGCAGGCCTGGAAATTCTTCTGCAAGTTGTTACAGCAAAGTAGCAGGCCCAAAAGAACTGAAGTAGTTTGGATCTATTTATAATTTTGAACTATAGAGTCATCAGTAAAATAGTTGAGAACACACATGCAACAGAGAGAGGAAAAAAGGGGAAGGAGAAGGGGTACAATAGCCGGTAATAGAATAAGAATGTAAGGAATATATGTAAAGGTTATGAAATCTTCTGACCTCACTTAGGATATTGTTTTTGTTCTGGTTACCATATTCTTTAAAGATGTAACATTTGAAAAGGGGAATTTGATTGACCTTATGACTAAAGATAGGAACTCTGAAGAGAGGCTAAAATCATGAATTTCTATAACCTTTAAAGAGCAAAGGTTGAAAGGCAATTAATTGAAAAATAAAAAATCTCCTGAATTATATATCAATATATAACTCTATTTCTTTTATATCAGAAATTATTATAAAAGGAAGGCTGTATGTCAGTTGAGGGGCAAGTAACTCAGCAACCTCTCTGCGCTTGCTCCTCTTCCCTTTCTCTTTCAAGCACATGGTCTCCCAGGCACAAAGAAAGCAGGCTTCCCTTTCACTTTTAAAATTACCAAAGCTGGTTTAGAACAATATAAAAATGTGGTAATAAATGAATGTGGGGAAAAACATCTGAAAGTCTGAAATTACTCTCAGATATTCAAACAATGTTACTGATCGTTGCTGGAGAGGGTTGCAAGGATTCTTCTGAGTGTGCCATGGGTTATAAAGTTGGTCAAACTTTTTGAAGTGTGCACAAACATCGGGGATAGACCAAAAATGTCTCAGGGACTTAGAGTGTATTTTTTGCACTTTGTGAGAGCAGCAATATACCTGTTTTCCTTCCAGAAGGACATAAAAGGACGTCGAGGGTGTGGGGTTTTTCTGTGGAAGTATCATCACTGTTTGGATATAATAATTTTAACATGTTCATTGAGTTTAAATTGGGCAGCTTTTAAATGCAGTTCTAATGTGATCTAGTGCTGCGCGGTAGCTTGCTTTCTTGTCTTTTTCAAGATGCAGTCACTTTATTTAAACATTTTATGCCAAGAAGGTTAGGATGTTTTTATTGTTTTGTATTTGTAAATAACTACCATTTTGAGAGAGATGTGTGGTCACTTGAGCTTGTGTATTGATTGAATCTTACTGTTGAACAGGATCCATGAGAATGCTGAAGGTCCCATTAGAAAATACATAGCTTGATTTATACTTGATGAGAGCTACATTGATCACATTCACATACTGAAACAATTATTGATGGAATCTATGATGAACAAGTCATTCTAGTTGTGATGAACATTGGCTTCTAGCAGACATTTGACACTGAACCATGAGATTCTTTGTTGTTACAGCACATCTGAGAAAATCATTAAGCTTTTTGAAGCCTTTACAGGCTGGGTCTAAGAGTATTATTTGCATTAAGATTCATCAAGTTCCTTTCACATCAATTTTGGCTTTTTGTTAGGAGTACCTTAGCAACTTTGTGCTATCAGTAGCCGTAGCATATATTACAAGCAGAAGCATAAATGTAGCTCACCTAATTATCATGTACCTGTTCTTTCTTTGCGCACAGTACCAAAGTACCCTTTGAGAAAAAGCAGAACATATTTAAGCTGTTTAAAATGTGCTTATAACATGGTGAAGGCCAACTGCAGCAATTCTAAAGAAAAGAGTTGGATATGTTTGCAGTTCTCAATTCTTTTGGTTCCTGTATTGTTCCTGTGGAAAGGGAAGTTGAAAATCAGAAAAGAAATGTCTTTCTAGGGTTGTTTTAACCAAGCTTATGTGACTGGGAAGACTGTATACTACCATTTAAAGAAAGCATGTTTTTGTGTATCTTTCAGTGACAACACACTGCCAGTCACAGGATATAATTGAGAATTCTTACAGTGGAAGTGGATTTCCAAGAATTGTAACAGTTTTTACAATCTGAAGTGAAGAAAACTACCTGTTAAAATAAGCAGAAAAGTCAGTAAACACTCTCCAATACTGTTCAAACCATTGAAATGGTTATATAATGTCCTCTAAATTATATCAAGCTGCTTATAAGCAATTATTTGCAGCCTATTTTGTGTCATGGAACATGAAGGGAAGAAAGCTCTGCTTGGATTATTGGCAAGTTTGTTACTTCTGTCTGTAGTCCAAAGTATTATCACCTCTACCTGGGCCTATGAAATCTGCTTCCAAGAGAAACAGGAAAAATTTGTGACCACCCATAGACTACTTGAAGACAAAGCTAGTAAATTCAACAATGCAATGGTTAGAAACTTGTCCAGCAGAGGAATACACTTTGTCTGCTTAAAGATCTGAATTGATTTGTGTAACAGCTTGAATAATGAATGTGGATTTTTATTTCAGTCTCCTGAGTGAACAATGCTGTTTCACTTGCTGCAAACTCTTTGTATCAGCCTTGCTTATGATCTTTAAGTTAAATTTGCTTGATACAATTTTAGATTCAGGAAGAAGGGAAAAATGACATTATCTTAAGAATGCAACTTTTTTATCGTCTTTTTCAAAAGACATTGATAATTGCTTAATGTTATATGATGGAGAATAGCTTGCAGGTTTACTACCATTCTAGTATTTAAGTCTTCAGAGATCTCTGACCCAGTGTACTCTGGCCTGCAGGCTTACTGTCAATCCTCTTGACCTTTTTGCACTTGCCGTTTTCTTTGTTTTTTTCAGTAAAGTGGTGTTACACTTAATGAAATAGATATATAAAAGTTAATACTCTTACTTTTCCAAGCAGAGTTACTTGAGATTTTGCTCCTAAAGTGCATTTAAAAGTCTCTTATGCAAGCAAAACAGGATCGTACTTTGTACTTTACATGCTGGGTAGCTGGCCTGAGAAACTCTGCCAAAGGATGTCGAAGGGCAAGTGCAAAGCTCATCGTCCTGTATCTTTCAACTTCCCACACGCACACACACACAAATATATGTTTTTTTCCAGTATTCTTGAGGACCAGAAATTGGAAAGTCATGAAAAAGAGAGTTTATCCATCTTAATGCTAGTAAGTTTTGCATTGGCCTACATTGGAAATGCATGAGGTGAAAAACGTTAAAAAGGATTCTTCAGATCTACCAAACTTTCCCATTAAAACCAATTGTGTCCAGCAGTGATTTTTGCTCAGCATCACTTTCATTAGGTAACCACTAGGGATGTACTACATGTGGAAGAATGAAGTAGACGGAGCTGACTCACACTTGGACTTGCACAGATGCATTTGCAGAATGTAGTCCCTGAATAATTTAGAAACCAATAGTACAGAATAGATGCAGTTCAGTATTACAGTATACTGAAAAAGTTATCAGTTTGTAAATTATTATTTTATTTATGACTTGAACCACTCCAAATTTTCAGTATTTTCCTGTTTTCTTTCTATTTTCTGTTCTTTAGGAACAGAAGCTCTTTGGGGGAGCGGGGAGAAACACATGTAGAAAAATATTACTTGAATGCAGAAGATGGAGTAAAGGACTAAAATATCTGTTTTCTTCAGGTACCTCTGAAACCTGCTCCCAAATTTTGTTTAAATGAGAATGTTTTGCAAAACTTTATGGTTTCAAAATTGTATCATTTCAACTAAAAAAAACAAAAAGTGGAAAAAGCTTTTAACCTTGTGTTTTCAAAATATTTAGGATTTTGCTGTTTGCATAGCAATACATACACTCAGTCATTTCAGAGGGAATTCAGGCACCATGTGCTTTGAAACACAGTGAGAGGACATATTGTATGCCTGCCTTGATGGATAACAAATTTATCTCTGAGTAGTTAGCAGCTTGTTGTGCTGGTCTTAGATTATAGGAATTTCTGCTGCTAAATGCTCAAATCTGTGCCTTTCCCCCCCCAGATGTTTGGAATAAGTGATGTGAGAATCTCTGGGGAAGCTGCTTTGGTGAAGTGTGGTATCAGTACTAAATGCACTGCAGTCTGTACAGAATGCCTGTTAAAAGGCATGATAAAAGCTGAGTGGAAATGCTGGAGGGTTTTGGAAGAGGCATATTTTCACACATGGTCACTCAACATTAAAGTGAGCTAAAATACCGATATATTCTTGCAAGATAAAAGTTGTGGGTAGGGTTGGGTTGGTTTGGTTGGTTGGTTGGATTTTTTTTTCTTTTTTTGTCAGTTGAACTATTCCTATAAACACATTGCAGGTAAAATGGTACTCTTAGAGTTTCCTACGCCAAGAGGCATGACTTAGGACTGGGTGATATTTGGCAAATAAAAAGTAAGCTTGGATTTACTACATATTTTGCAATTTTTTGTAGTGAGTATTGCATCAAGTGACTGTTACATAAAGATGTTCTCAAGCATATGTGAAAACAAAGTAAATTTAGTGATGTTGCTGACATAACTGTAATAAAATTGATAAGAAAATTATTTAAAAAATGAAGAGTGACATTGGTGATTCTCCACATCATTTAAGCAAGGGTAAATACAGAGGAAGGAAAAGTCGAAAAAGTAAAGTTCTTCAAGAAATAGTGAACTACTGGGTGATATTGTCAGGGTAACTGTAAAGGATGAAATGAAATATCTTTAGATTTTAAGGGGTTTGGACTTTTGAAGCTTTTCAAAAAGTAGAAGTTACTTAGACTCCCAGCTATTCCTAGGGAAATGTTCTTGGCATAAACAAACGAATTTTGAATAATTCTAGTAATGACGGAATGTTCCCATTGTTAGGGATTTAGCGTTGCAAAGAATGAATCTTCAAATATCTTAAACCATTGGAAATACACATATTAAATCAGATATTAAATGCCCCAAGAGTGGATTTCTATTTGGGTAGACACTGTAGAGGAGAATAATCTTAGGAGGACTCGCTTGTTCTTCAGGTGCTTCAAATTTATGTCTGTTCATCAATGCTGCATGAATCAATTGCCTTGAAGTATTTTAATACCTTAGTTACACTTTTCTTGTAACACAGAGGAAGGAGAATGTTCAGCATGCTACCAAGATTGCAAATTAAAGTCTCCCCTTCAGCTTGCTATTGCTGCAAAAGGAAGTAATATGTTAGAAGAAGATACTTTGAGAAAATAAATATTATACAGTTAGGGATATTACTTTACATTTTTAAAGTACATGTAAGATAGAAATTGTGTAGTGTGTAATAAACACATGCCCTGAAAACAGAATATATGGATTTTCTTGGGTGATTTCTTGTTTTAATTATGTCCTAGTTGGGAATATTGTGGCTCCCTGTGTCTGGGGCTGGTTCTGCCCCGATGCTGAAGTGGGGTGGTGGAGCAGGCTCGAGGGCACTTCAGGTTCCCCTGTGGGACTTGCCCACAGCTGATGATTTCCAAGGGCACTGTACCATAGCCAGAGTGGCCTTCCCTGCAGGGTCTGCCCCAGTCTGTCTGAAGATTGTGGGGAGCGGCGTGATTAACAGCTGTGATGTGAAACTCCGTCTTTATTTTGTGATGTCTGGAGGGGGTAGCTGTATAGAGAGCTGCTGTTGGGTAGCATTTTGGTTTTAGTGCGTGGATGTACTTGTATGGATGGTGGTTTTTTTCCCAAGACTGCTACCTGGTTAGAGAAAGTAACCTGTCACGGCAGTGTTTATCAAATTTTCCAAAACTCACCATTTTGATAGGGCATTGAAATACATCAGTGTGAATCTACTCTGTGCAGAATGAGTGTTTTGTTTTGGCTTTTTCCAAAGGATTCAACTGCTCCCCCTTCATGTATTTCTACTGGGTTGGGCAGTGAGGAGTGACAACTGATTGGATTTTTCAGGAGATGTTTGGTGAAGGAATCAAAAGTTTACATGTATTTTTCTTTTTCAGTTTTACTTAGTAATAATTTTAATGATCCCATTTGGGAGTGCTTTGTTAAGGGCTACAGGAGAAAGTGTCACAGTGATGATTCTCAATTCTAAAGATACATTTCAAATATTTTTCATTTTAAATAGCCTGCTAAATGTTTTGGAAAGTGAAACGTGCGATGTCTAATTCAACAATGCAGCACTATTCTGCAAAGCAGGACGTTCTTCTCATCCTTAGCACTGAGAGTTCGTTCTCTAGTTTCTATGCCATGAGATAGTAGCGTCGTTGACTGGCTACCATGTGAGTTCTCTCTTGCTGTAGTTTATTTATCTCCTCCCCTCAATGGCAAGAGGACAGTTCATTCCTTTTAGATGCAGGACATGTCATTCCTAATTACTTAAAATCTTTTTTTCCCCTTCTGTGCATTCCAGATGCTCACAGATGAGAGTTCTGTTATGCTATCAGGCGTATTTGTTAAGAAGAAAGTAACTTAAGTAGTTAACATAACAGAAAGTTGATTTGACCTACCGATACGCATTTTTGCAGAATAAACAAAGCCTGTTATCTGAGATTTTATTTATAAGGATCTGCTCAAGTGATCCAAGATCCCCCCTTGTTTGCCTGTCCTGCCCTAGACCTCAGTACATAATCTCACTGTACTGCTGCCCTTTTGACATCTGATTGCCCTTTCCATCAGCATCCATCCAAAAGCATATTTGTCTAAAAAGGAAACAATTAAATTCCAATCTCATTCAGAAAACCTTTACTTTTCAAAGAAAACATACTGAAGAAGTCACAAAGTCGTACATGATGGGGAACCCTCGCTAAATCAGAACCATAAGTCATTAGGCCAAATTCAGCTCCTGCCAAAATAGACACCAAGTCACTGATCTCAATGATACTTTCCCTGTTTATATTAGTAATATTATATGCACTTAGTTTTTATTTGTTTTACCATTAAAACCTATAGTAAGACTATGTTATAATGGACGTGACATGTATCATTAATGTGCAACATAAATAACAACTATGATTGGTGAATACTGAAATATTTCAAATACGAAATGATCTTCTGTTTATAACCAACTATGACAATGAGCTAAATGGCTGGATTTTATGAAATTTGGTTTAAACAATGTTACTCTCATCAAATACCTGTATGTCTTATTTCATGAGAATTTAAGAGTTGCATTACAGTGTTTTTTCAAGGATAGCAATACATTACCGTGAAAGTGCACAGTAATGCACAGAAAGAGTGGATCTGCTGCTTTCAGTATTTGCACGTCCTTTTCTGTTTGTAGATCTCCAAACAGTCCTTCCTGTGAAACACCTTTTTTCCTTCACACTGAGCATTATACCCTGATTTTGGCCGTAGTCACAGGCTGCATAGTTTCGGATCATAAGTTTGTGCACTGTGTTTTCCATTATCTGTGGCTGGAAACAACTTTTAAAAAGCTACAAATAATTCGTAATGCATAATCAGTGGTATAATTGAGCTACACTCTTTTAATGTAGGTGTGCTAGGGAAGCAGTCCCTGTCTTACCTTCAAAGCCCTTCATGCTGATGAATTTACTAAAGGGATTTTTGTCACTGGTGGCTCATTGTAACTTGCGCCAGGAGCGACCAGGTAAATATGCAACATGGTGCTTTCAGACTGGAATGCAAACCGGGCTTGGACTGTTTGGCCATCCTAATTAATATCAGCAAAGAAGAAAGATAAGAGACAAATTTCTACGTCTTGCATGTAGAGTAGAAAGTGGTGTAAAGTGAAAAAGATTTTTTTGTGTATTTTTTTTAACTGTTAATATTCAGGTGTCTCATGTTGTATCTGTTGATTATACACTCTAGATTAAAGGTTGATTACATGAGAAGTAATGCTGCTGTGAAGAAGAATTTCAGTTTAAGTGACTAATGGCTATTAACACTTGTTTTGGTTTAAATGTGTACCGCATAAATATACACAGCTAACAGTCTCAAAGTTTCTTCCTTGGTTTGCTGTTGAAAAATGAAGTTGTTTGTAATTTGAGTTTTGGAAGAAGAATGCAGCCTGGATGGCCACTGATCAGATTATGAACTTTGTGTTGTGTTTGTACCCAAACTAGTGAGTCTGCAGCATAAAATGAGGAGTGAGCTGGGAGCAGACTCGTGGCTCTTGCTGACAACCCACAACCTTAACAGCAGCAAATTGAAAGTTGGTGTGGACAGATTTTACTCCTGTAGTTTTTTGGCAGTGAACTTCTGAACATAATTCCTACGTGAGAGAACTTGAAACAGTGTAGTTTTGTCATTAATTAAATTTCCCACAGCTACTGTTTAAGATAGAAATGACTGAAATGACATTTCCAAGGATCTGGTATGTCAGTGACATTTCCCTGGGTACCACTTCTCTGCAGGTGGAATTCCCAGGAATTATTAAAGCCCCATTATGATATGGCTAGCTAAATCCCAACCCAACCTGATTTTGTTACGTCTCCAAGTAGGTAGGCTTGAATGCTTGTGGATTTACAGCATTGGAACAACTTTGGAAATTTCTAACTGCTAACAAGATTTTCTCTGTTTAGTCAGTTTTATGTTGCTGAAAAAGGGCGCATTCCAAACCTGCGGAACTAAGGGACTTGTAAGCTATTATCTAATTGTAGGTTTGCATCTTGCTCACCTATGCAGTATTTTTGTTCAGTTTAAGACCAGAAAGTGTGCTAAATCTTTGGTAGCTGAGAACTAGACAAGTGTCAGTATCAAAGGGGGAGTATGCTACTATAGCTGGCAACTTCATGAACAGCAGTTTAGCTGTCAATGCCACATGATGTATCATTTTGTCCATGAGCAGTATTATTTTTGAAATATATATATAGACCGAGAAATGTCTGTGTGCATGGAGTTTACCGTGTCATTGTTAGGGGAAAAGAGGTTCAGTCGTGTGTTTGTCTGTTTAACAGTCAGAATCACAAAAAAAGACCAAATGCTTTCCTATTTGGTATTTAAAGGTAAAGCAAATTCAAACTAAGTGAATTTAAAAAATTGGTTTTAACAGTGGGGTTAGTATTTTTCCCGAGCTCTCTGACTGACAGTTTAATGGAGCTTTTATTGTGTTATGTTAATGATGTCATTGGAATATATATTTCTTTGTTTGCATCTGTCACTTACAGAGTTAATTAATATTCTTCTAGTTTCACGTAGTTTTTCGTACAAAATCAGTTCTCTTTAGTCTTTGCGTATCTTTGGCAGCCGAGTCCTTACTTATAAAAGAAAAAGTTTTCAGTGTTCTGACCAACTAAATGTCCCTACAAATAGAAATACATTTTGGTAGTGATAACTTGTACAAAACAATGCTAAAATATTGGTGTAGTACATAAGCCTTTTACCACCCTTGAAAACCCAGCTTGAACCTTGAGCTAGTCATTTACATGATGTTTCCTTGGGATTACCTACATTCTTGTCCACTTTGACCTTGTAATTTTGCTCACAGTTGGAAATGTAATGCAGAGTGACTAAGATAATGTTGTTTACACAGACTTTAAGTGGAGTGACATTATAGTCAAGCAAGTGTCACATCACCCAAAGTGAAGGAAGACTTAATTACCATAATCCTGTGAATACTAAAATTCCTTAGCCATGTGTAGCATAATAATGTAATGTTCTGCATGTTACATTTAATAACCTGAAGGTACTGTATTAACTCTCAGGGATCTTTTCATTATCTTAAACTGAAAGCAAACAGATTTAGAGCAGGTCAGGAGAAATTGTCTGGTCAGTGTAGATCCTCGGTGTGTTACATTGTTAACAGTATACCATCTTTCTTTAAATGTGTAGTTTGACAGGCAAAACACAACTGAAGCGGTGGTACCAGCATCTCTGTTGATCTGATGGGTGAAGTCTGGGAAGGATTTCTGCAGGTGACGAAGGCTAAAGTTCATTAAATAACGGGAGTGATAGGAATGAGACAGTAATAAAAACATACTGTATCATGGCAAATATACCATTAAGTGGAGAGGAGTGTTAAGTATTGCAAGACTGGAACAATGCATTCCTTAAATGTTGAAACGATCCTACCTTTTTGCTGATAGTGCAATGTACTCAACTTACGTACTCAACCAGAGTAAGAAGTGAGATCTTGAATGAGTATATAATCATAAAAGGCAAATCATGAGCAATTAGTGTGCTTTACAAAGAACTGAAGTATTGTCATGTTCTCTTCTGAGCAGTATGTAATAATTTTA
Organism: Haliaeetus albicilla; assembly: GCF_947461875.1. NCBI lineage: Eukaryota > Metazoa > Chordata > Aves > Accipitriformes > Accipitridae > Haliaeetus > Haliaeetus albicilla. Next base: position 22,917,617 of record NC_091505.1, on the reverse strand, counting down.
TAAAAAGAGTCATTATCCTTAATATATGTTGTTTTTATTTTAGTAACACTAAGTAGTAGTGCACAGCCTACTGCATGCCTTAAACACATTTGTCCTAAGAATCGGACTGTTTAGCAGCTGAAAGAATGCTGTTTAGATAAAACCATAGTACAGTCAATAGCTGTTATCCTTTTGTTATTTGAGAGCCCAGAGAGTTCTCCAGATCCTGCCTGGCCCATCGTCCTGTCGTCTGGGCTCTATGCTTCTGTGGTCAGTGGCCAACAGTGTTTGATGGATTTAAAAGCACAGGTGAATAACCCAGTGTGATTTAGTGTTGTTTGAAATACAAGTTTGGAATTTGCATCTTACTGAGAGTAGCAGATACAGTGGTTAATCTTCAGAGAGATTATGTGCTTTTATGTAGGAACTGCTTTTTAAAATAATTGTTGGTATGTAGTTCAAGTTTAATGGCTAAGGTTTGGTTCTCTGAGGACTAGAGAACAATATAAGTCTACAAGAAAATGTGAAGAAGCTGGACATTACAGTAGTAGTATGTATGTCCTGCTACTGCATGATACTAGCGTACAAACAGTCAGAAGCACTTGAGTAGTGAGTCAATAGCTGGTCTTGGTTTGTGCTGGCACAAAAAAGCTTTTCAGTTGACTTAACACCAGCGTGTTACCTTGATGCAGTTGCCTTTAATGGAATTGGTCTCATTTGTGGAGAGGGGACGGGAAAGGAAGCTTTCTGTATATTTGTAAGGGTTTTTAAAAATGGATGTCAGCATTAAGGATGCTTCGTGGAAGGAGGGTGCAAACTATCATTGCACGGCCTTGTCTTAAGGTTTTGCTGTATTACAGCAGCCTTTGAAAGATGTTCCTTAAAAGCGGTGTTCTTCTTTGGGATTTGAGTCTGGGGGGAAGACAAGATGATACCCTGCTGTCATCTCCTGCAGCTATCCAGGAGGGGATCTATTTCTGAAGAAGCAACAATGCCAAAAGGAGCACAGGCTGCCCTTGGGTGTGCAGCATGTCGTGCTCCCTCCTTGCTGAAGCCGAGCCTGTCCTTCTTCCAAGCTGACACGTACTGCCCCTTTAGTTTTGTGCCCCTAATTGTCTCTGTCCTATGAAAAAACAGCGTGGGAAGGAGAGGCTCAATCTCCAAGTATTTCTGTAGTAATACTGAGCATCAAATCCTCTATACATTTGTGGGAAAAACAAATCAAAATCTTGAAGAACAAAATGAGTATAGCAAAACAAACTTGTTAGCAGTTGTCCTGATGCAGAGGTTCTCTGCTTACTGGGGTGTTAGTGGTCATACATGTACGTTGGAAGCATGCTAATATATAGTAATTTTCAAGTTACCTTTTTTTCTCTGTAGTTCCCAACCATTTTGTGCATTTAAAACAAAGTGCTATATCTCTGATCAGGAAAAATAATGTAGACTTGCTGTTTCTCAGATTGTTGTTGTAAAATAAAGCTGTGTTCAATGCTGCTGATTGCCGGAGGTCTCTCCTTGCCCTGTAGTATCCACTTAGGGTATTAGGAGCTAAATAACAGAAGACAAAACAAATGCAAATCACAGAGAATGTAGGGTATACATGAGAAAAGTTTTGTTGTTACTTTTTTTTTTTTTACAACAAGCTTTCCGCTATTAGCAGCAATTGTGTCGGCTGTGCTATTTACTCATTTATGCATCCATGCACACTCTCTGTTGGCTCTGTTGGTAGAACAGGATGATTTAGGGCTGCCACTTGAATATCTGAAATGGGACTAAAAAGCTGTGGAAAGCAGAAACAGCATTTCATTAAAAACCACCTTTGCGTAAACACCTCTCGCAGCCCGTGCGTCGTTTGGGCGGGGGGGGTGCTCCTGCTCGACGGCTGCTTGTGCGCGGATTAGTTTTCATGGCTTCGAGCTGACCGTATTTCCCTTTGAAATCGGGGCATTGGAGCTTTAACCTTGACACCGTGGTAATGCAGAAATCCTGCCGCACAGCCAGCGAGCTGGTGCTGGCGAGCGCGGAGCACCTGTGAGCACAGACTGTCGGGCTGGATGGGGGCCCCAGGAGTGCCAGGGCTGCAGCTGCCGGGCTGAGCAGCAGTTGGAAGCGCTTCTCGCTCCCTCTCGTCAAGCCCCCCGAGACCCACTAAAGGGTTTTAACTTTCTTTGGATGTATAATTTTTGTTGATTAACAGGAGTTCTGGGAAGGAGCCCTTTTGTAAAACTGATGACAGGGAGGAGCTGCCTGGGGCAGAGGCTGTCAAATGATCTCCTTTGTGACCGAGATAGTGCAAATATGACCAAGGAACCAAAAATCCCTTCCCGCTCCGTGGGCTCCCCGGGGACGGCAGTGCTCAAACGTGAAACTTCGTATCTGCAGAGAAGGCTCTTACAGGTTCTGCCCTTTTAGGCCACTCCAAATTAGAGAGTGTTTTGGAATATGCAGACTTTACAGTATCGTTCTTTGGCACAGAAGGGTCAGAGACTGTTCCAGATAGTAGGATGCCGGATCTTGGTTTTCATCATTGCTGACCGCATTAAGTAGGTTTGTTTTCCTAGATGTCTGCGTAGTTACTGCTGTTGTGGCTGAGAGCATTGTGGGTCCGACGTGGTTTGGTTTTCCTCATAGAGGTTTCACACTCTCTCCCGTGTTATTACGGAACGCGGAGGGTGGGAAAGGGTTTTCCAAGACATCCACGAGTCCTGGTGACGAAGATCTGGAGGAATGGTCCGAGCGGTGGGTGCTTGGGACATGATAAACACCGTGTTGAAACACACACGTTTAAAGTTCAGTTTGGAGAAAATCTGGTCATGCTCCTTAAACGAAGCAGCAGAATCTTGACTGGCAGGGCAGTGTCAGTGGCCACTGCAGTGTCATCACTTGGGTCCGTTTCGCAGGGGAAACGCACAGCGTTTTTGTCTCAAACATTGCACAGTACAATACGAACTACTCTACTGTAAAAACTAAACCAGTTTTCCCCATCATTTCTTTTCCATTCCACTAAAAAACCCGCCCAGCTGCCTAAAAAGACATATTTTTGGAAAAAGGTGGATAGAAGTATGTAACGTATTGATCATCTGCTGTGCTCGGAGGGGAGCGCGGGGGTCCGGGGTGGGAGGCAGAGCTTTTGGGGAGGGCAGCGCTGCCCGCCCTGCCTGCGCCCGGCTTCGCAGAGGGGCAGCAGCCCTCGCAGATTCCTGCAACTGCAAAACTAATTAGTGAAATTAAGTTGAAAACGCTGTAAACAAGTGAAGTTGTTATTCATTCCGTACGGCACTACAAATGTGGGAGGACATGTTAAATGATAAATTAGGCATGAACTCCTTTAATCTGTAAGCTGAACATGCTAGCGAAGGGCCTGCATTTGTAATTAGTATTGGGGGCCACAGGAGAGTGGTGCCTCTTTTAAAACAGTGACAGGGAATTGATCAGTTTAGGTTGCCGTGGCAACCAGGAGCCCTCCATCGCTTTCCCTGCATTCTCCTATTATGCCATTCCTGCGTTTAGAAATATATTTATGAACTGTAAAGATAAACTACTCAATAATGCAAAAGAGGCTACGTTGCTCAAATGCCAAACTGACGGGGGCCAAGCGGATGCCTGACTACCCGATAACAAGCTTAAGTGTTCTATGGTTGTCATGACATTTCTTTTACAAAGCAAATGATGTCTGCAGAAAAAAAATCTTAAAATTAGCCGAAAATGCAAATCTCTTTATGAGGCTGTCACCTTCATAATAACAGACAATAATTGATGATTTATGAGATGCCACCATAGCAACCAACTCCTTCGGCACCCCCGGTTCCTCTTATACAATAGGCTTGGGCTCCTGTGAAAAAAGTTTCCAGCGCGAAGCTCAGGAGGTCTTCTAGCGTCTTACTCCATTCAGTCTTATTAAATGAGATTTGCAAAAGTTGCGGGGATTTTCACAGTCGTCCTATACATTAAGGGACTGAAGTGCCTTTTGTAAAAGCTATGTAAATCATGATCGAAATAGGGTGAGTTTGATCAAGACCTTTTGAAGAAAATAGGTAATTTTTATTTGCTATTCAAGTTGGAATGGAAGCTGGGACACACAAATCTCTGCTGTATGCTTGGCTTTTCAGAGTCCTTTGTCTAATACTTGCATTTAAAAGTATTGGTTACATAAATCAGCCCATTTTTCGCCTACTGGTGTCTAAGTTAAACTGTCATAGAATAAATGATGTTTTATTTGGATTGTAATTTCCATGACTACAAGAGAAAAGCTTTTATTTACAAACTTATGTTTAGATGTCTCACGGTTTGTTACATCTGCAGTGTTCTTCATGAGAAATTAGTCCTCTAAACTAAAAGTTTTTAGTTTTTCAGATTACCGTCTTTCTTAACTGATAAAATCAAGTTCAGGAGAATTAGGGTCTGTAGTCTTGGTTGAAGGTCATATTGTACTAAGAGGCATCGGGTTAAGTAGTATTAGTGTCTTCATGTCCAAAGGCCATAATATTTGCTCTTTTGTACAGGACTGGAGAGCATCAAAACCCTCATACCACAGTTCTGCATAACTTTGTAAAACTGTTAAATTGGTATTAGCAACTTCTGCTTACGGTGTTTTTTTTTTCCCCCCATAATTCCTTCCCCTCTCCTTGCCATTAATAAATGTGGATTCCAAATGTGCCCTTTTAATTTCAGTTCTCTTTTAAAAAATGTATTGTAGGAGAGGGAAAAATCCACTGATTAGAAGTTAGAGTAACATGTTAATTCTCAGCCCATGTCTTAAGATCCATACTCAGACAATGGTTCCAAAAAAAGTAATAGAAACTTGTTTGAATTAAGAATTCGTGATCTTTCCCATTTGTTTTTTGCTTCGTGAAATATGACAATTAGAGCTGTCAGTTCCAGAAAGTGATTTCTGGTAGCATAATATCTTTCAGTCACCCTGCCTGGTATATAGAGAAAAAAAGGAATAAATAGATGGAAACCCTTTATGTTGTTACTGGTTTTACCTAGGCATTTACTTTTCTGTTCACATTTAGATATATTTTTCCATTGTTTCACTTAATTCTTTTGGTAGCTTCTTATGGAATATTTTTTATAGGATTAATTTATTTATATGTTTATGTATGTGAGAAAAAATATTGATTTTTTTTTTTTTTTAGGTACTTAAGATAAAAACAAATAAGCTTGGTGGTTCCACACACCACCCCCACCCCATGGCTTGTTGTCTTTGCATCGTCACCTCTAACTTCAGCAGAACTTGCTTCTGTTCTCTTTCTCTGCCACTGACTGCTCCAAAACAACAGACGAAAAAAACCCAAACCCCGTAACATCTCCTACCTTTTTATGGATAACCAGGTTTGAGTACTGTAAAGAAAATGCACAGAGTAAGAATGGAAGTTAATAAAGGCTGTTATCAGTGGTCAGGGATGATCAGTACAAAATGATATGATTTCTATTGCTGGACCCTTGAAAAATCTCTTCTGTTTTGTGTGTTCTTTTCCAGTGTTGATGTAGTTTCAGGAGTATTGTGGGCATTTTCTGTGTTCCTGTGGAACTGGGCTTGGTGTGGAGGTGTTCTCATTAGCATTTTGCTAGCTGTGTGTGTGCAGCAAGTGTAGAAATTGCAGTAAAATTTTTTGCAGTGTATTGACCTGAAGTGCATTTGAAGTTGATAAATACCAGCTGTTCAAACAGAAAATTAAACAAAAGCAACTCAAAACTTACTCTGAAGTAAACAGGTGAACAGTATGTAAGACAAAGCAGTTCCCCAAAGGCATTTTTAGTACATGGTCATTATTTAACTCCTGACTGAAAATAAACAATGCTGACAGAGTGTGTGTTGGGGGGCTATGATATATGAACAGTGTCAGTACTGTAGGCTGATAACCTATAGCTTGACATCCTTATCTATAAACTTTGACAGATACATCAGTTTGTTATTGTCACTTTATTAACTTGCTTCTATGATACCAGAAGATAATCTTTCTCAAAGTCTAACACAGCTAATACTTTACTAGGTAAAACATTTGGAAAAATGTCAACAAATTTTTGTTTCCCCCCCCCCCAAGGAAAATCCTTTACATTTCATTACATATTGAGGCAGTATTTCACAATATGGAATGGACTTGTTTGCATATCAGTAGCAGACAATAAACTGTTTTGTCACATTAAATTATTTATGCCAGATAGAGCCCAAAAGCCTTTCTTAAAAACAAAAAGACTGTATTGCTAGGAAATGTAGTTGTGGCTGCTCAAACTGAATACTTGCTTAATAAATTAATATTTTGGTCTTGTGATTTTTAATTGGAAAATAACAGCTGTTCCTAGTTGGAACTGTCTACTTTGTCTTCTGGTGGATTACAACAGAGCTGTAATAAAGATTTCACAAGCCGCCTTGCTCACTCCATCCCACTTCCCGCTATCCTGCCGGTGCCATGGGGGTGAGCAAGGGGACAGAGCTTGAGCTGAAAAGGCATCACAGAATGTACAAAAATGGTTTTGACTTTTTAAAAATTTCTCTCAATATTACTTCAGAATGTTAGTATGAATTATACTTCCAAATGAGCATTTTTTCATGTTCTCTGAAACAGTTTTTTAAGATTTGTTTGAATCTGAAACTTTATCCAACATCTGTTGCATCACTTTGTGCCAGATTTCTTCCTCTTAACTCCTTGCCCCGTCTATCTTACGCTTAACGACGCATTATATTTTCAAGGCTGTATATCCGTGTGTGTTTACCAATGAAGGAGTTAGGAAATGATCCTTTAAATGTTCGTATGGTTGCTTATTTTTATACAAAGCAGTAAGGGAAGGCCAAGCTGCTCACCAGCTGCCCGCACCCACAGCAGGCTCTTGGTGTACACCAGCAGGGTTGTGGTCCTTTGGGGTGGGTGGGGAAGGGAGTCATTAAGGGCTATAATAGGACAGCACAACTCAAGTCGCCCAAGCAGCCTAAATTCTGCAATTACGTGATTTTGGGGTGCTTGTGTTGTCTTAGTAATGGTCTTTCAACATTACTGTGTGTATGTGTGATTACCTGAGATTTTTAGAAACGCAATCTAAACACTCAGAACTTCTGTCATCTGCAGCCAGTGTCACCCATAAGAGTCTATAGTTACTGGGCTGTCCAGACTTACCATCAGGACCGATGGAATAGCTGTAGCTACAACATGCTGCAGTCGTCCGTACGAGCCAGCATTGGAAAGAAAGAGGTGGATGCCTTTGGCAGTGCTTTTCATTGATATTTGCTGCAGTGGAAATATTGAGCTGCACTTGTCTTTGGAGAGTACTTTAGCGAGTACAAATCTTCTGCCGGTTTTCCACAGTTCACGTGACAGGCTTTTCTTCCCTTCTCTGCTCCTACACCAGTTCTTCCTTTCTTTCACATGCCCTCATCTTTCATCTCTCTTCCTCAGACTTGCCCTCCTGGTCCAAGTTTTCTTGCCCTGTAAGGTCTTGTCTCGCTCCTCTGTACTCCAGTTAATCCTGAAATTAGACCTCTGCTCCCACCCTGGTTTGTAATCTTACTTTGCGGTCACTTCAGGTGTCTCCTTTCCAGTACGTATTTCTTAGTTTCATCTCTTCAGGATCCTTGCCTCGATTAGTTTTAGCCCCGTGTGCTTCCCGCAACTGCTTACCTTGAACACGACTCTCGTTTCTTCTTGCCTTGAAGAGATAGGAGGGAATTCCCCAGTGTCTCGAAATGCTCCATTTCTTCTGCAAACCATGTTTCAGGCAGGGAGGAGCTACTGAGGTTGATGCTGGGAAGCCAGAATAGATTTGGAGAAAGGGGAAGGCAAAATTAAAGTGACAGTGGGGTGTGGGGTTACTGTTCATCGAGGCAGTAATTTAGGAGAGGAGGAGGAGAAGGAGATCCAGGCAGGAATTTAGACCAGTTTGAACTGAGGCCCCAGTTCGCTTTGTTGTACAAATTTTAAGAGAGTTGACAATACTAATTATCACATGCATAATACTGGGAATGGGGAAAGGCTGTTAATAAAAGGGAAGTTCAGTTTATGAAATCCCAATTAAATATGAGAAAATGTGGATTTTCAAAATTTGACAGCTTTTCCAAAACTGGGTGTTGTGAGGGTGCCCCGGACATGTATCTATTTCTGCTGTATAGAAGTCAGTATTATGAAACATAGGAGTGTAAAAGGACTATATGAAAACAAAATGTTGTCATTATAATAGCAAATGACAGTATTTTTCTCTTGCCTATTTCTCCAGGATGGTTCAGTGAGGTCTTATCGACATTATGCATTTGTATGATTTTCACGAGATGCTGCAACCAAGCCTGGCCAGGGTATATTAAATATTTATTGTTTGGTTTTGTTATGGTAATATTAGTATGTAGTATAGCATTATTACTTCACAAATGAAATAATTTGTGTTCCAAGTCAAAGCTGTATGGATGAGAAAATACTAGCTTTTCTAAATTGTCCTGTTTTTTTAAACAAATTTGTAGATACATGCTGACATTTTTGGAAAAGATGATGCAGAATAAACTCGATTTTTAAGGAAATATATGTGGCATCAGAGAAAAATCTTGCAGTATAACATTTGGTCTTTTGGTCTGTTCTTTACTTAGGTAAAAGTAACATTCCTAATTTAACCAAATACAAGTTTAGCATGGCCTAAAAAAGTAAATCATTAGAGAACAGAAGCTCCTTGGTTGAATGGCTGTGATGAAACATAACTTGAGGAAGACAAACTCCTAATTCTTCTTAAACAGATGGAATTCTGCAGTATGTTGGTAGCTAAATAAAATGGTCATAAACAGGACAAGAAAGATTAAAAAAAAAAGGTAAAGAATTATGATCACTGATATTATTATCATAATGCTTTGCGATCAGTAGAACTCTTAGATATTTTCCCTGACTCTGTATATATCTAGTGCTGTATCAGTTCTTTTGCAGCTGCATTGCAGACATGCTGCCACACAATTTTTGGTATACCCTTGATGACTTTTACTACTATATCACAGTGTCAGCTGCATGACAGCGGCAGTGTTCCTGGATCAATATTATATTATGTCATTTTGTGCTGTGACAGAGAGCTGTATGAAACTTCTAGATTTGTTTTTTTGGAAATGTACAGCTGAAACTAAAAATGGCCTGATAACAATCTGCAGTAGAAGTAGTGTATGAAAATGAAAGGGGTGCATGAGGGAAGTAAGTGTATAGGAAAACAAGAGGCTTTGAGATACAAGATAAGAAGAGGTAACACTGCTTTTACGTATTGGGTTATATCATTGCATTCAGAGATTTTAACACACTGTAGATAAGGTTGTTGTACCTTTGAATCCACTAGACTTTGCTGCATTTCTCAAGTAGACACAAGTAAGATTATGTACAGTCTGTTACCAATCATTTATGCGAGAAACAGAATAATTATGCCTACCCACATCAGTTAGCGGATCAGGAACTCTCCTGACAGTATGATTTAGGAACTACTTGTTCGTTCTGCTGGTTTCTTCCTCTTCTAACCTGTTGTTCTGAACAAGTGGGAACGTTAATACCAGAGGTGAAAAAATGTGTTCACTAGAAAAAGTTGATGTGCATGTTTGAATATTAGCTTGCTAATGTAGTCACAAAAAATTTAAATTAGAATTAGAATGGGATGACAAAAGCTTGGAGGTTAGTATAGATAGTGACAACTGGTCAAGCCTTTACAAAAGCAGAGGTATGAAGTTATTGTTAATGTGCTTAAAGCAGGTACAAGAAACATGCTGGTGGGTTGTTTCCAGATCACCTTAAAGTTGTATTGTAATGTAAGTAGTGCAGGGAAATGAACAGGAAAAACAAACACAAAAACCAGTATATGATCATAATTTATGGTTGTTACAAAATGCAGTTGATCCGATAATTCGCATAGCAAGAGTATTATTGTAAAGGATATGGCTTGTTCAGGAAGCAAAGGCAACTAAAGAGGAAAGAGCTGTTGCCTTATAAAACGGAGCATGTGTTCTTGCTCAGAGGTCCGGGCTATGGAGGGAGATGGCATGGGAGGGGGGCACTGGATATGATGGTAGTCTGCTCTTAAAGGACTTCGTGGTAATGGGAATTTTCCAGTCCAGACTGCTTTAGACAAGCTTTTAAAAATATATTTAAGTTAGAGAAAGCAGCTTTAAAGGAAAGTTTATGGTTGGGTTTTTTTTTTTTGGGGGGGGGGGGGCAGGGAGTTGGTGGTTGGTGGGGGTTTTTGTTTGTTTGTTTTTAAAAACTCAGGTGTAACCAAGAAAGAAGAACTAGTTGATAATGTCAAAATGTAATGGAAATTGGGTGAGAGTGGCTATGAAATGACAGGGTTTATGAGCTATATGACAAGTAGAAGAAATAATATCTAATTAAAACAGTGCTTTAAAATAGTGCAGGCTGATGTATTTGAATTGGGACTTAAGAACTCCATGGTACTAGAAGGATAAAATTTTCAAGAAACCTTGCAATTCCTTTAAAAATAAATTAATAAGGGCACAAATACAAATGATTCCATCACAGAGGAAAAATAGCAACTGTAGAAAGAGGTCAGATTTGCGAAGATAAGAATCTTTCTATGACAGTCTCAGAAGCAGTATGCGAAAGAGGGAGATCAGTGAAGGCAGTTGGGTTAGAGCAGAATAGCATGAGCATGTGGGGACTGTATTAGAAAGGCCAAAGAACAAAGTGAGATGCAATCAGCAGATGCCTTCCAGACTAAGAGTAAATCACTCTACACGTCCATCTTGGGAAGAGGAAAGTGAGGTTTGATGTGCTGCAATGCAAAGGGAAAGGTAGGAACAGATGGTGCTGGGAAGATGGAAGACTTCCATGGCTTCAGGTCACCTGTAACTAGATGTCTGACACAATAGCAGTGACAAAAGTGCAAGATCTAAACTTGAGCGAGAAAAGCAGTGTGACAGAAAGCTTATTTAGGTTAGATGTTTCTAAATGAGCTGGGTCGGATATAATGTAGTTGAGGACTGGTGGATGAGATAATGGTGTGAGTAGTGGTTAACTTTGAAAAGTCATGGGGAGGGATGAGTGAGGTGTTAGGAGAGCCGAGAGAAGGAAAGAGGAGGAAATGCTTGGAAATTATAAACCACTCAACTTCAGATCAATTATAAAAAAATACCACAACTAATAAAAAAAACTGTCTGTGAGTGCCCGGGAGGTAATGGACAACATGGATTTGTCAAGAGCATGTTATGTCAACTAATCCAATTTCCTATTGTAAAAGAATGACAGTCCATAGAGGACAAAGGTGAAGCAGTAGATGCCATGTGTCTTCACTTTAGGACGGTTTCTGATAATTTCTCACATAGCATGGAAAATGCAGTCTAGCTGAAACGAATATGGATAGATGCAAAACAAGTTTGAAAATTGTACTTGGGAGAGTATTTTTCAGTACTCTGTCAAAATCAAATGCAAGGCAAAGACTGGGAGCCCAGCAGTTGTGTAGATGATCAGTGTACCACACACTGAATACAAGTCAGCAGTCCTGTGGTGGTGTGAACATGGGAAAACTGTGCTGGGTGGTGGAAAAATAAATACTGCAATTGCAAGGCAAGGTGGGGTAAGCTGAAATTCTGTGTCTGATTTGGTCCAAATTTTTCTTAAACTTCAGCTTCAAAAATCAAGGGAAACCAGTGCAACAAGTGGCAGAACTGTAGAACAGTTTATGTAGAAACAAGCAGGTAGTAAAACACTAATTTCAGATATGTTCTCAAAACTCACTTTACCTTTACGAGTTAACTAGTATGGAATTCTGCCTCCATAATACTTCGATATTTAGTAATAAGTTGAAATTAAACTATTGTTATTTCTTTCTTTTCTGATGCTTTACTCTCTGTAAGAATGAGGATATTATATTCTGTCATTGCAGTTTATCTCCTTATGCCCATTGTAGCTCTGGTTGTCAGGACTGGCATTTATTCCTCTAGCCCTACGGATGTGGGGTTCACGATCTCAAGAAGAGAGACCCCCCTCTTCCTGACACATTTCAGGCTTCGCTGTCAAGTACGGGGCATATTAACACTTACTGTGTTAAATAGCATCTCTGGAAGAACTGGTGTGTATGTTATTTCTGTGAGTTTTATTCAAAAAACGCATTTCAGTCAAAGTGCTAAAACAATGTATCTTTTTAAGAGTACATAACTTTTGTTAATCCTCTTGACTGTGTTGCCAAATACAAGAGAGGAGTCATTCCACTTCATAAAGATTTTTGATAACATTAAAAGACAATTTAGTCATCCCTTAATATGACAGGTTTTTATCCTGAGGGGATGACTGGGTATAGATCAGAGCTTAAGGGCCAGTTTCTTTGCTAGGTCAGTCTTCCTCAAAAGACCTAGAAGGAGGAAGAACTTATCCCCATGTGTTTGGTATAGATGCTCGCCAGTCATAGAGCTTGGTGTGTCCATCAGGTGTGCTTTCCCACTTGTGTGACAGGAATGTTGTGTGTGTCTGTCTAATTGAAGCTGTAATTAATTCTAATCAGTTCCATTCCAAAATTATGAATTCTAGCAGCCAAACTGTATCTTTCTTTTTCTGCCAAATGCTACATTTTGTAAATATTGCTATTAGGACCAAAATGAATATGAATCTATTTGCAGTACAAAGGAGAGAGTAGTAGCAATAGTGATTCAGACAGGGTAGCATGATGGGTTTGTGCCCAAATATTACTATTTGCATAGATAGGATAAAAATGAGCTCCTATTGAACTTGTTTTGAGAAAGGCAGGATACTTACATTACAATTACTGGGTGATTTATCTGGGCGTTTGCTTTCTCATGTGCAAATGCTATCGGTTAACATAGGATTAAATTGTGACCTAAGGATTAGAGTTCATGTTCAGCATCTGGGCTAAGTTTTGGACATTTATTTCCTGTCTTATTTTAATCCAAATTACAGCCAATATTTTTAGCTTAAAATATTGTGTTGCCCAGAACAGTATCTTAGAGCATTTCAGTTATTTTTCTTACACTAATTACACTCTGTGTTTGAAGTATAGTCTGTAGAAGATGTAAAAAGAGGAGATTCTCATTTTCATTTTGCCATCTTATTCCAAGGGCAATTGCAGAGGATTGTGCTTGTTAAAAAAGAAAGAGTCTGATTTTAAGGGCTGCAAATCAATCCGTAGGATGGGATTTGAATCACTGTCAGTGGAAGGAAAGTGTGTTTATAATAACTAAAATCCCACGTGTTCATAATTGACATAATTAGAGGCTATATGCACAATTTCCCTGTAGAGAAGAAAGATAATGATTTTGAAACCTTGTTTGTTAGAGCTTCTTAATATACTTTTATTAAAAAGGAAAAGGAAATCTGGTATTTGCAGCGGTCTATACTCTCACTCGTGTGGGAGCTTCAGATAAAATAGTGGCTTCCTTTACATGATTTGTACATCATTACAAATCATCATGCTGCATTCTGTTTCACAAAGGCTGGTTGGAAATCATGACTTTTTGTCAGGATATGTTTGGATAGCTTCTTGATTTATCTCCCCAAAATTAAGTTGGTGTTGCTGGAAGCACTTTGTTATTTTGCCAGGAATACATATTCTAGATGTAATTTTGTATTGACTTATATGCTTTTGCCATAAGATTCCACATCTAATCTAAGAGAGCATGATTTCCTCAATATTTAGAATAGGAAAACAAATGTTTTCTAAAAAGTAGATACTTGATAACTACTATATTTTTATGCCGTCTAAAGAGATATACCTTGACTCCTGCTGCTCGGTCCTAGGAAAATTTTTATTTTCTAGACTTTTATATACTGCTGTTGAAAACACGTAAGGAAATCATGCCATCCTGTTGCCAAAATGTTGGTTACAGACGTTAATATGGAATGACCATTCTGTAGTCAACATGCTATAGTGAGACCAATAAAAGGTAGCACACAGGCAATGAAATAATGCATTTCTTATATTTTCAAGATTCTTCTGCAACAGTCAACTTCAGTAGAAGTTGATTCAGTAGAAACCATGAACATTTCAATTTGCTCTCTCCAAATGGTAGTTTTTGTAATAAAAAGTGAATTTTAATGACCAGGGAAAGCTCATTTGAAACAAAGAAAGCTGTCTGTTAGTTTTATTTTGATTGACAAGCGTGCCAGGGATAAACTGTTGGCTGACACTAGAACATGCCTCATCAGAGCAGTCTACAATGTCCCCAAAGTCAGCTGAAAACGTTAAATAACATAGAGCATCAGGATCTTGGAACAGTTTGAGCGACAGGAAACAAACTGGTTTTTGTTTTTCATTTGGTTTGTTTGTAGGTACAAAAAGGAATCTGGTGAGTGTTTACATCTTCCCATGACATTTTGCACTAATACTGTTGCAAACAGATTACAGAGTAGAATATTAAATAAATACCACAAAAGGAACTCCTGGTTTTCAGTTTCCCCTAGTGCTGAATGACAGTAATCCTTTCTGACAAAAGAGGGTTATTGCCATTAGTTAATCCTGTTATGTAGTTCCCTCAACAGCCTGTAACACACGTTGATAAAGACTGGGAAAATCTAAAATGTCAAACTAAGAGGCCACTGATCATGTTGACCATAAGGCCATAGTAGAAGCAACCCAGAGCTGGATATCTGCATCAGCAGAGTATTTAACTTCTAGATTGAAGCTGAAATGATGCATTTCGGCTGAAAGATGCACATTGTCATTAGCAGTCCCTGTTGGCTGCTGTTTGCCCAACGAAGGGATGATTTCAGTCACCTTCTATGCATGCACTGTGAGTATCAACTTGAATGTAAGTAGGTAACAACATGCAGGAGTAAACCTGTTTAGATCATTTTTCATGTGCTAAGCCCTGCCAGAGCACATAAAGTGAAATCTGCAATGTGCAGAAATTTTAGCTAAATTGTTGGTGTTACAAAAACAGTTTTGAAGACTATGGGTGTCTTGAGTTTTTATTAAGTCCTCCCAGTAATGCTGAAGTTAGGTGTAAGTCATGGGTCAGGTGATTGTTTTAAAGAAAAAAAAAAAAAAGCATCCATGGACAGTTGGGGCTTGTGGTGAAACAGTTAATGAATCTCCAGGTAATTTAAAATTATAAAAGGAGAGTTCTTGTGTATTGGGGTAGAAAGTCTGTTTTGGGAGGTAGAGCCTTGTCTTTTACTGCTGCCTTCAGTTAGCAGCTAAGACTTTGGAGTCAAATGAGTCAATTACTATTAATCATCTTTGGTACCATAATGAAGAAGAGGCAGTTGATTTTTGATCTAATACTGTCTGCTGCTTTACAACAATATTTTCTAATAAAGTCACTTCACATGAGGATGGTTTAAAGTATATCTACCGTGTGTGTTACATGGAGATAGACGTTTTATTTCCATCCTATGAGGTTGAGGATGCTCCTCCACTTATATTGCGACTTTGAACTTCATTAAAATTTGAGTGATTTGCATGCTTTCCCTGTTCCAGAGCATGTGACAGTTTTTTAAAGTTGTTGCACATCTGAGTGAAACCGGAGCAGGACAGCTTATGAGTATATTGTGATAGCAAGAGACACAAACTTCTCTTTATCTGTCTATGTATTTCAGTGCTTTTCAATAAGAAAACACAATGGCAAGGTTGCAGGACAATTAAAAATGTTGGGTGCTCGTGTCATCTTTTCATGTGCATATCCATCAGTTCTTATTTGATAACTAATATTTTTCTAACTGATTTTCAGTAGCCACAAGTTTGGCTTAACCAATTTTCACAGAACAATAATAAAGTTCTTATGCAGCATATAATTTAATGTCTAACACAGTAAGCAATCATTAGTATATGATCTAAACATTTAAAATGCATTTAGTTCTGGCAGTTTTGAATGCATGTAAGTTACTTTCAGGATATTTGAAAATATTTGGAATAGTCATTTCAAAATGGAGTGTGTCTTTGGACTTCAAGTGTTAGACAGTTAGGATCTCTTTGGGATATCCAGTACAAATGGTTTCTCTACGTTAGTCTGGGCTTTTTTCTGAAGACTACATGATGTGTGGTAAAGGAGAGGCAATTATGTTTTAGCTATCTAATCTATCAAATAACAAACTTATTTTTTCAGAATATAGGAATTACTTTAATTACAGATTTTTCTTTAAATAAGCCTACACTGAAAGCCGGTAGCTCATGGTGCTGCTGCTTGGAGAATGGCTAGCCATTTATTTCTAGTCATAGCAATTGAAATCCAATATTTATTCATTTACCACTCAGTAATATATTTGACAGATGTGTTGAATAACTGAGTCAATTGCTGCCTTAAAACTCCTAGCCCTTTTTTTTTTAATTCACAGTATCTAGAAACACTGCTGATAATATAGAAGTTACAATATCTACAAATTAACATTGTTGAGATGCCACTTACTGTTGTGATTATACCTGCAGATCAGACTTTTTTTTTTTTTAAATCGCTGGTTCAAATTCACCCTGAATAAGCTATTACTGTGGGTAAAGTCAGTTCAGCAAATGATGTAGAAGTCAGTTCCATAATGTTCCCTTTACAAAGAGCAGTTGTTTTGGGTGTTTTGAACCCGCCAGACGTTTTAGCGATGATTGATACAAGTAGAAATCTCACAGCTAGTTCTCTGTATAACACTTTGAAGAGATACGGTGCATTTCTTTCTTGTTTATTTTTAAAAAATTAATTCACGCAGCCTAAATTTCAAGGTGCTCTTCCCCATGAAGACTGCAGAGATGAACTCAGGGTCTTCGTATCAGACCACAGAAGGACCCGTGCAACCTGCAAATCCAGTTGCTCACCCAGCGTCAAGGGGTGATGCAGTGTGGTTAATGGAGTGAAGAAATAGAGTAATGGAGGATGTTGGTTTGGATGAGGTCGGCCCTGTGATGCTAGTTGAAGAATGCAATTTTATCTTTTCATTGTGAGACAGATGTTAAAGATATTTGTATAAAAGGTCTCAGGACCACAGACAGTAAGATCACAATCATAACGGAAATGAAGTGCACTCGTCGGTGTCCAGCTAGATGTAAAATTATGCTACGTATTTTGTATTTATGTTATTGATACAGAAATTGTAATGTGGAGGAAAATAGCCTAGAAGAAAACCTTCGAAGTAACTGTTGTATTTATGGAAATTATTCTCACAGACTAGTGGGAGATTGATTTGCCAGGGCTGTTTGGGTACCTTGTACCACTGCACCTACATCTGCTTTCTTTTGGTCATAGATACTCTGTAGGAAGTGCAATATAATTTTATAATTCTGTTTCTTGTGAAGAAACTTTCACTGCTGAAATAATACTTAGTTTTCTTGAATTATTTGCCTAAACAAATAGGATTTGCCAAAACAAATGGATTTATCCACTGTTTCTTGACCTTTTGTGTGAGACTTTTGGGATGGGGTAACTACGTGAAGGTAACAGGAGCTCTTGTAGAGCGAAGATGCAAAACCTGACACATAGTTGGGACCGGTCTGGTTATTAGGCATCAGACTCTGTAAATACAGCAGTTTTTTAGGAATATAACATGCTGTCATCTTGGTTGCAAAATTTAATGGTCTTTGAGAGGTGAAAGATGCCTTGTCTTGTTATTTTTTTCTGGAAGTGTTAATTCATCACTTCTGATTTTTCAAGACTAAATGGTGAAATGGAGAACATCTTTCCATGTTGGCTTCCTCGCTAGTGTTTTGTAACAAGCAGAACTGCTGCAGAGTAGCAGGCCTAGCTGACTTTGCAGATAACTGAAAGATGTAACAAATAATTGCTTTTGTAACTAGATCAGTCAGTGGTGGAAAACTGATGAAAAGAGTTTTTTCAAACTTTGATGCTTCTTAGTGAACTAAGTATAATTAAGGCCCTTCCCTACAGTGAGACCATTGTTAGCTGCTCTCAAACATTAAATTGATATCAGAAAGTAATGTCTGAAAATTTAAATACATCTTAATAAGCATGCTGTAGGCCATATTTATCTAAAGAATGGCTTTTAATGAAAGTGTGTTACTTGCCTGCATTCCCTATTTTGAGATAGGGAATTTGGGAGTATCAGCTTACCTTCAAAAAGATGTTAATCTGAGGTAGGGTTTTGTTTTGTTTTGTTTTATCTGGAGGTCATTTTTTCTCAAATAATGTGTTAAGAACATTAATGGCTTCTGCCAAACATTAGCAGAGAGAAACAGATCACACAAAGTGGGAGTGAGGTTCCTTTTTCCTCCAGGAGTGCTGCAGGTGATATGTTCTCACAGCGTTTGGTAGAAGCCCAAGAGATGCAAATAAGTGAGTGCTGATGAAAGAGTACATTTTATTTTCTCAATTCATCTCCTGCCAGAAAAGCTTAATGGTATTTTAGAGCTGATATTACACCTCAGAAAAGGGGTAATGCATCTTTAAAAGCTAAACTACATCTTCTTTACTTTTATCAAATTCTCTATAAATCTTTCATGACAGTTTATTTAACAAAGTGTCATTGAAACTGTATAGATGATTGATGTGACCCATGTAAGATCAACATGAAATGTTTGTAAATGTCAGCAAAATGTGACCATCTAGAAGCAAGTAAGGATGGTGTTGCTGTGAAAGTGAAAAACAAACAGAAAATGTTTATCTTATTCTCTACTTTCTGGGATGAAATTACAAATTCATAGAAGTAGTATTATATGATTTTTCTTGGACATCATGCCATGAAGTGGGTAGGAGAATCAAAATTTGTCTTGACATACTGTGCTTTTACTATTTCTTTCTTGTACAGTGGATAATAGTTTCTCACCTATTAAAAAAAAAAGATTCCAATTTCACTTCTCAGAAGAACAATATTAATTTGGTTTAAAAAGTAATAGAAAATTGACCAGAGTTTGAATAAGCTAGCTTTACTCAAGCAGCTCCTGTTATCAGAAGAGCTGGAAACAAGTTGAGGTTCCCTCAACCTACTAGTTCTCTGAAGATTGCTAATCATACGAAAACAAATCTAATGGTACGTGTGCATTGTCACCAGAAGTGTCTTTAAGATGTTACCCTGTTAACTACATTGATGCCATGCTCCTGATTTTTATACCGCTAATTGAAAAAAATACAGAAAGGTTCTACTGGAATCCTTCTGAGAAACTAATCTTTGCAGTCACCTTTTTGATCTCCTTCATTTCTGACTTATCTTTTGCCAGGATCCAGGGGATTAAGGAAACCAGTGACTTTGGGGGCTCCTTGGAGCCATTTGAATGCCCTGGGGCTTTTTGTGGTAGCTCGTGGGCTCAACAGCCTTTAATGGCTCATCTTTCATCCTGCACAAAACTACAACATGCAGCACCATATGCCCTGCAATGTATAGTTCTTTGTGGTTTTGGTGGGTATTTAGACACAGATAGTGTTCTGGGTCCTTAGGATGTGTGCAATAAGAAATTTATTGTTTGTTATTTCACCCCTGAGAAGAAATATGGAGAGGTGTTGCAGAATGTCTTTTGATCAGAGGCGTACATTTCTGCGTGAGCCGGTGAGCTCTAGTTCTTGAACTGTTTTACCTCTTTTGGCGTAGCTGGGCCGTTCGCAGGTCCTTTGTGGAGGCAGCGGAATATCTGCAGCCGTGCCCCAGCCGCTCGGGGCTGTGCAGTGCGTGCAGTGCACCACTGGACACTTGGTCCTACCCCAAAACTGTGGACTGAGCTCCTCTGGGAGCGGTGTGCTCACTTCTCCTCAATGTCTATAAAACAGTCGTCGAGCTCTGCCGTCAGACTTGCAGCACATGACCAGTCCTGTACGTTCTTTACGGCAGGTATGATCAGCCACCAGAATTTCGAGGGAAGAATAAATATGTATCGCCAATTAATTACAAGCATGTGCATGTGTATACGTATATGTAGTTCCCGGTTTGCTTCCTTGCCCCGTTTAGTGCAAACCACCTAAGATCTTAGGACCCAGACAGGGTCTCCCTCTTCATTCATAACCAACTAAACCAGCAGTAATCCTCGTGAGCAATGCTGCTCAACGTGCTCGAAAGGAAGTTCATGAGAGCTGGAGATAAAAACATTTTTGGTCAACAGCCAAAGACAGTCAAGCCCAAGCCTGATGGTTTTTATAGTATTGCAAAACTTGCCTGTTTGCCAAGACCTTCCCACAGTAACCAAAGACAAGGTACAACAGTTCACAAATATTGTTAAAGAAAAAAGAACCTGAAGGTGAAAATAAAATCCATTCTGGTATCCACTTGGACAAAAGCCTTTGCAAATTACTCTAATGAGGTGATAAGATAGTATGGTGATAAAAACCTTGTAAATCAGACATGTTTGTATTGCTTTTAAATTAAACTAAGTTGACATCAATGGAAGATGATTGAAAAATTTAATATATAAAATGGGAGACATAAAACGAAACTGAAGGAGAGAACAAAAATCAAATACTGTATGGTAATGCGTTTTCAGATGCTACAGGATGAAGTAAGCATAGCACAGAAGCTGTAGTCAAATTAGCCAGTATTCCCTGTGAGCTGATTCAGCCATTCTTGGCTTTTTTTTTTTTAATTCCTTGTGAGACATTTTATGTTCTCAGAGCAAATATGTAGATACATACATAACATATTATGTGATGTGTGTATTTAAAAATGAATATATTGGAGATACAGTATTAGCTATTGTGTACTGCAACCGTGCCATTGTACGGTAAATGGAGAATCTTTTGCATTTCTGTGGTAATAATGTGACTATATGCTATTATGAAAAATAACGCTAACATCAGAAGCTCAAGTGTCAAGTAGCCTTATTCAGGTAACCGGAAGCACTCGGGTTATACAGTTATCTCTAATAACCACAGTGCCCTGTTTTGAAAAGTATTACTTCAGATGCACTTCAGTTATTTTAAAAGATACTTGAATGTTTTTGGAAGAAGCATTGAAAAGTTCTGGGCCATAATTTAGTTCTGTGTGAAGGTGTGTGTGTGTGCCTGCATAAACTTTGATTTAAATGGAAGATTGCTGAAGTTCAAGTAAGCATGTTTGTGACAGATAAATTGTTAGTGAACTGTAAGAAAAGCAGGGTATCTTAGTTATTTGTAAACTGTCTTCATTTCAAACTAACCTACATTTGTGAGTTAATTTATTTTTAATCATAATTAAATGATAATCTAGCATATGGTTATCATAAAAAATA
This sequence comes from Haliaeetus albicilla, assembly GCF_947461875.1. Lineage (NCBI taxonomy): Eukaryota > Metazoa > Chordata > Aves > Accipitriformes > Accipitridae > Haliaeetus > Haliaeetus albicilla. Next base: position 22,896,605 of record NC_091505.1, on the reverse strand, counting down.
CAGTAAGTAGCTGGAAGTTGAAGTGGAAAGTTTGTGAGTTCATGCTAGTATTATTAACTGGTCACTGATAACAGAAAAAGCATTAAGGCAACAATCAAAGTAGAAAGGATTATATAACAAATAATGTATAGGTAAATATAGATTGCATATTTTTTAGGAAGTTTAAAGACTCAATCAAAGGAGCCTTGGTGCTGCACAGTTGGTTATAATTATTCAGCTTCCCTCACTTTTCTGCCTTTGCTCCCAATCCCAGTCTGCCAGATGAACGCCTCTCTGTGTGCCAGTTGGATCCTTGCATCTTACTTGCACAATGAGAGTATGGTTATTTCTTATAACCATGGTAATGAATATGCAAATATCATTAAATTAATTGGCAGTTACAGTTTTCTGTGCAGTCTCAGCACAGAGAATTCTGAGCAGTTAATAGAAAAGCGAAGAAACTGAGGCCCATAGGCAACCTATATAAAATTGTACTTTTTTTGTTTATTCTGATTCAGTCCTTGGTATTACATCTTCTGAGTGTTGCACATGCTCATAATGTTTTTCTCTGAAACTCTTAGAAGTTCACTTTTGACATGAGTTCAAATTAAAAAAAAAAAACAACAAACCAACCCCTGCATCTATTCCAATAGCAGGAGCTTTGCTAGTCTGCAGAAAAGGAAATGATGGAAGCAGAAAGAGAAAATCAAACGCATTTTCTGTTTTCAAATGTTCAGTATATAGATAGTTCTGCTTGCTTCCATGGCTCCTTGTACTTTAATTTGAAGTATTGGTATAGACTTTTAAGGAAGATTTTGCTACCTGGTTTTATATACAGATATGTACACACACACACACACGGTAATAGTAAGTGCCTCAAGCTTTTTCATTTTTCTGTTAAAGCCTGCAGTCAAAAGCAGGCTTATTATTCAGTCCTGATTATGATAGCCATTACCAGGAAAGCTCTGATATTTTTACTGCAGCACACAATCACAGTGTGTGTCAGACTAACATAGGTCAGCAAGTTGAATAATTAGGAATGAGTAAAGGGCTATCACAAATGTACAGCGTCCATGTATTCCAGTGCAGTGAAAAATTCATATTCCTATTTAGACATGGACTTTTATAAGCATTTGCTGCACTACTTGCCTCCAGTGTGTAGTACATGCATTTCATTATTTCTTGAGTAATTTGGGAAAAAGATAAAGCATACTACGTACTGCTGAAGCAGTATTGTTTTTTGGTGTTTGACCATATATATGTCTACTACTTATAATGCAGATAAATGGTGGGAATTCTTCTTTAATGTGGATGTGTGCCCAATCCAGAAAGCTTAGCCTTTGTTTAAGGGAAAAAGGGAATTTGATCTCTAAAATCCCACCTGAGCAGTGGCTTCCTATTGCACTTAGTTTGTGTTAATTATATAGAGCAGATAGTCAGTAATCTTTGAAGATAATAAAGATTAATTTCTTTAGTGTTCTCAGCTAAAGGAATAAGTAAAATGAATGGATAGTTGTGAGAGAGTGATGTGTAGTTCTACTGTGTCTTCTGATTGCTTTCTACGTTACATCCCTTCTATGCATTAAACAGTAAAAATGTAGAAATTGTTCTAGAAATGACTGTATAGTGGTTTTCCTCAGCAGAAAGGAATACTGATGGCTTGAACTGGCAGCCAGCCAGTTCAAAATCTCAGTGGAAATCTATAGCTGGCTTAGACTTTAGTCTTTAATTGAAAAATTAAAATTAAAATGTAATTTCTTTGAATGTAGAGAAAATTGAAATACCTACAAATGTACTTTCTTGTCACGATTATACAGGTAAAATGACACGTTTCTACAAATTATTATTGTTGATGTAAAAGGCGTACATAATTTAGTGACAAGTAGTTTGGACATCTCAGTTTGAGACTTACTTTGAAGGGTACCCATGGGGGTTGACCATTAGTTGCACAGTGTTTTACTGAGAGTGAAATATTGAAGGTGAAAACCAGCAAAGCTTTTCATGACAGAAGCTCCAGGATGATGTACTTCAGGAACCAGAGGAGCCGTCTTCTGATTTGAAGTTATAGCTTGAACCATCTGTCTGTCTGAACTATCAGAAGGAAATTGTAGATGTGCTTTAACATTATTTAAGTTTTAAAAACTTCAGTTTAATGTTTCTATAGTAAAAATCCAAGGTGCATTAACGTATGGAAAGCTATTAATTTAGAACAGTTTTCATTTTCTGTTTTGAAGCCAGATGTTTGTAGGTGTCACCTTCCAATCTAATGAGTGCTTAAATGGCTTTCTCCCCCCTCTTTTAACACCGCATAACTTCATGTGAAGAAAAATCAATTCCCAGAGGCCCGCAACACGTGGACATATTTGATGAATGAGAAATAGTCAGTGCCATTTGCTCGTAATACAGCTTCTTGCAAGAATTTAAGACAAACAGGTATCATTAGGCTAATAGGGCGATACTGATATTTTTTGTGTAGCATCAGATTAAACTGTCTGCTATTTAGTGACTGGATAGGGCAGCCCAGAGCACGGGTGTTATGTTCACCAGAGTTAGTGGAAAAAAAAGTGAATTTCCCATAAATCCATTATTTTTGGTTAGGAAAAATGGAAGATGTGAACATTTTGGAAAACAGAAAAACCAGGGTGAATCTCTTCAGTAGTGACAAAGCGCTGATGGCGAACGCGTGTGGGACGGGGCACTCAGGAGTGATGGGGGTCAGAGCTGAAGATGTCCAGCAGGAGAAGGATGGAGCTCCCTGCATGTTTGCGGAGCTCAGGGTTGATTTCAAAGGCTGCTGCCTGCTGAGGCAAACTGAGGGATGCTGGGCAGTGACCTTTCTCCCCAGTTTTCATCTTTAACGCCATTTGAGAGCCACAGTTTTTTAGGTTCTTTCCTGTTAAAACATATGTATGATTCACAAAGTTCTGTTACTTTGTGCAAGATGAATGGAGCTGTCTGCCAGCTTCCCATGCGTGCACATGCACAGAAGTCAGCGGATGCCAGCTTTATAAACTATGTCAAACTTTAAGTAAAATAAACTAATTATTTAGTAGCTACTGTGGGACAGATGTTCTTGAGTTTTTTTGCAATGAACTGTACAACAGCCGGATAGGGAGGCTTTCAGGACTGTCAATATTATTAATTCAATTAATGCATAAAGTCATGTAGCTTTTAATGCTGGTTTTGCCTCCAGTGTATTTGTAGCCTCCATATATTGATCATCTTACAGATTCATTCTAGAATATGTTTTGTCTTCTTACATGCAGTATATGTAACTACATTTTAATAGGTATGCGAATGAATAATACCAATTTATAGAAAAATACTTTCCGTTGTAAATTCTTTCGTTTTTCTGCTAAGCGCAGGTGTTCTGTAAGCCATAGATGAATATCACATGTGAGATGAAGCTTTCTGGAGGGGTAGGGGAGGTTGTCACTGCACACAGTGCGAGTGACTGTGCCGCTCCTGTGTTGTGACAAGTCATCACATAACAAGCACAGATAAATGCCCCGCCCAGAGTGAAACACCATTATTATATATTCTGTTTATAAAACACCGTTAAAGAAAAAGTGTCAGTCAATCAAAAGAGGAGTGACATAACTTACTGAAATGAATGGGTTGGTGAAGATGTATGGTGTTGGGTGCTGAATGCATCCAAGAAGGCGATGGGAGGCAGTCACGTGGTGAAGGGACTCCAAACCTCCCAGTGTGCTGCAAGTGGGAGATTTCATGTTTTTGTGCTTATTTAAACTTGTTTCTTTAAAACCATTTGTTGTACTGCATATAGCAACTCATATGGTTTTTTTTCCCAGACAATTGTACTATAGAAATGTGTAGATTTTTTTTTTTTTCCCTGAGGGGTGATTTTTATAATCTTGAAGCAATGACTGATGTTGAAACAATTATTTTTCGTTCCCTTCCCACCCAACTTTCTTCTAAAATTCAAGTCAAAAGAGAGTTAACAAAAGATAGAAAGTTAAATCAAGGCTGTTGAAAAGTGTGAACTTGAAAATCTCCCTCCCAATCAGTTATGTCAGGGTTGCTTTCTTGTGATTTTAACAATCCCACTGATTATTCAGTTGTCAAAAGATTTCCCGGACAGGCAGTAATGGGCTTCTAATATGAAAAACAAGCACATTAAATCCACCAAATAAATAAAATCTAAGCATCTGAGTCTATGAAAAAGGCTATAACTGCATTTTCTTTTTCTTTTCTGGGTCTCCTTTGAAACAGACAAATAGCTCAATATGTAGGGCGTATGAAATTTTGAAGAGGGATATCTTTGCATTGTAAAGGTGAATTTAGTGAAGAATGCTGGAAGCATGCTGAAGTGTTCTTTTATTAGAGGAAAGTTGATAAATGGGCAGCTTTGAACTCCATGTTTGCCTTGGTATATCTTAACTCTTCGGCAGAGGGCTTTCAGAGGTGTGATACAACTAAGTCGCTTCTCATCAGTCAGAAAGAGTCATTGAGAAGTTGGTGCTAACATCAGCTGTGGTATTTATCCTTTATTCCATTAACTCATTTTATGCAAATTATGAAAATATTATCAGATATTAACAAATTATTGTGATGCATCTATATTTTATGTAGTTGCTTTAATATCAGCTAATAGCTAAATGGAAACAAACTGTTTAAAGCCATTTTGTAAACATTTGGTGGAAGAACATAAATAATAGACTGGTTTTAATAACATAATAAGAATACAATAAATGGAGCAAAAGCTCAATGACTGTAAGATGTGAGCAGTGTCTTGGTAACAAGACAGGGTAACAAGTGGTTATTGCATTAGCCTTTCACCTTTTGAGATTTGAATTTAACACCCGGTTGAGGCTGCAGTTAATGAAGTTGAGTGGTTTCATGCATTTTACTTGGTGCTCTTACGAGGGTTGGCTCTGAAAGGTCTCAGGCTGGGCTAGCAGATGTGTTGCAGGTCAGTGCTTGGTTGCCAGAGCTGCGTGAGGACCTTACAAAACGCCGCCTTCTCCTGGCTGTTTTGTCCCTTGGTATGTTACTAGTCAGTATGTTAATTCAAACCAACAAACAAAAAAAATACATTTCTAGGAGAAAAGAACAGCCAAAGGAGGGGCACTAAATTTTGCTGTTGCTCTTACCTGAAGCCACTGTTGTGGATGTTGGCCATCCAGGAAATCATTACCAAGTGACTGACAGGGAGGCTTGTTCGAGAGACTCTACGATCTATAAATAGCAGAGTAGTATGAAATTGTGACTGATCAAAATAAATGTGGAATGGAGGTTTTATTGAGACTTCCCTCACCCTTAGAGAAACCATTAAAAAATTAATCTAATTAGAGATACATATATTTAGCCAATTGTTTTTATTAAAAAGTCTTGTATGAAAGGAAGAAATTTGTTTCACAGATTAATTTCAAGTCATAAGCTACGTTGTGTTCCCAATGTTAGATGCTTAATGACCATGGATTAAGCCTAAAAAAAGAGTATAAAACTGATTTAGATGCAGGATATTTAAGTCAGTATTGGGTTTGATTTTTTTTTTTCTCCTGTAATTTCCGATTCTATCATTTGCGTGTAGGTCATGTTCTCATCGTTTCTCAGAGCAATTCTTCATTAAGGCTATGGCCATCCTGCCACCGTATGACTGCAGGTGTATGAATATGGAAAATGAGACTGGGCTGTGATGTATAGAAACCCATGACAAAGTAGCTGTAGGGGGATGAGGGAACACGGTTCAGATAGGCCAGGAAATGTCAGATGCATGTTTGGGCACTTAGGCGTGCCCGCTCTGCTCCCATGCTGGTACCGGTTCATACAAATACTGGTTATTAGAGTATAAAGCAGTTATGAATATGTTCTTTAGCTGGAAATGGTAATGATGCTTTTCAGACAGAATGTTCCACACATAAATATGAACCATGCTTATCTAAGAATACTTTTAAAAGCTATAGAAAATTACTGGGAAAATTTCCTAGGTCTGAATGTGTTACTATTTGAGAAAACGCAGGAGAGGGGCTCAGCTTCCTCCAGCAGAATCGGGTGACTCGGTGGGTGTTCTGTGAAACTTCCTTCCATGGTATGAAGAACGCTGACTCTCTGATCTGGTTGCTTGAAGACTCCCCCAAAACGTTCGTTGTAAGCTGACAGATTGAGCTGAAAAGAATCCATCATGTTCAGGTCGGGTATCTGTAAGCGTGCTTGGGGCGGTGTGTGACGGCAGAAGAACGTCAGCCATATGGAAGGGGCTTTCTCCAAGGTACCGGCGGGTGCAGTTGGTGTGTCTCCATGCGCCTGTTGGCAGCCCTGCTCCCTGAGAAAGGCATTGCTTTCAAACATGAGTAATTGATGAATTGTATGTAATATGCAAATGTGAATGCATAAATCTCCTGAATGACAGCTTAATTTATGTGAGCCTTTAAGAATGTGGGATTAGATTTTAATTAAATATCTTCAAAGGCACCCTGACTTACTCAGTTTTTTGGCTGCTGTCTTTATGAGAGTTTAAGAGGGGACAAAATCCTGATTTTAAACATACTATTTACTGTTTTTCTAATGAACTGTCATTGAATAAAATCTATATATATCAATGCATATATTCTAGGGACTATGTTAGATAAATCTAATAATAATGATAATCAAATAGAAGTGCCATGAAACTTGTTGGAATTGAAATAATTAGTGCAACTAGTTCACTTGTTCCCTTATGATTAAAATGAGTAAATGTCAAGTTAAAGCCAGTATAAATGTTTAATTTAATAGTTCACATTCAAGAAGTACCTTAAACTGCCAAAAACAAGTATTTGAATTTTGATGGTTACCGTTGCTTTAATTGTTGCCCCAAATGCGATGAATTTGATTGTTTCTATTAGGGCAGTTAGAGCTAAATCCCAGCATGGCTGCCTCAGCCAGCTTGTAGCAGCTGCAGGAGATTATCTACATGTGTAGAGCACTTTGAGCTACTAGAGGATAAATAGCGGGTGCCTCATTTCCTTGATCCTGGAAGGGTCAGATTATCCTGCCCTGGACTGAGCAAATGACTTCGGCAGTTGCTGAAGTTGAAGCGAGCAGGAGCAGTTCAGCTGGAGTCAGCAGAACCGCGGGTAGTATTAGTTAAGTACATCTTTTGGTGTTTTGCTGGACCAAGGTTTGTCAGTTTTGAAGAAGCGAAACCAGTATAGTGGGAAGAGGATGTAAAAAGACAACAAGAGATTTTTTGCTTGGAATTTAAATATGTGTAGAAGTCATAGTTAGACCTGAATAGTGCCATTGTCTTAAAATTCTTTTTTAAAAACAGGCAATTAAGCTAAGCAAAATAACTACTTCCTTTAGCTTGATCAACTGTCTAAAAGGATATAGCAAAAAAAAAAAAAAAAAGTATGTTACCCCTTCATAAAGACCTTTCATTTACACAAGGAAAGCCATGGTAAATAACAAATGTCAGCATGAATTTGTAGAATCGTGTCCTGAAACACTGTTCAAAGCAGATGGAAATTTAGGTATTTATGATTGACATTTTGCTAAACAGTTTTAAAAATGTTTTGTTTTTCATGGTACCCTGATACTTTTCAGGATTAAACATGTTCATTAAAAATGCTGTTAACCACATTGTGCTAGTAAGGCCCGATAGCATTGCAGAGGGCAGGGCCTGACGGGAAGGTTCCTGCTGTGTGCCATGGATGATCAGTGGTTTTTCGCATGCGGGGCATGAAATCATGGTTGATCACAGCAGAGAAATTTCTTGAGCTCCATTACAGTTTTCAAATTCAAACAAAGCTTGACTACATCTTATGGATGTGAATTTTAAGTAAAGTAGGTATTCATTTTTAGTGTAATTTAGGGAAGAATTTAAAAATACTCAGTAAGTCTGGTGCCCCTTACGTACTCAGCTGTATGATGGACCTGTTGGAGCAGGTCCAGAGGAGGCCCACAAGAATGATCAGAGGGATGAAACACCTCTCCTGTGAAGAAGGGCTGAGAGAGTTGGGGTTGTTCAGCCTGGAGAAGAGAAGGTTCTGTGGAGACCTCATTGAAGCCTTTCAATACTTAAAGGGGGCTTATAAGAAAGATGGGGATAAACTTCTTAACAGGGCCTCTTGCAAAACGACAAGGGGATAATGGTTTTAAACAGAAAGAGAGTTGATTTAGACTAGATATAAGGAAGAAATTTTTTACAATGAGGGCGGTGAGACACTGGCACAGGTTGCCCAGAGAGGTGGTAGATGCCCCATCCCTGGCAGTGTTCAAGGTCAGGTTGGACGGGGCTCTGAGCAACCTGGTCTAGTTGAAGATGTCCCTGCTCACAGCAGGGGGGTTGCACTAGATGACCTGCAAAGGTCCCTTCCAACCCAAACTATTCTATGATTCTGTGATCCTCTTTATGTATTCATCTGTAGTATTTCCATTTGCATTTTGCTCCCCTACTCACACCCATTGAGTCGAATCCTTGCAGTGAGACCAGAAGTTTCAGATCTCTTTTTTGGTTGAGGAACTGTCTTTAAATTGGTGACCTGCTCTACCTTTTGTGCAGGCCATTACTCCTGATGCAGGGGTAGAGGAAAGATCTCTCTCCATCAGCTCCTATGGAATTTTTGGGCATAGCGTGGAGGTGTTGGCACTGACTTTTTCCATCCAGGGCGAAGCAGCTAGAGGAAAGGGTAGGAGCTTTATTTCCTCTTGTGTTCTAGGTCATTCTTCTCTTTATTTGTCTCTTTAATACCATAATACTAGTCCAGGGAAAGTAGTTGTGATGAGACATTTCCCTACAGTAGGAGGGTAGGCTCGTGGCTGTGTGGATATGAGGCCAAGAGCAAAGAGTTTGGGGGGATATTCTAGAGGCAAATAGCTGTGACATACTGATCAGTTGGGGTAGATGTTGATGAGAAACATGAATGTTGAAGGAAATTGATTTTGAGTCTTGTATCATACAGGTTTTTTTGTTGGACATAACTTTTTTTTTAGCTACCTTAGTTTTAATTTTTACTCTTAATTTAATACACTTGCAAATTAGGTCACTCTTGTAAATTCAGTACAATATGCAAGCGTGCTGCATTTTTCAGTTTTTTGGTGCAAGTACTTAACCGCAGCCTTTGGTCAACTTTTCATTTAGTTCCTGTGTTTTGTGCATGGCGGTTGGAAAGATGTTTAGTTATCAGTATTAGAGTTTACTGTCTGAAAGTATTGGCTGTTGCATAAACCGTGATAACAGATGAAAGAACAAACTTACAGTTGCTGTAATTGCAGTATTTTTTAATGCAAAAAAGTAAACAAAATCTCTAGATACGCTGCTTTTTTATTATCGAGACTAAAGACTAAGAATTTCTTGATTGTAGGATTGTAGACTACATACACCAGTGAGAGACATTTCTGAGGTTCAACAAGGAAACACTTCTGGTATCAAATAGAAATCTCTCCTTTTAAAAAAATTGCTGAGAAAAAACATCACCAAAGTAGGGGACCAGAAATTTGCCTGGAAGGAGTTGCTAAAAGTTTCAGAAATAATCTCATTAAGTGGTGCAACCCCCTAAGTTTAAACTGGTTTAATTTTTTTGTTACTGCTTTTTTTGTAGGCAGAACTTGGTGATAGTTGTCAGCTTTTTTTTTTTTTTTTTTCCCCCCCTTCTCCCCACCCTGTCTCTGTTTGCACCCTTCTGGGCCTTCTATGTTTCACAGTATCTCCCTTACATGGCAGGATCTGGGGGGAATATCTGAAGGCAAAGTGTTTCCTGTACATCATTAAATCTTCTACATTTGGACACTGATGGATAATGTTAGCTAGGTATTTTATTACTGCATTATTTAATTAAGTTGACCTGTTCCTAATAGATTAATGTTTCCTGCAATTATGCCTGCATTTAAAACTCTAGCCTTTAAAACTTTAAAAAATAAAATTCTAATAAAAATAGCTGTATAGATAAAAGCGTGGTACTGAATTGAATTTCTTTCCAGATATTTTTGGTTTTATGTTGCTAAAGATCAAGAGCTATTTTAAATCATAAGATTGAAAAAGTCAAGTTAAAATAACCCTAGGATGGAAAATGCAAATATATATAATTGCTAAAGGTAAAATTCAAATACAGAAAAGAGAGAAGGCCAGTGGTTTTTTTTTCTGAACATCTTTGTGTTGATTCTCCCATTTTTAATTTTGCCCAATGTCTTTTTAGTTTGGAATCAGTTTGGGTAAAGGACTGCTGCTTTGTGAAACTCTCAGTTGGATCCTGATAGTTAATACAAAATTGAGGCTCCTGTAGACTATGATAGGTCTGAATGTCTTTACCAAAAATGCGAATGTTAAAATACATGGCGAAAATTTTCTGGACTTTAATGTGCGTATCAGTCATTGATTGTGTATTTCTTGGCCTTAAGGTTAGAACAGATATCCAGTCTCGTTTTGTTTTTTTAGTCATTCTCAGGTGCTTCTTTGTTTCATTTTCTGATATTAATATAGTATGTTGATACAGCTTATAAAATGAGTGCTCATTTCTTCCAAAGACTTTCAGAAACTGAAGTCTAATATATTTAACTGATTTCAATCTCAGCATCAATTTATAAGGCAGTATGCATGTATTGTAATTAGGTCTATTTGAATAATTTATGATGGTCCAAAGTTTAATGCCATTAAGAAATGCACACAAGGATAATCCTGGAGTTCTTACTTGGTGCACAGACCTGCAAAGAGAATTTGTCTGTTGTTCCCATGAGCTTTGAGAGTTATAGCATTTTATAGGGTCAGCATTTTATAGGGTCAGCCTTGTTCAGGTAAATGATAACATTTCTATCGAGCTGTACTATAGTAGGGATTAACAGGGACAGCAGCATTTGGTCCACAATGGAAGGGATGTGCTTTCTGAATTGTGTGATCAAACTCAACCTTTTTATAACTGACTTGAAAATATATTATTATTAAGAAATTAAAACTTGAGCAATTCTAAATCATTTTTACACTATGCAAAATCATTATTATTACTATTAGAAAGTTAAAAATGAGCACACTCCAGAGAAACAATGCAGTATTAAAAGCGAACTGCATTATACTTCTTTAGCAAAGCATGTTTTAAGAAATTAAAATAAGAAAAAAGTTTTCAAGGCTTCATAACTTTTCTCTTCTGTTTATCTTAGGAAATGGCTACATCCAATGACAATAAAAATCAATGAGTAAATAAACACAATGAGAACATGCTTACCAAGCACCAAACTTTGAGATTTCATGAAAAAAATTGAGCTTGCAATGAATTACTGTAAAAATGTTTGTGTACATTTTCCTTTGAGATTACAACAGTGCAACCTAAGCAGAATTTCATCGCAGACAGATTTCATGTGATTTGAAAATAAATGGCTTCTGATGTATTTGAAAAAGAATGAAGTTATGTACTTTACACTTCTTTTAATGTCGGTTAATAATGGTAGAAAAAGCTTTAAAATAACTGTGCTCTTTTAAGTATCACTGGAAAATAACCTTTTCAGTTAGCTAAGGAATTTATTCTGTCGTTCATATTTGCTGAAGGGAGAGCTGTACAATTAAAGCTAAGAAGCAGCAGTGAGCAATGCTGAAGGAGAAAACTGGAAGGGTTGTAGCATTGCTGTTGTCAAGAAGAAAACCAAGTTTGTTACGCATCATTACCAAGTAATGTGTCTGGTGCAAATCTCTATACTATACATGTTTTAAATCTGAAATGTCTCTTCGGATATTCTGAAATAATGGCCAGAAGTGTGGAGTGGTGACATCTCTGTAAAGTCTGTTTTTCAAAGTTGTATAATCATGGTAGTGAAACCTTAACCTGTTCCTTTCACTTTCCCAGCTCTGCCCCACAGGTGGCTTGCAGGTATTTGGGCTATTCTGTGCCTTTATACCATTTCTGATTTAAAAATTATAATTGTTGATCGCTACAGTGCCATTAGAGCAGTGAAAAAAGTTGCACTGTTTTTGCTGGTATGTGCCAAGATCTGCTTAGATGTGGTGGTTTATTTTGAACATTCTTTTCGCATCTGCTATTTACCACATAGAATACACTAATGTAAATCTTAATCTTTCAGTTTAAATCAGTTCATTCTTATGACTTAATTATTTTGACTGCTGTGTTTTCAATTCCCTCTAGCTTGGTAATATCTTTCTTGTAATTAGGTTGCTTAGAAATACACATGCAGTTCCAGGTATAGCCATACAGGAGCAGATGAGTTAGGGCAATTTCTTCCTTTTCTGACATGATGCTTCTAGGCGTGCAGCCCAGCAAAAAGTTGGATATTTTCCTTGTTTTATCACATCTGCCTAATTTGCAGTCTTTTATAACACCTAAATGTCTCTCAGCATATTAACATTACAGATGTTGCCTCTCTTTTTGAGAGCTACATTTGCATTATTTTTCACACTTCGTTAATTTTGCTTTTTAAAAAAAATGAATTCATTTTTAAGCTGCTTTTATTCATTCTCACTGAAGGTTTTTGTAATGTTTCCACTTTCCTGTCAAGGCCATCTTTTATGTGAGATTTTGTTTAAACTTTTTTGCTTTCCTTTTAGAACATCTATGAAGATATTAGATGGAGTTAGAGCCAGATCAATTTATTGCTGAATCTTCAGGGTAGCTCTTCTCTGTACCATCATTCGCTCTGTTTCAGTCTGTGAGTGCTCACATCCATACTAATCTTTTATTGGAACAAGGCACTCTGTTACTTGATTTTTCTTTTTAAATTACAGTCTAAATGTATTGCATCTTTTTTTTTCCCCATATAGCAATTAATTCTGCAAGTCTCTTTCTAGAAAGATTTTATTCTGCCTAATGGCAATGCAACTGTGTGCTGTCAACATCCTGAGATCATTCTCTTTATAGTTGTTTAACTATTTATCAGAAGCAGAAGTTATTTCTCCGTATCAGTAATTACCTAGACCTACCTAGACTGGACACAAACAGAACAGATTTTCATGCTGCCTTCTCTGGACTCATTAAAGTATTTCTTCAATAAAAGCTATTTTTAAAATTAAGGGAAAATAAGTCATTGGCCTGGAAACTAATTACATTGCTTGAACTCAGGTTTTGCGTCTTTGTTTTTAATAAAAAAAGAAAATTACTAGTTAAAAATACTCTTTAGAAACAATTTCTTCTGCAGCTGTAAATTTTTTCACTAGGGTGATGGGTATGTTTTCATGCATTGTTGATACAGAATTGAAGCTGTCCCCTCATGATTTCAGTTGCAGTGCAGGGTGGATTTTTCTGTTCGCAGTTACTTAAATGTGTCTGTAATACAAGCTTTAAAACACAGTCCAAACACCTCTTAAAAATGAACAGTGCTTTCCACCTTTAATAAATTTTGTAAGATTATTATGGAAGAAAATGCGAACTAAAACCCCACAAAATTGTGGTGATGGTGTCAGGAATGTAAGTGGTAATTGTTTTCCTGGTGTTCCAGACACTGTTTGTGTGTTACAGAAATGCTTTCCATTCCCACATAACTCTGGTATATGCTGTAGCATATAGGGTGTAGTTAAAGGCTCTGTCGCTGCCCTCTGTGAAGTTACCTTTGACATTGATAAGAGCATCTGTGGTATTGGAAACAGGGTAAAAACTTAGTGTTGTACTGAAACTGCAGAAGGCCCTCATGTCTTGGTCTTAGCTTTTGGACAGCTATTTGAGGAGAGGGTAAGTCAGAGTCCCTGACAAACCACAGAGCCATTGTGGTCACTTAAAGATCACAGTTCTGTGAATCTTTGTTTCTTCATTATTTTTTTATTTTCATAGAATCATAGAATCATTTAGGTTGGAAAAGACCTTCAAGATCATCAAGTCCAACCATCATCCATGCCCACCAAACCATGTTATGGAGTACCTCGTCTACGTGCTTTTTGAATACCTCCAGGGATGGTGACTCAACCACTTCCCTGGGCAGCCTATTTCAATGTCTGACACCCTCTCAGTAAAGAAATTTTTCTTAATATCTAACCTAAATCTCCCTTGCCGCAACTTGAGGCCATTTTCTCTTGTCCTATCTCCAGCCACCTGACAGAAGAGACCATCACCCACCTCACTACAACCCCCTTCAGGTAGTTGTAGAGAGCGATAAGGTCTCCCCTCAGCCTCCTCTTCTCTAGACTAAACAGCCCCAATTTGAGGGTTTTTTTTTTCATTAATACTGAAGTCAAGGAGCCAATATTCTTAAAGAATACCAATCTGTTCCTTTTTGAAAGCTAATTGTTTACATGCCGAGTACTAGTTGCTGCTGTTGCTAACCCAGAACAGTTCTCTAATGCCTGAGATGTGGGAGAACTCGCGCTGTGGCAGCTGGTCAAAAATGTTATTGATATTTGTTCATCTTTATCCACCTCTTGAAATAGTGCAAGTCTGATTTTGTGTTTCATATAGTTGCTGATACTAACTTACTTCCTTGTAACACTAAGGAAAAGATAGCTTTTTTTTCTTTTCTGAATTTATTAGAAAAAACCCAAACCCCTAAAACTTAAATTTCAAGGAAAGAAAAGTATATCTAAAATGATAGAAATGGGTAATAGAGGGACACATTAAATTATGTGAACGAGAGCAGTCCAGATGACCATCACTATGGAATTAAGTTAAGCAGTTGAGTTTATTGTCAAATCAGTCAGTTTACTGTGTGATGTATTTGATAATTCTCTTAAGTTAATTAGTTCCAACCAGGTATTTTATAGCACTATCGCCTGGCTGTAAAATAATGCAGCTGGTTCATTTTCAAATGGGGGAGTTGTCTTACATAATTTCTCTACAGCTTTAAAAAATATCTTCATGTTATCTGGAATAAAGCTAAGCTGGAAATTCTGTCAGCCGTTTAGTCCAAGGTGATTACACCAATTTGAGAATGTCAACAATTACACAGTACTCATGTTTAATTAGTAAAAGGGAAGCACCTGTATTTTTAGAGGAAAAGACTCCAGGATTAGACTGTACAAATTCAAGTTGTTACAAAAGACAAAAATGAGCATATTATTCATCCTTGGGGAAAATCAGTCACTGGATGGGCTCCGTTCATGGAAAAAATGTGACAAATAGTTCTTTTTGCATATGGTCTCTCCATGCTTTTGTACTGATGCATATCAGTAATGATGTTTACAACTCCTTTGTCTGTCCAACAGCAAAACAAAAAAATTAAGAGCGCTTCTGGTGGTTAGACAGACCTGTAACACTCTCACTTGAATATCTCAAATTTTACACTTGACATATCATTTCAGACTGAAAATGTGACTTTTTATTTATTTTCTTTAAATCATTTTCTTAATGCCTCAACCAGATGGTGGTTTAAAAATAGGCAACATTTCTCTAAGAGTTTTCTTAAGACCTTTCTTTGGCTTTTAATTGCACATTTATAATTATGTTCTTACAAAAAGATAAAAGAGTTTTGAAAGATTATTCTTGGCAACAGACCTAAGGTGAAAACCTGCTGTTTTAATGCGTAAATTATAATGTGTGCAGTTGTGAAGAGTGGTTTTGTGAAATGCTCAAGTAAGCGCAAGAATCTAAGAGAGCTGTCAAAGAGTTTGCAGTCTAAAGGGGCTAATGTTCATTGAAAAACAACTCATAATATGCTGTGCCTGAAGGCTAAATGAGTAGTTTAAGTTAAACACGATCACTAACTTTCTGGAAGACAGATAAAGGAAACAATTGTTCCTCAAGCAAAGTTAGAGAAATGAAAAAAACAGCCTCACTTTGATGCCTGTTTAAAATCATTAATTTTCCTGTAAGCTAATGTAAATCAAGGATTAAACAGAAACTGTTACCATCTGACCCTTATAAACTAAACTTCTGTGTGGCTCATCTATTTGAAGTCAAATCTATCCATACATCTAAACAGGAAACTGAAGGAAAACATTTTTTTCTTTTCATTTCCCCTATCCTGCAAACTTTTTCAAAACCTATTTCCTTTTAAAATTTAGTCTGCATACTTACACATTGTTTTTTCTTTCCCTGCCTAGGGTTTTGTAAACCTGCCACCAGTTCCTATACAGAGTGGTATAAGCGGGTGCTCTCTGGGCACTGCAGTTCACCCATCTGTAAATATTTCTAAAAGTGCCTATCTTTACAGGATGGTTTTGGACCGTGTGAGGGATCCAAGCTCATATGTGAGCTCCTGGGTAGCATACAAGTATCATAACTATGATCGGTTGGATTTCATGACTAAGTGGCAAATGCTGGGGATTCAGGATTACAATTTGTACCTACAGTTCAGGGTGATTTTCACCTTGTAGACCTGTATTTCTCTGTCTATAATGACATTGATCTCTAGAAAATACTTTGAACTCTACAGATGAAATTATTATATATTAGGTTATTATTATTACTATTATTTATTTGCTGCAAGGATAAATGACATATTTCTGTTGCTCACCACTTAGGTTTGACGATTGTTGACACTTCAAAAAGGTGATAAATATCTAACAGATCCTGTTATCATCTGTCATGTTGGAGAGATACATAGCTCATGGTTTATAGAAAACACTTTGTTCTGTGAATATGCCTGTTTTCTTGTGTGTGTGTTTGTCAGAAAAATTCTCATCTTAATGGACTGACTTGCTTTATGTAGCTTCATTATCAGATGTTTCCATGATACAAGATGGTCATTTTATACCTGGTCAGTTAAGTCTCATACAACATTGTGAGGAGTTTGAAGTCAGATTATTCACTCTTCTGCAAATAATCTGACTGTAAAGGCCAGATATTGACAGTGAAGAATTCACAGCCCTTAGAGGTACTGAGTTGTCTCCTTCCTTTTGGTCATGTCTCTGTTCTGCCTTCCTAGCCCCTTGGTGCACAGTTATGTCCCAATATAAGTTGCTTATAGCAGCACTGTCGCAATTTATGATGTGTTATTCCTAGATAACAGACATGCAACAACTTTGGGTGTTGCACTATCATGTATTGAGTTTCCAGAGAGTCGGTACGCATTTTCTGTAATCCTTGTCTTTGGTAGAGTTACATAGGATACATAGAGTTACATAAGATAGCTGATACCCGAATATTTCATGCAAACAAATGCGAGGTACGCAGTGTTTCTAAGCTGTGTGTGGCAGTATTCAGTATATTGCTTCACATGGCCATTTTGGTTGCTTACCATTGTTTCTTTTCTCTCCTTGCATGTCTGTAGCCTAAAAAGAGGGGAAGTTCTAAATGGTTTTAATTTGTCACACACCTACAAAATAATTTTGAGATACATGCCTGTGCAGTATCTCATGTGGAGGGTGCATCTGGATCTTCGACTGTCTTGGTACTTGTTCTTCTGCCAGTTTGGCTACGAAAGATGTAGTCCCATGTCTGTGTCTGCCTGATTTAAATGCATTTCTGAAGAATCCTGTATCTGCTGTTTGGCAACATAGTTAGCCCATGAGTCCTTCAGGAAAATGTCCCTCCCTAAACAAAATAATATAGTCAATATGGGAGGTGTTTTATAATTTTTTCTTCAATAACTGGATGAAGAATATAAAGCCTATTGCTTTTGAAAACAATTCTCATGCATGAGCAGTAGCGTGCAAGGTTTTTCTTAAAGACATGATGATAAGGAAGATGATGCTAGAACAGCAAATTCCTGCCATTCACAAAGGAGGGTCTGTTATAGAACATAGAGAAAGAAATGTAGAGGAGCTTTTGGAGTCCTAATAATTGGCATTTGAAAACACGCTTTTAGCAAGAAATCTGACAAGAATTCTGTCTTAATATAGTGTCTGCATGCTTCCCCACTTCTTTCTGTAGTTCACTCGAGCTAGTTAATAAGCGTGTTGGAAGATCGAGGGGGAAAACAAGCCTCAGAACTCTGAAACTGGCACTTGTCGAACATACAGCATCGAAACAAGATGTAGCATGTGTCAGAACTGTCACCTTCTGCAAAAATGTCTTTTTCTTTGGTTTTGCAGTTGATTAAGTAATAGTTGTATTCATCTGCCTTTTCGTTGTTGTATGGAATCTGTATATCTCTGACTGGTCCAGTGGAAGAGGATAGCAAACTTACTGTGCTTAGTAGGATAAATGATTACAGTGTTAAAGCATGATCCCACTTGCATTGAAAGGAAAAAAAAGATTCTTGTAATGATTTTGAGTGTAGCAAGATAGGACTGAAATGAATTTGGCTCTGGACCAGATAATGCTCTTTTGTTGATGTTAAAACACTGGGCACAGCAGTGATTACAACATAAGAATACAAAAGAGGCTTTATTTATACTTTACTTTTTCTTTCATGTTTCCAATCATAAAAATAAATATGTCTTATTAGAACAGAAAAATTCTACTTGGTTTGCTTTGCATGCTGGGAGGCATTAAGTATTCCCTTTTTTTTTAGGGGAAATGTGTCACTTGCATTTAACTCAGATAAAAATAAATGAAGATAAAACTAATTTAATTTTAGAATATAATTTTTTTGTATTTGTTGAACAACTGTTGTTTTAAAATGGATAGCCTGCTGAGAAAGAAACAAAGCCACTTCAACAAAGCAGGAAATCAATAACCACAAGAAAGCCTAAAGAAAATTAATGCATACAGTGTGAGCAAGTGACATAGAAATTATTTTCTGGTGTAAGAATGGTAATAATAGAAGGCATATGGAGCGGATGAAAAGCATGGTAGAAATATACATAGAAAAGATGTGTTCTCTATTTCTATTTATAAATAATGACCTCTGTGTTACAGTATTTAAACTTTGAAGGGTCTAGATGGTGGTTTTCTTCCTGATTTCCCCACCCCCTAGTCCTAGGTAAATATTTATGCTTGCAAAATTTAGTAGGCTGGCAGCCATGGAAACGTATGTCTTTCATTTATCTCCAGGAAATCTGATTACAAACATTCTTTTACTTGAATTCTTTTAGTCTTTTTCAACAGCTTTTAAAAAAAACCCATCATTTTTACTAAGGAGCAGTGAATTGTGCATATTATGTATGATTGCAGTTCTGTTGAAGTCAGTGGCAAGACTATATTTGCCCATAGTAGGAGCAGAATTGTACTTATACAATCTCTTGCCATACAAACCAACACACATCTTACGTTTTCTCTGTCTTCTTGAAGCCAAGTTAAATGTTGATTGTTCAAACTGAGGAAAGCAGAAGTGGATGCTAGGAAGTTAACACATAGCACATAGTTTTGGGAGAGACGAACCTTTCAGCCTGAAGGGAGATCTTTTTAAAAAACCAACAGCAGTTATGACTTGTCTGATGAACCATTCTATCTAATCTAGGAAATACTTTATGTCAGGAAATCCCTGAATTTGTCAGTAACTCATGCCACTTTTCAGTGCCCTGAACTGATTTTGGCTTTTTCTGCACTTTGGTTCTTCCAGTTTTTTCCTCATCATATATGACAGTCTAGATGATTTAAAAAAACAGATTTACCAAATGATGTTGTGTTTCTCTGTCAGTGGCAAACCAGTTGTAAATGTGGTGAGAAAGGTTCATGAGTGTAGCTGTTGATAGAAAACCAGACAAGCTTTTGGTCAGAAAAGTAATTCTTCAAGTCAGATATTAAAAAAAATAAGTAGTATTTGAAGCTAACTATGAGTTGAGAATAATTGTTCTCATTTGGATATGTTAGACCACCTGGGAGGAAGACGAGGGAAAGGGTAAATGTTGCTGGTGGAGCAGAGGAAATATTACCAGAAGGGAAAGAGTGATGCTGTAATCTCTTAGGGGAGGGAATGAGACCTGCTGCTCACAGAGTACAATGGGGAGAGGTCAGGTAGGAATTAGATATCATGAAACCAGTGTTTATTGAATCTGTGTTATCGGTAGCAAGCTGAGTTACAGATTCTAGTGGAGAAATACTCCTTCCCACACAATCAACTCTAAGGTTGGCCCAATTCAGAATCAAAGAGTGCAGCGTGGTTTATTTACACAACCATTTCAATCATCTGCTGTTATAAAGAGTTTTCATCGGGTAAAGGTTTTGTGTGTCTGTGTGCATACGTGTGCCCCAAATATGGCAAGTTTCTAGCATTACTGCAGGGTAAGTTTTGCTTAACATAATTGAGATTACTACTCTGGTTTTATACTGAGGTAACAGAGAGAAAAATTCAATTGTAAATCTCCTGTGTATCAAAATACTCCTCTCCTGCCTCTTCTCCAGCTTCAACTCCCTTTGCTGACCTAGGAAGCTGTTCGTAGTAGTGACAGTCCTGATGTGATGCTGCAAGAAAATTCTTATCTTTTTCAAGAGCCCTGTGGCAGTATTGAGATAAAGGGTACAAATGGACCAAGGTTTCACCTCAAATGCAGATTAAATTTATTAGAATATCATTTTTAATCAGGGTTTGGGCAGATTCAAAATCAACTTGGAGGGCAAGATCCCTGATCTCTTTTGGAGAGGCTTTAACCTCAAGAACTGTGAGGCTTTAGGGTCTGTTCCTAAGCCTGCTACTAAAGTCAGAGTCTCTGAGGTCGGGAGACTTACCGAGGTGGTACCTACCAACCACCATCACAGCATTTCTCAAATAATTTGCTACTCCTTACAAAAGCTGCCCTTTTATTCCATATTGTTGAGGCATTTACTCCTTCATAATAATATTACTAACTTTTCTGTCTGGAAAAAATCACTACAGGTACTTTCCTTAATTTAATTCAGTCATGTTAATTTTTTTAAAAGATGAGTACAATTCTTTTCTTTAGAATTTTTTTTTAATATCACTAATACAAGCAGAGGCAACACTGTGTACCTTGGGGATAGTTTTTAAGTCACTTCCAGGAGAAGTGATGTGAATATTTGTTGGACAAGCCACAGAACTTACTGTTTAGCATTTCTTTTCATACCAAAGTTTTTCTTTTTTTCTGAAGAAAACTTTTTAAAAGATAAAAAAAAGAATAACTAGAGCACAGGGTTGGTTGGTTTGCTTTTGTGTATTTGTAGTTAAAATTACGGCTTTCTCACATTCCTGCACTAAAGCTACATCCTTTGCTTACTAGCGGCAGACCAGCTTGCCGTGTCCGGCAGCGCAGTCCCTCACGTGCCACCCGTCGTGGGTCAGGATGAGGACAGGGAGATCCCATTTCCACAGAGGTGCCGCCATCTTGCTGCTGGTGGGGCTGTTGCAGAGCCGGCGGGAACCGGCTGGAACCGGCCGCGTCCAGCGCAGGGCGGCCCCTGAGCTCCCCTCTCCTCACAGAGGCCCCTGCAGCCCCCCGCTACCAAAACCTGGACACATAACCCCAATACATAGCGAAAGGCCTCGGAAGCGCTATCTTTTGATTTGCTGCCAAAAATATTAAGATGTTATTTGTTCAGTCTCTGACTCCATGCATATGGAGAAAATTTCTGTTGAGTGTGCTTTTCAAAGTAGGGGGAGAAGGCAAGGAAATATCCTGTGGCTCAAAAAGCAGTGAAGGTTGAATTTTTTCTTTCTTTCTTTTTTTTTTTAAATAGTAGAAAAAATGATTGCAGGATTGATTATTGGGAAAAAATTAAGAATGCAGTGGATAATCCGTCACTTAAGGTCTTTAAGATGAAAACTAGATGGTCCTCTCAGAGCCATGCTCTAGTTTATTTTGAACATGTGAGCCCACATCAAGATTATACGCTCAGGAAGGAACAATTTTATTTTTTTTTTTTTTTTTTTTTTAGCTCACAGGACAGGAGTCCTTTTAATTCTCTAAAAACCAGAATCATGGCTAAGATTTATCTCAAAGGTCAGAGACTAGACTTACACTGGTATCGATCCTTGATGCCACAGAGCTATCTGCCAAAACATCGTCTGAAGACATGTCAAGGAGCGAGAGGAGGGGTAGCCAGGCCCTGAGAACATCCCCATGAGTTCGTACCGTAGCAGAGATCGCTCTTCAGATGTGTGCAGGTACTTGGTGTATTTGGTAGTTTCCCCTTGGAGCCCTCGCTAGATGCATGTATTTCTAGAAACTGTGAATAGTTTAACCTTGAATTGAAGGAATGGCATTTATTGTCCTTGGACACAGGAAGGAGATGAGTCTGCAGCATGGGATCGGTTCTGGGCTCATCCTGATCAGTGGTTTTCCCCTTGTGTCTTGAGAGTTTTACTGACAGGTAGGGATAGCGTAAGCAGGCCTGTTTAAATGGGCTTGGTGTACGGTCCCGTTCATATTAGCATCTTACGATAACAGGAAGATTTTAAAGACAAATTTAATATGAATTTTGAAAGTTTTGCTTCTGCCCTTTTATATTTTTGTGGACCTAAAGGTTTGTGGTTTGTTGTTTAAAAATACTTTTCTTTTGTACATTTGCAATAGAAATAACCAACTTGTCTATCTCTATAGTGAGCAAATTAAATGCTAACAGTCACAAAATCCGGAAAGGTAAAGGTGAAGCAGTGTAGCTACTTACTTAAACCGCCTGTTTAATTTTATACTGTTTCAGGACCACCAGCTAACTAAAAGGTATTTTCCGTGTTGTGAAGGTTAACCCTTAGATGTTTACTTCTGGATACAATCACCTAATCACAGAGGCTCCTTTTGATTGCCATGAACAATTCTTCCTTTCAACTTGGATGTGGGTGCAAAGGGTGACACAGAGGACTGTTTCTATGTTCTTTCATTTATTATTCTTTGCAAGATGAATTTCTGCTTTCTAACTTCGAAGACTCTTTGCAGAATAGTGAAAACACTGAAATGTGTAATGCAGAGATTCAAAACAGTTAAAGCAAGAGGAGTTTCCCAGTGCATCAAAGTTGAATTGCTATGAAAATATTGTACCACCACACTACAATACACCACTGTTACGGAATTAGCTATCATCTCATGTGGGTTATGTGATACTTAGTGCTGTAAATACACCAAGTGCTTGCTATTAGGTTTCTGTCCATAGATAATAGGCTCAAACAGTCACATTTTTTACAAGTTTCATTGAATCGAATCTTACTGAGATACAGCTCAGTGGAAAACAGCAGTATTTCAAAAACCTTTCTTTCTAATAATGTTCCCCTAAATTGGCATTGAATTCAGATACAGGTCAAAAGTAAAACTTGTAAGGATCTAATATAATTCAGACACATATGACATATCATGAGTGTTTGTAATAGATGGTGATTCCCTGCTTGGAAGGTATCCATGCAAATATTTGTAGAAGTATGTATTTGGAAACTATAAAGTAGTGCTTGAAAAAATTGGTACTAAATTAACTCAGCTGAAAGCAGATTTATAGCTCTTCAGTGTAATGGCATATCTTTGCACTAGGTTGGACTGTATGCTGCAATATACGTGATGTTCGGCTACATTAATGAAAGTGAATTTTCTCCTGCCCTTTCTCATTCAATTTTCAGTTCAATACGGTTTTTTGTCTTTGAGACAAATCCTGAAGATTTTATACAGATCATTTTCTCACTCAAGTATTTTCTTCATAGGCGAGATTGAGACTGTTCATTGTCACCATGAGGTCCTCACACATTCCTTATCCCAAGAGACAGGCCATGATTCAGTCCCACAGTCCTGGTTTTGGGACCCACGTGTTCAAGGAGTGATGGCTGGGCTGAGCAATATCCTCCAGCCCAGGGCAGAGCCTGCTGACAGCCAAGAAATTGAGCTGTCAGTCCGGGAAGGAAGCCCATCAGGCTCTGAACAGACATGCAGTGAATAGCGGCAGGTAACAGAGACCTATGTGGTCCTGTGTGGTTGTCCATATGCTGGATTTGAGGCTTACTGAAAGAGAATTACTGGCTATTTCTGTGGCTTTGAGGAAGGCCAGCCATTAAAGGCTTGCTCATGTAAAATCTTTATTCTGTCTACGTCTTTGCCAACATCAGCTGTAGGCTGTTCGGAGCGGAGCTGTGCTCGTTCCCATGCTGACCGCAGTGCCTGCCTTGTCATCTGTTTACGTCAGTGCTGAGCTTTCACATACAGGTGGAATAATCCTAAAAACGTTTTCAGTGGCTCACTTCTACATACTGAAGAGTCAGATATCTTAGGAAGTTAAAAAATAGCCAGAATGCAGATTGCATAAAAATATTGCCTATGATCTCCAGCGGTTCACAGTTTTCACTGGAAACAAAATCCGAGTAGAACTATCCAAGTAGCAGAGCTGAGGTTTGCAAGGCTCATTGTACACTTGGCAGTATTTCTGGCACTTTCACATTTGGTTTAGCTGGACATCTTGGGTGAGCATTGTTTTGACAACAAATCTGTAATTTAAGTTTGTGGCTCTGGGTATGTAGTTAGTGGCATGATTCCAGCAGTGACAGGCCCCCTCCTGCTAGGTTTAATCTAGGTAGAGTGGGTAACAATAGGAGTAAAGACACAGCAGCAGGAACTTTGTCGCACTGGGTATGATCTCAAGTTGCTAAATGAACTGTATTTTATCTGTGCCACTGCATCTTCACTGCTACAGTTACTAATTTAATGTAGTTATATTAAATTAATGTGTGTGTATACGTACACGTGCTGCAGTCACGCTTTCAATTTCGTTACTGACATACCCTTAATTTGAGCTGGTGCAGTGTGTTACATAGATAGGCCTTTCATCTTGTCTGCAGCTGTGAATCACCACAATTCTGAAATTTGGTGATTTATTCCCCTTTTTTCCTGTGACGTGTTATTTGACAGGAAAAAATTAACAGCAGGAATCTTGAGGTACTTTTATATCTGCAGGCACAGTCATAAGTAATTCCAAAAGAGTTATTTAAAGTTTTAAATTTCAGTGAACCAAAAATCCTTTTTTGGTTTGAAAGTTATTTTGAAATGCCTGACTTCAGAAATAAGCAGTTAAACTTTCTTAAGTAAGAACCAATCACTTGTTCTCTACTGCAACTAGATGATAGTAACATTTGAATACTGGGATTTCAGGTAATTTTTCTGACGGTAGACCCAAACTCAAGTTTTAAATAAATAACCTAATCAGTAAATAATCAAGAGGTCCTGTAGACCCTAGTGGGGATAAATCTCTAAGACATATGTCTGTGGATGGAATAGTTTTAGAAAGAATATTATCTGGTGTTGACTCTTTCACAATCTTACGTGTTTAATATAGTACTCTAGCAGGGCTTTTTAATATATCTCTTTAAGAAATTTATAGAAAGCTCATTTAAATTCTCTATTATCTTTTTGCACAGTTAAAAGCAAGTAGTCCTGAATATGTCATCTCTTAAATGAGGTAGTACATAATAGACTTCACTGAGATATATTGAGACAAAAATAAGTTTTGCTATAAATCAGATAATTTTGTTGTTTGCCATACTGCTTCAATATTTTTCCAGATAACTTTATTGAAGGTGTTTTAATGAATCAGACCCACTTTTTTTTTTCAAATAAAAGTATTTTCTTTAATTCTATTGTAGTATCTGAAGACCTCTTAATGTAGTAGGCAGAGAGGTGCCTACCCTGTCTCATACAGTAGCTAGACTAAGAGCCACAGATAACTTCTAGTGATAACTCTCAATCAACAATTACTGCAGAAGATTACTTCTATTTTTTGCACTTGTCATAATTCTTAGTGCTTGTTCACATATATATATATTTTTTTTTTTTTAGAAGCTTCTAAATTTATGTATCAGAGAATCTTAGCTTTCGATTGTGAAACTTTGGGGGGAAAAACCCAACAATGCTCTCTTCAGTCTTTCCTTGCCCCTTCTAGATGAGAAAAGCTTGGAAGTGTGATTTTTAGAAACTTAAAGATTACAGAATTAAAAGCCAAATAAAAATGTGCAAAATGGAACTTTAAAAACATTAGAATTTTATTTATTCTTATGATTTCAGGGTCATGATTTGTGAACATTTGGGGTTAGAAGTACTGTAACTAGGTCAAGTAAATGAAGTATAAAATAGCTTCACAGTTATACTTTGTCAGGTGAGTAGTCAACCCTTAAATTGTCTGTTCCATCACCTTTCTTTCTTTGACAAAGAAAAAATTTAATGAATCTTTATCAAGAAGATGTCAACACTGGTATTAATAATCGGAGATACATTTGGACTCAGTTGTGGAAAATGTGGAAACTAAGAATTTGCTGTGGGCTATAAAAGGGAGAATAAAGCACAATGCATTGCATCTCCTCTCCCCAGGCAGGCAGCTTTCTCTGGCTTGCCAGGGGAGCCAGTGCTCCCAGGAGGTACAAGATGTAGCTGGCATCTAGGAAATAAATATACAGGTGTAATTTAGAGAGTGATAGAATAGAGGGTTTTTCTGCTCCCCAGAAGCTTTTCAGGTGGCCACCTGAGGAACACGCAGGGTGAAGGGACTTGGTTTGCCTGACTTCTTTGCTTGTTATCCAGGGGAGCCGATTTGCTGCTGTTTGGTGTCTCGCCTTCACACCACGTTTATGTCTGCCAAGTGTAACACTAATGGCAAGGTTGTCCCTAAGTCCTGTACAATTTGTAGAACATCATATATGTAGAAATTTTGGGAAGAGCAGCCTCTTTTTTAATGAAGTGTCACATGACTCTTTTAGGCAAACTAGAAAAATAGGGTCCACATGAAAATGCAAGTTTAGAAACAAACATACTGGAAAGCCATGCTGAGATGATGGTTACTGTTAGTTCAGATCGAACTGCAAGCATGTGCTGAGTATGGGAGCTGCTTTCAGTTTGGTTCAGGGACTTCAATAATTGCTTGGCCGATGGGAGAAAAAAAAAAAAAAAGCTTATTAAACATAGAGACAGTACCAAGGCGGTAGGGGTTTCACACACACTGGAGAATGACATTAGGGTGCAAAATGATCTTGAGAAAATGGAAGGCTTGTCTTAAACAGGATTCAGTCCAATAAGGACATGCACGGTGTAAGAAAAACCTGAAGAGGGTCAAGTTACACTATTTCTACCTGTAATCTGGGGATAAGGTGTGTACCTTTGCTATTTGTAGCACATGTTCAGGGAGTCTGAAGATCGTGGAGGTGAACACTAAGTCTATAAGTTCCATCTGTGTGTATGAAAACTTCACAAAGGCAAAACACAATGAATCCTCAAAAAATACAGAGTGTCTGTAAAGCAGGAAAATACAATTTATTTTCCATGTCTGCCGAGTAGATGGCAAAAAGTACCTTGCTTAAATCAAACAGAGAACTAGGTTAGATGTCAGCCCCTCTTTCCCTCACAAACCTTTCCTGATAGGAAGGCTAGCCTAAGCATTGGTGTGGATTTGCCTAGGGATGTTGTGAAATCTCCAGCACTCAGTCTTTTTAGAGGCAGGCTAGACTAACATTTGTCAGGAATGATTTGAGTGTACTTGATCCTGCCTTGGGGCAGAGGTAGAGAGAGCAGGTGACCTTCTGAGGCCTATTTCAGCTTTATGATTCTGTGAGTGAACCCAGCAATAGTGACACCCCAAACGCTAGTGCTGCTGCTCTTGAATTTTGCTCTTGCCTCATACTCTGAAAGTCTGACTGATGGCTTCTGTCATACACATTGCTATAAAACATTGGGATAACTGTGGAATTGGCGTATTTAGCAAAAAACAATATCCAGCTGGATGTGTGGTGGTTTGGTTTATTTCTGCTGTGTTGTATTCGCGGGCATCCATACGAGTGGCATGGCTCGGGCCATTGCTAAAGGCAATTACGGCAATAAGTCTAGAAGGTTCAGAGTTGGGGAGGATATTGGCCTCTGCTGGTGCTGTGCTGAACAGCCTCTACTCCACCACCTGCCTGTCCTGCCAGGCCCTGGGCCAGGAGCAGGCAGGGTTGCTCAGAGACCACCTTCCCTCATCCCATCAGCCACCCCCCACCATTCCCAGGGGAGGAAGGTGAAGGAGGAGGCAGAAAGCATTTGGCAGGTGGCTGTCTCGGCTCATGTGCTGAGGTATGGCTCAGGCATCCCCTCTCTCCTTATTAAGTATAAAATTCATAGTAGGAGTTAGCACTGGAGCTGCTCTCAGTGGGGTGGGGAACTCCCCCCAAAAAACATAGAGAGGGAGACCAGGAACAGAGGATAACTGGGAGTTTGGCAAGAGGTGGAGGATGGGAGGGAAGCAATTAAAGGTAGCTACGGTCTTGAAGATAGAAGTGATGGACAGGTTAAGAGCAGAAAATGAGAAGTATTCAGAAGGTTGGACAATGGCCAAATGTGGGAGAGAGGGATTGGATGAAGTGAACTGGGTGGGATGGGAATAGGACTGGTACGAAAAGTAAGGAAAAGATGAGGTAGAGGGTGGGTAAGCTGTGTGGCTGAGAGGCCTTCATCCCCCAAGGACCAAAACTCATTGCAGTAACTTCAGGAGAGTAACTGTATGTGGACCTTGGTGACAGGCTTGGTGAATCACGCTTCCAACTCCTCCATGTCATTGTTGACTGCACTGGTAGAACCCAAATGGAGTGGAGATCACGTGTGCTAAGGTGCTCCTGGCCTTGAAGAAAGAGATTCCTGCAGGTCAGGAGTACTTGGGAAGGTGCAGCAGGTCTGCCCCAAGGCAGCCTGTTTTACCAGCCTGGAGTCTGGAGTAGGTACCAATTTAGATGTCTGCGCATGAGAAACCATCTGTGGGCCGTGAGCTGGGTGTTAAAAGGGAAAGAGTGGCCATACAGACGAGGGTCAACCAGTGCAATTGTTCACTTGCTGTTGCTGCTGCGTACACAGCTTGTGTTGATGGGGAAGTTTCTGAACTTACCATCCTAGTTGTTGATAAGGGAAATACAGGTGATACTATTCAGATCTATACTGGACTTTCACTAATGCCTGATTTTTAGGAAGAACGCAATGACAATGTGCTACTTAACATTCTTAATGGTAAAGTTAATAAAGTTCTAATCCACTTCAGTCCCGGCTCTGAATAATTCAGTGTTATTAAGGAGTCTTTTTTTTTTTCTAACAGTAACACCAATTCGTAATGACAGAAAAAAAGTTCAGATTTGTGATGCTTTAGGAACAAACTTCCACTGACATTTTCACTGAGGCTGATGTTGAGAACCTTCTTCACTGAAAAAACCCAGAGAATCAAGTAGGAAGATTTTGGTTTGGAGTGTCAGACCTTTTCTCCACAATTTCCTTCTGTCCGCTGAAGTGAGAAGGGAGTGCTCTGAGCCCATGGAAGATGAGCTGTGGCTCTCCTCCTGCTGGTGTAGGCACTGTTATGAGAGTTGCCATAGGGACCAGGTTCTAGTTATCAGCTCAAACAACTTCATGTATGATTAATGTTAATTGCCCATTTTGCATGGATGACTTTTTTCCTCCTGCTGAATTGGCTCTTGTTGCCTTTGATGTGGCTGGTGATCCAATGTCCTGCAATGGTTAGACAAGTGATCAGTTTGCCAGTGCTGAGAGGAGACAGAATCGGGTTGCTGGGAGGTCAGAGTTTGCTTCTCTTCTTAAACACTGAAAGGTCAAGTAGAGTTTAACTACCATTGGCATCTTTGAAATGTTGTAATAAATGCCAAAGTAAAGAGATTATTTTAAATCCATGCTACAAGTACAAATCGTAGGGTAATAGGAAATAATTTTAACTCGAACTATCAAGATGGTACGTTTATTGGTAAAGGCTTCAAAGAGTACCTTTCACAATCAGTATGAGGTATTTCATGATCTTTGAGGACAGCAAAATTTTAATTTGTGCTTCCTGTACCTGTTTCAGGAAAGCAACTAAGATTGTGGGTTTTGGTGGTTGTTTTGTTGTTGTTGTCGTTGTGGTTTTTTTGTTGGTTTGGGGTTTTTTTCAGTTTTGTTTTTGGGTTTTTGGTTTGTTTTTTTTTACTTCTGGGTACTTGCACCAGTTACTGCCACTATTATCAGAGCAATTTACGCAGCATGTCATATAGTACTTCTGTATTTCTCCTTTAAGCCTAATAAAATATGTTGCTATTGAAGAAATCTGTGATACATATGAGAGCTTCCTAAATCACAAGTCTAGCACATTTTTATACCAAATAGCTCAAGCTTCGTGGAATCAATAATTAATTTATTAACTGGATATCTTTTGAAAAAAACAAAATCAGCAGTC
This sequence comes from Haliaeetus albicilla, assembly GCF_947461875.1. Classification (NCBI taxonomy): domain Eukaryota; kingdom Metazoa; phylum Chordata; class Aves; order Accipitriformes; family Accipitridae; genus Haliaeetus; species Haliaeetus albicilla. The sequence continues at coordinate 22,866,852 of NC_091505.1, read as the reverse complement.
CTTGCTAGACTACCTACTGCCAATTCATAAATAGTTGATGACAAAAATGAAAAGTGTAGAAGTAAAATTCAAATCTTAACGATCAAAGTATCGGGTACCTCATCTATCACAACTTGGAATAAATATATCACAGAATGTGTCATATCTCATTGACACTGCAAGACATAATGCTTTCCCTTGTTATCTAGCTAACTGCCAAGTCTACAAAGTTTATAGGCTGCTAAGATAATGTGCTGGTGGTAATCCACTTCAGTTGCAGAAATATGAAGTACTGTTGAAATATATTTCTACTTGGTTTATTCTTTGCTCTCAAGAGGATAGGATACTATTTCAGTTCCTCTAAAGAAGCCCAGAGAATGAAAAGCAAAGCATCAGGATAAATTATGCTAAATGGTGGACTAGACCCCAGAGGAAATCATGCTTGTGTGGTACAGTATTCCCCCATTTATCTTACAAATGTTACATCTAATGTTAATTTTGTAAAGGGAAAGCATTCAAAGATTCATCTGATCCTTTTAATAATAGTTTTAGTGTTATAGTGTTATTTGTCAAATGCATACCATCATAACTTACTTTTCTAGTTTTGACAGACCATTCATACAGAAAATATTTTGGGCTACTAATACATAACACTTTATTTCACAAAACACAAATAAGCTAGTAATTAAACTCCAAAACTTAACAAATAATTGCCAGCAAGCAATTACCATTCAATTAAAGAGTAATTACATGGTTATTTGTGCCCTGTAAAATAAAGCATTACTGAAATCAGTAACGCAATCAATATTTTAGCAGAAACAGGATGCTGCAGTGATGGACCTTTCAACCTGTGCTGATTAAATTGTCATCCAAATAACAGTTTCCTAGTTAAATCACCACATGTTTATTTGTCTTGATTAATATGCAAATTCACTTCTGATTCCAGTAAATCTCCTATATTTAAAAGCACAAAAGTAGAGCACTATCATACATCAACAGTGGTGTGCTGTATGTTTCCACTGATTAATTACATTTCACAAAGTGTTGATGAATTTGTGGATTTTATGAAATATAGTTGTCTATAATGAGTGTAAAAAAGAGTTATAAAAGATGGAGCTGATCAGTAATTTTAACAAAATCACAGAAATAGCCTTATTCTATGTTTTGATACAAATTAAAAAGCCTTGGGATGTCTAGGGAATGTATAAAACTTTGAGAGGAAAAATAATAAAATTAGCTCTCAACAGGAGTAGAAAATAAAGGAAAAACAGACATTCATGAATGATTTCTCAACGTTTTACTAGATAAATTTTGAGTGTCAAATATACTGCTTAAAATGTAATTTAGTCTCTGACAAATTTAATTCCAAGCAAAATACAAAAATGAACAACATTCAGATTAGTTCATTTTTCTCTTTCAGAGTTAGTGATTTTTCAGGGGTGGGATGGAGAGGGTGGCAAGAATGACTATATAACGTAGTGTAAAAAAAGGTAAAAGCCCAAAACTTCCATTCATCTTTGCTTTCAAGTAATTGATGACCCGAGGACTTTTTGGGTTTTTGAGAGTTACTAATAGAATTTTAATCAGTATAAACTTTGAGCTGGCCAATTTGTTTGCATTTATTTAGTAAAAAGAATAAGATTGATAAATCTGTTAGTGAGAAACGGTATTGTACTTCTGTTTTAGTCTCCATGGTCTTCACTTGTGACCATAACTCTTGTACTTTAAACTGTTTTTAAGAGATATCTATAAACTAGCAGTTTCTAACTGAAGTAGCATCTCATTTAGAATTGAGTCATTTTCCGTTGCCAAAGATCTACTAATGGCAAATATAAAATGTATGTAGAGATTTTAAAATCTCAAAGAAATGCATTTAAAATGTTTGAAGCTGATCATTCCTGTTTATGCTCCCTTGGTTATCAATGAGGAAAAGATTTTTCTACACTTCTTGGATTTATAAATTTCTTGAATGAGCTAAAGGAAAAGCTGAAGAAGAAAATGCAATGAAAGAGCAGGGTGACAAAAGATTAGGAGAAATAATATTAAATAAAGTTAATATTCATATGCTAATGCTATTAGCATTTGTATGGTAATACTTACATAATCACAAACGATGTCTTAACTCTCCCCAGATGATAATTCTACTTGCCTTACAATGATTTCTGTTCAAGGCTTGTATTAGCAATTTTCCCTGAAATGTCAAGATTAGATATGTTTACACAGTAAATGTGAAAATTGTCGGAATTCTAGACTTCATAAGACGATAGGAAGCGTACTAGGTACTGGGGGTGTTGAGACAGACCAGTGAGATTTCATTGCTTGGTGATGCCAGCCCTAGCCCTGACCGCAGCATATTCACAACATAAAGTAAATCCCATAAAAATTTTGAATCTGCTAATGTTTTTGTTTCCTTTGTGTACATCTTATTAAAAAAATAGGATTTAGAGCAAACATGTGTATCCTTTCTCTATGAAATTTCTGGTTTCACGTTTAAACAAAAATGCCAGAAAACTTGTTTCTGGCCAAAACGGGACTGGAAGTGTTTGGATTCAGATATGCTGCCGAGGTGCTTTCTGTGAGTTTTGGTGTCTTCCCAGGCAGAAGATCTTGCTTCGTGATGGGTGACACGGTCTCCATCACGGTCATCTTCAGGCAATCTAGCTGGAAGTGTGGGGTACCTGCTGCAGACTCAGCAGTAGCATGTCAGAATGCTGCGAGGCTCTTCCCTTTGTTTCCTTGATTCAGAACCAGACATACAGCATTAAAGGGGTTCATATGTAAACTACAGAACACAGTGTTAAAGACTCAAATGGTTCTTTCGCAGGTGTTGTATGAATGACAGTCAGCTATAAGTAGCATCCAGCCTTGAGTTTTTCATTTAAAAGCTAACATTAAGTTAGAGGCAAAGGACTTCGATTTTATTTGAACAGGTTCAGCTGGGAACAATTGCATTCAAATTATTATGGCTACAGCTGTGTAAGAAAGACCAGAATCTGGCCCCTAGTAGTTAGTGCTTTATAGTAATAGTCACTAAAAGGACATGAGTAGGTTAGAAGTATGCAAATTTTTTTTTCCTTCAGAATCTATCAAACCCCTTCCCCAAAAGGACCACAATCCGAAAGACACCAAAACCCAGAGAAAACAGTGCTGTGTTTTCCCAATGGTCTTTGCCTTACGTCTGTAAGTAGGCAGGATATAAATGCAATCAGTGGGACTCTGAAAGAGAACTGAGTAAGTTTTGGTGCAAACCTCTCTTTCATCATCTCCTAAAACTTGTCTTTAACCTTGGCCATTCGGTACAGGTCAGTGCATAACCACAGATTGGAGAATTTCACTTCTGCTTGTAGTATATGCTGGGAAACACCTTAAGATCTGATCTGGTAAACCTGTGGGCTTCAAGTTGTCTGCTCAGAGTCAACAGAGTTATTAACATAAACTGTTGTCTGTGCAAAAACTGCGTAACCAGGAATGAAACTCTGTTGTCTCCCCTCCCCTTCCCCTGAAAACCCAAATTATAAATAAAATGTCTCTTCATAAAAATCTTTTAAAACTGTTTGTTTAATTTTAAAAATGTTCTTCTTAGATTAATATCAACATATGGAGTTCTATGGAAAAGATTTGTTAGTATTTGAGCTTGAGAAGAGAATGTTTTGTAGTTTAGTTGATTGAGCTCTTCTGCTGGAGAAAGCTGCTAATTTTAGCTGTTTTGTAATTTTTTTCAGACAGTTAGTGCAAACTAAGCACTTAGACATGCATATGTATAAGCAGAGACTTCCGTAAATCAAAAGAGCAGCGATTCTTTTTTGTTTAAAACCTTCACATACCAGCCTAATACTGTCTGTTAGACAATCTTCTTGTGCAGTGGATGATTTCAGCAGGTGATTTTAATAGAGAATGCATGTGTGCCTCTAACTTCCTGCAAAACTCAAATACTCTTATTTTAGGTTTACTTTATTATAGCCTAGTGAATCTGGGCTCTTGTAGTAGGCTTTATTACATAGCCATCATAGTATGATAAACAACTTAAAGCATAAAAAAGAAAAATGGAAGAAGTACTGAATAAAATGAAATACAAAATGGACAAATGCAAAGCTAAAAAGAGTGGGAATAGTTTTATAGAGATAAAATAATAAACCAAGAAAATGATTTTGTGCTACTTTGATGTACAGTAAAACAAAATAACACTAGAACACTGTGAAAAATGAACAGGTTAATGGTACCTCTGTGTAGTGTTGCTGGAAGTTGTCTTCATTTAAACGCAGAGTTTGTCTTATATTGATGGAGGGCTTTGCCACTGTAAGTTGATAGAGTGAGGTTTAACTTAAATTTCTTTGTGAACTAGAAGCATTTTGGAAATGTTTTCTATTCAGACCTCATTCATTGTTGCAGCTTAGTTATTTTATACAATGTTTCGCTATGTTTTGTCAAAAGCTCTATTACTCAACAGAGTAAAATCTGTTTTTACCAAAGAGAAGCAGCAATGCTTTTCCAAACATAAAGAGGTTGCATTTTTATTAGCTGGCTTGGGGAGGAGTTGATTCAAATGGGTTTTTGGTCTGTAAATCTCTGTATTATGATGGCAGCTGTGTAGGATGATTGCATGTGCACACTCTGATGTAAGGGATAAATGTGGTAGTTGAAAATGATAGTTAAATGTAACAGGTCTGTAATCAGACATTTAACATTTTGGATTTAAAAACTGCAATCATAATTCATAAGGTGGTCAAGGGATGGTGAGATTTTTGACGGGTTGGGCTAACATTCTTTGGTTTAACCTATCTGTAATAATTGAAAACACCAATCAGTCTGTAAAGATAAGTAGTCAGTTTTGGAAAAGCTCAGTGTTAAATTATTGCTGCATCATCAGAAGTAGGCAGTTACCTGCCGTGATTCAGAAGGCAAGGTTTAAGATTATGTTGCATTCAAGGTTTCAACTTCTCGTCTTTAGGCAGGACAACTTTTAGTTTTCTGTCAAGCAGGTGCGTGGCCCAGACTTTGGAGCAGTTACTGCTGTGACCCTTTTCCACTAGCCACCTCTAAGGTCATGGAAGCCCTGGATAATGGAAAAGCTTGACTACTGTATGGGTAGTAGAGGTACATGTAGATGTGCCTTCTGTGAAGCAGCCTGGTCAGCCAGGCTGAGATGCCTGGTCAGCCCTGAGCTGGTTCATAGCGGCAGCTAGCAGCAGCGTGGCTGTATTCATCCAGTGCAGGGTCCGAGCTAATAAATTCTGGTGCACCCAGTCTCAGTAGCTCTGGCATCCCTGTAGTCATTGCATCATTAATCCACAACCCATATAAAGCCTGGCTTGTGAGCTGAGTAATGCATCTAATTGCATTTTTCAAGACTTTACGTGTGAGTTACACATGCATGTGAATTTCTTGAGATCCATTTTACAGATAGTCATATTAAGAAAAAGCTATTAATTAGCAAAGTAATGGTACAATAGGGGTAGAAATATGGATTGCTTGCTTTCTCGTCTTGTGGTCCAGATTAAAAAAAAATAAAATAAAATAAAAAAATCTTAGCTTTCTAGTTATTTATGTGACTTTGAGTTCCTGACTGTGTTAACTATAGGTGCTGTTTGGCAGTGTATTGTTAGTTCATTTGAAACCTATACAATTCTTGTATGTTTGATCAACTTATTTTTCTTTTTTCCTAGGCAAGAATTTCTAATATATTTTTGTGCATCATTGATGGTTCATATATTTTGTACAAATCAATACTGTGTGTAGTAAGCAAATATTTCAAAAAGAAAATGTGTTTTCATTTATCCTCTTATTTTATCAGCTCACGACCAGGAAGACCCCCCAAGCGTTCACTAGGAGTTGCGATACAAGAAAATGCACGTCTTCTGCCCCATGGAGTTCCAGGCCTCTTATCACCAGGACTTATCTCTCCGACAGGTAATAAAATCCATCAGATGATCAGCCTCATCTCTTCATACTGCACAGCAGTTAAAATAAACTAATATTGATCTAACTGCCTTGTCCTTCAGGGCTTTTTCAAGCTTTACCAGAGGTTACATTATTGGGTTTTTTGAGTGTTCATGAAAACTCTGTTTTGTTGCTGCAGTGACTGAAATCTAATGGATTTATAATTTAGTTCTTTATTAATTGTAATTTCCTTACAGGAAATTCCATTAAATGTGTTATTTTCGTAAAAGAAAAAAAAAAAAGAAAATGAACGATTGTCTCAGAGAACCCTGTAGCATGCATTTCTTCCTTTCAAATGCATGTGTATTTTAGTTCTCATGGGATATGAACAGCGTGGCTAATGTGTATTGTATTGCAACATCATTAATGTATGCTGGGAAGATAGAGAAATGCTTGTACGAATTATAGAAGAAACACTTGAAAAGCAGATAAATCCGCATTGCCACAGTGGATTGTACTTTAACAATAACAGTCTGCATTCAATATCATAATATGGAGAACTAGCATGAAAATATGTGAAGTTATAAACAAGCCCTAAACATAATTTAATGCATAGTATTTTATTTCACTTCATTAATTTATTAATAGAGTTTAAATTAAATCTTGTGCTATGCTGATGAGTGTTTTAATTTTTTATTAATTGATGTGTGCTAAAGGTAAGTTTATTTTGGTAATAAAGCTATATTAACAGACTGTATTCTTAAAAGTAATTGTTTAAATATTCAACAGGCTTAGCAGTTTTAGGATTACTGTCAAAGTCCAGTCTGAATGTATTGTATCTCCATAATAACCAAACTTAGTGAAGTGTTTAGCAGAATATAAAGTCATAGAACATCTTACAGGGAAAGCAGGATTAAAAAAAAATGATTAATAGGAGTATAGCAACTTCTGTCTTGAACTTGCAGATTACTCTGCTTGCAGAACCTATTGCACTGCAACTGAGTGCCTCAGCGGGTCTCAGTGTTCAGGGGAATAACAAAGCTGAGATGTTTAATTTCTCCTACGACTCCAAGTGTCACAAGGACTTCACAGTGAACCAATAACCTTTATCACTGTGGAAGTCGGAATGAACATTCTTAAGCAATAGTCACAGTAACCTTAACTGAAGTAGTTAATAAAGCATGAAAGCATTTTGCTAGAGCCAGGCGCCACAGCTGAGCTAGTGCAACTTCATGTACTGTTCATATATGTGGCAGGGATCAAGAACTGTGTTTTTACTCTTATGAGCAGTTTGTAAATGAGGGTCTTTTTTTAGTAGCTCTGTCGTGTTTTCAGCTCAGGAATTTCATGCATTTGGTGTTTTTTTATATTATTACCAGTGGGCAAGAAAGCACAAGAGCCACTATGCATTGGTAATGTCTTGTCAGAAATCCAAAATATTCCATATTACTTTTCCAGCCTGTGTGTGTTTGCAAATAGGACATCGAATTATGCCGACTACCATATTGCTTTAAATTGGGAAATATTTTAGGATGCAGTGTGCTGACTATGCACAGTAAAATAGTATCACAGACACATTCTGTGTCTCACAGATATTTTGGGTATCACAGAGTTTGAATAAAAAATTTTTAAGTTGAATTTCTAGACTGTTGTAAGTTGTTTGGAGTCTGAAGTGATGACTAGGATACATCCCGCTTTATTTAACATGTGGAGGGGTGCATGAGAAGATTGGCCCTGGGGGACTGTCTTTCAGCCCAGGCCCAGGGTGGCCGCCTTCCTGACCTTGAGAGCTGCCTGTGAAAACCTCTGCATGACGAAGCGCCGAAAGTCACAGAGAGTGTGCCTCAAGTAGCTGAAAAAGAGTTTTGGGAGCAGCTTGTAGGCAGGAGAAAATGTGCACTTCCAGAGCATCTCAGCATCATTGAGGATCCTGAACAAGACAGGTCCGCACAGACGAAGCAGCCCTGCCACCAAGCCATGGCAGGGCAGCTCCATGCTGACAGTCTGTGGAGGCTTGTCACTCAGGAATCAGAGCTCCTGATGTTTTTGAGTTGTTTATCTTGTTCATAAAGAAAGAACAGTGTAAAAGTTGGGGGAATTGCTGAGTAAGGAAAGGTGCCTAAAGAGCCACTTCTAAACTCAGTGGGGATTTGAGCTGTTGTAAACTTGATGGAGCACCTGGGATATGAAGCCTTCATTAGCTTTATTTATTCCTGTGTACACTTAATTACTTACTGCTTTGCTCTGGTTGCCTTCAAAACTCTCGCAACTGGATCCTTTCCTTTTGTCTGAACTAAGAACAAAATGCATTTTAACACTTCTCACAGAATAGAGGTTTTTCTTCCAGTCTTCTGAGTGGTGGGTAACAGAGTGGGATAAAAGTTGCAGGGTTATTAACCTGTTATGTACTGCCTAAGTTTTACTTTGGTTATTTATGATCTTACTTGCATATAATTTCCTCTGGTTCTGACAGTTTTGGCCCACAGCACTTGTATGTAAAACTGAATCTGTTCCCTGCCCCTGGCTGTCCCCTGCTCTGTGACCTGCTGATTTAGGGGGGGCTTTCCGCATGAAGCACTCTCTGTTCCCACACAGTGTTTCAGACGGCTGTGGGACCAAGACTGGGGCAGAGACTGAGGAGGGTTTGCAGCATGGTAGGGCTGGATCCATCCCTTCCAGTAGAGTGGATGCTGCTATGGAGGCAAGATCAGCTCTTTACCTCTTGGTGACTTCTTCGGTTACTTGTTTCCTCTAACTGCAGGGTAATTGCCCAAAGCATTTTTTAAATTATTTTTTTTTTAACATCTTCTTGTCCACTCCTCGATAATCCCTCTGTCTGATCTTGGCAGTTCTTCCTACAGCACAGATATGCAGATGGTTATGTTTATCTGCCTACGTTGTTAAAAAAAAAAAAAAGTCACTCTTGCTCTTCTTATGTGGCTGCCTCATTTTCTAATGTGTCTGAGTTGTTTTCTTCTTCAGATAAACTCATTTTAGTAACAGACTCCACATCAGCAAATGCAGCATGATTCATCCATCCATTGCATTTTTTCATTTTTGCCTTCTCTTTAGTCTTCTGTCAAGTTAAAGAGAAGGAGTTTGCATCCAGGCTAGCTCTTGGTTAGATGGATAGGTCTCAAGAAGTTGCTGTTCTGGCTGCAGAGCTCACAGATCTGTCTGTAGAGGGTATTACAGAGTGATGATTAGTAACTTCCTGCAGACTTGAGTGAGCCATCTGTGTTTCCACTCCTTGAAATGTGCTGTTATTTTCATCACCCATTTGGTTTGTGTCAGCTCAGTTTACATGGTCATTTTCACATAATAAACGGGTAGTTAAATTAGGCATACTGCATTTCCCAGAATAGAGCGTAATTTTTTTACCTCTTGGCAAAGTGGGCTACAACTACTCTTATACATAAGTAATTTGTGAAGGTAATAAGTGAAGCCTCGACCTTTTTAAATATTTGTAGGTACCTTCCACCTTTGGGGAATGGGAACATTTGAGTTACAATGAGACTAGAGCAGCAGGGTGGCTAAAACTGCTGTGATCAAGGAGGGTGAGGTGATGTGTCTGGGATGCATACCACTTGGAAGGGCTTGTGTAAACAGCACAATAACCGTGCCCAAACTGCATCCTTCAAGAGCTGATATTTAAGTACTGTCCATTTTACGTTAACTTAGGAGAAAGTGTTTTCCTTCTTGTGTTCGTGTAGGAAATGTGGAAATCAGCGTGGTGCCCTTGCCTGCTGTGAGGGCAAAGGAAAAATCCTGGATGTCACAGAGGGATGGTCATGAAAGGCTCAGTCCTTCAAACAATGCAGTGTGATGACGTGACATTAACAAAAAAAGGCTTTATCTCCTATTAAAGTACAAGTCTTTGTCATCAGTGTATCTTAACAAGACAGTTGGGACTTATTTATGCAATAGATTCTCAAGGAAGTTTTAGGGTTGTCGTGGTTTAACCCCAGCCAGTAACTAAGCACCACACAGCCGCTTACTCGCTCCTCCCCAACCAGTGGGATGGGGGAGAGAATCGGGGAAAAAAAGTAAAACTCGTGGGTTGACATAAGAACAGTTTAATAGAACAGAAAGGAAGAAACTAATAGTGATAATAATAACAATAATAAAATGACAATAATAATAAAAAAAAATCAGAATATATGGAACAAGTGATGCACAATGCAATTGTTCACCACCCGCCAACCGATGCCCAGTTAGTTCCCAAGCAACAATCCTCCCCAGGCCAACTCCCCCCAGTTTATATACTAGACGTGACATCAGATGGCATGAAATACCCCTTTGGCCAGTGTGGGTCAGCTGCCCTGGCTGTGTCCCCTCCCAACTTCTTGTGCCCCTCCAGCCTTCTTGCTGGCTGGGCATGAGAAGCTGAAAAGGCCTCGACTTAGTCTAAACACTCCTCAGCAACAACTGAAAACATCAGTGTGTTATCAACGTTCTTCTCATACTGAATCCAAAACATAGCACTATACCAGGTGCTAGGAAGACAACTCTGTCCCAGCCGAAACCAGGACAAGGGTCTGAAGCAGTAGTGTGCTTTGTGAAGAGAAGCTGAATAGCTTTAAGCCAGTCATTCAGAAAACTGTTGATAAGGAATGAAGCTGAAAGAGTAGTTGGATCTTTTGATAGTTATCCGTGCCAACTTCAGTCCTCCTACCCTTCATTTAGGTTGTCCTCTCAAAAGGTTAGAAAACCACTATATGAAGTCTTCATTGCATTTTTTCTGTATTCAGTTTGTAGAATGGCTACTAATATTTCAATAAAACCATTGTGGGGGCTGCTCCGTCTTGTTTTGAAGGTATTGGAGAAGGTGGATCATGAAGAAAATCATCCTGCCACTAGAACTTTGTGAGACTGTGGTACAGGGCACACACCTGCTTTCTGGAGCAGTTTTCAAGTGGTAGGATGGGCATCTCTCTGACTGCACGTGGGCTGGGAATCATGCAGCAGAAGCTGATGGGGTGCTGGAAAGGTGTGGTGAGGCTGGGTGCAAGGAAGGTCGACACGAGCCTGTTCAAAACATTTCTGTTGCCATTTTATATTTCTGAGATTTGCCATCCAGAGCTGTGAGCAACCTGGTAGGCCTAATCCAGTGTACCCTGGCAGGGTATGTGCAGTATAGGTCAGTGGATAGACTGCAGTGAGGATTTCGGGCTGAGGGCTGCGGGGTGCTCAGTGCAGGAGATGGGAGGAAGCCTGACTGATGGGGAATCGTGTGTTAGAAGAGGAAAACAAGGCATTTTCAAATGGACACTCAACTTTGGTGGCCTTTGGTGGATGCGAGGTGGGAGAATTCAGAATTTAGAGGTTAGACAGAGATTCACCCCCAGGTGATGACTGTGTGGTAGGGAAAACTTGTTGGAACATACTGTGTACAGAGGCTGTGGCTGGTGCTGCTGCAGGTGGGCAGGATGTCTGAGGCTCTTCCTGGTGTTAATACCTCCCGATTAAACCTGCCGCTAGCATCTATCATCAGGTCTCTGCTTTTTTTCTTACATTGGTCTGCCCAGGTGACAGAAGCAAACCACCTGCATTTCCAAATGTGTAAGATAAACTGATGTTTTCATTAGCAGCTACATTAGTTTCACCTTCCTTGAAGTGATCCTTTTTTATTTGATAAACAGACTTTTAAAATAGACACTGTTATATTAGCTGTTTGTCTAGAGTTTTTAAGAATGTAGTAATTAAAATATTGACCTGTTTATAAAGATACGAGTATTTTTTCGGTATAGTTTTTTCTTATCAATAGTTAAGGGAAGCTGTTGTGAACCGAATAGTTTCATGTATTTAATATTTTAGTGAAGTTAATATTTTAATAGATATACGAAGTCACATCATTGTGGGACTCAAATGGAATTGGCCACAGGAGTATGCTAACTTTATGTGTTACTTCAATAAAGTAGCGATACCAGCAGTGATACCAGCAGCCACTTACTCTTTCTACAGAAAAGCTAGCATAAAACAGTATTTGCAGTATCTGCAGTCTTTAGGCACTTTAATTTGGTATATCCTTGTTAGGCGAATGAGTGAGACTAGAGGCTTTCAAGGTGTTTGGTATCCACTTGCTGTTTATCAAGGTTGGGCACACAGTCAGCCAGCACAGCCTCGCTGATGCGCAAGAGCTGCCTGCGGGAGCTCCCGGCTGCCATTGACCCCACAGATCATCTCCTTATTTCTGTCCGAGACTGGTGTTGCTCCAGTGCCCGCCAGTCTCTCCTGGCTGAGGAACTGTAAGATGTGCTCAGGGTCAGAAGAGCAGAGCCACGGGAGCAGCAAGGACGTTGGCTTATTGAGGGGCACGGCGGGGCTGGAGGCAGCGGATCTGCTCCACGTGTAGCATTTGCTCAGAGACTGGGGTTGCCAAAACCAGGCTCTGAAGGTTTGCCTGTCTGTATTGTAAAACCTGCTTCCAAGAAACAGCTGTTATTTGAAGAATAAGCATTCACTCAGGGTCACTTTACAGAACATCTATTGACCGATTTCATCACTTGGGGTGTTTGATGTAGGGCCACTGTGGCTGGCAGCTGCTGGCAGGAGTCCTGGAGCCTTGGAGAGCAAGGAGCAGACGATTGTAGCGTTAAGGGAACCCCTTCCTTTCTCAGCACACTTAACTGAACATTTTTGTATGTTTACATATCCTATTTCTGTGGCTCATTTCACTGTTTACGGTTATCCTTTTTGGGTTTTTTTCAGTTGTCATAGATGTCATTTTAAAGTTCCATTTATAATGCAAAACATATGCATGACTTTGTCATTGTTGGCATTACCTGGCTTGGTAGAAATTATTATTTTCAATCAAAGGCAAACATACTGATTAAGGATGCCACAACACTCCTCTGCCTATGGGGAACGTTAACAGTTTATAAATTGTTCTTGGTGACAATTCAGTAGTGTATTACTTTGATATATATGGCTAATAAATTAATATGATTAAGTTAATGAGTAGTACAAGTGTTGCCAAACTCCACTCATCGGGCTTTTAATGCTGCTCCACATTTGCAGCTCTAGCTTCCCCCTGTGGTGAGAGGATCAGTGCTACCTACGCACTGTCATTGTGATAAATGGCATATCCCACAGTGCCCTGCACTCCATCTGGTGTGTCCCCAAAATGAGAAATATTTTATACAAATCACACACTCAGAAGCTCAAAGGACTGTAGAAAGATCTATTTTTTCAAACAATAATAAAAATGCATACATCTCTTTAGCAACTCTTCATTTTTACTGTCATAATGAATGCATATAGCTTTGGGAAATGAAAGCTTGTGTGAGTAACATAGGAAAGTTATCCACTACACAGTAAAGCTGACAAATAAGTTACATGCTCACTCTTTTATTTTATCATGAAATGTTCTGAGATAAAAAATGATGTTAGAACATCTATTTAACTGGATTTTAAAATTAAAGACCATGTATGCTGCATGATTGAGTACCACCCCATCTCATGCCAGCAAATTTCTGTGCTGAAGGGAGCATGAATTTGAGTGAATGAGGAATGCAGGATCATATCATTACTCTTTAAAATACAGCCGTTCAGTAGAGTTCTGATAATCTAAAAACTCTACTTGGTGACTATGAGTCACTTGGTTCCTCTCTTTCCTTTTGTCTTTTAATATTATCTTTCTTTAGGGATCCATTTTTAGTGTCTGCTTTATCTGAGTGGGACATTACATTTTTGACAAAGGAATAGGTAAAGCTGTTGAGAATTTACTGAAGGGTTAACCTTGTCATAAATTTAATTTACACATAGTCTCAGCTACTAATTATTGTCCGAGAAGTGTGAAACTCAGTAATATATTTCTATTTTTAAGCATTTGCACAGAATTTTTTTAAAAATTAGATCCTACTGTGTTCCTACATCTTTTGAGATGACAGTGTTCAACAAAGTGGTCACACTGAGAGAATTAAGACTATGTTGTCTTGACACTCAGGGCAGGTATGTGCTGAATTTATCTTGATTTGCAGATGGAAGGGAACAGTTTGAAAAAGCTGGCTGAAGTATCACAGAGTTAGCAAAATCACTAAGTTTTTATCTGTTTTTATGATCTGTGACGTTCTTTACTACCAGCTTTTCTGTTAGCCTCATGTTTGATGGCATTGAGGTCTATAATGATCATAATACCTGTCTGCTGCTCTCTGTCGCATCTTTAACTGACTTTGAAACTGTTTTAGCTCCTTTAAGTCATCATTAAGAAATGTCTTCAAGTCAAAAATAGTATCAGGAGGTATGAAAGATTTATCTTCAGCGCTCTTTGTTTTCTGGAGGACTGTTTTGGCAATAACAACACTATTGTAATTGAATAGTTTTTGTTAGGTTTTATTTTCCTTTACAATAACATGATTTAAGTTGAACAAATAGTTACAGTCTGAAATGTTTTCCATTCGGTACCTTTAACCACTATCACAGCGAGTGTATTTAAATGCCTTAAGAGTGGTTGTGTAGGAATCCCAGACTGACTGCATCTTGTACAGTCTTGCATTTTAATGTAGGAAGCTGGTTTTTTGGATTCACTTAAGTTATATTGTCATTGAAAAACTTTTACATTCATGCTAATGGAGAATGGCTTATTGTGATTTAGCTGGTTACAAGGATCATCAAATGCACTGTAGGGTGATAATCCTCTGGTAGGCAAATCAAGCATCTTCAGATTCTGGACTGTTACCTTGGGTGACATAAGGCCTATTCATGATTCTCCATTTTAAAAGCAGCATATTTTGTGCTAACAATAGAAATTGGAATATTATGGCATACAACATCAGAGACAAGGAGTGTAGATCCCCACTGATACTCCTACTCTGCTTTAGATTTATCCAGCAGTATTTCAGAAGACCTGTTAAGCTCAAGATACCTACACGCATTTGAATTTTTATTCCTATGACTTTGAGGGGTAACTGTGTATAACTGTTTAAATAAATACAATTGTAACTGGCTGGATAATACACTCTGGTTGCAGAAAAATGTTGATCCATCATCATCTATTTGCAATGCTAAAATTTACATTTACATAAATAATATTCCTTAAAATGCAGCCTTCGGATCTATATTAGATTTGAGTAATGTGATTTCCTGAAGGAGAGCTTTGTAAGGCTGTATTTTGGCAAAATTCTTGGTATAACCACACTGCTGCAAATTGTTCAGAAAAATTAGGGAATGAATCTCACCGGATTAAAAAGTAATCATGTACTATACTTAAATCCAAGTATTTCCATAGTTACAATTCTGGTCAGGTATTAAGTACTTTAAATGTAATTTAACAGCTGTTGTGCTTCAGTCCTTGTGATACAGACCTCTGGAGTCCTGAACAAGTGAAATACTTTAGTATGTTTTTAAGATTAGGCAAACAAATAATCCCATTCATTTGGATTGGATTACTTGTTTGCTTAAACATAAGTGTTCCGCTACTTACTATAGCGTTTTGGAGAACATGTTCTATGAGGATCCTTTTGCAAAATTGTGAATTCAGTAAGTGTCTATGTCAAACCAATACTCCCTTTTGATTGTCCTAGTGGTCTTCATTCTTTTAGTGTTTTGTGTGGACTAGGGTTTGTGAAAAGAAGTAACACATTTTATGAAAAAAAAATTGGAAAAAATTTTAACAAAATGGCTGCTGATTGGGAAGTCACCTGAAAGATGGCAGTTATTTGGGTTTTTGTAGCCACATCGAGCAGCTCAGAGTGACGGGGAGTGGCTTGCACTTGGAGCCCAAGGTGACAGCTGGAAATCCTGCTTGTTTGAGGATGATGATTTGCAAAAACCTAGTTCTGGTTCTCCCTTATCCTGAAAATATTTCTGCTGGAGTTGAGGCAGCGATAACAAATACTAGAAATTTTTCATTTGCTGCTGCTGATTTCTGGATTAGCCTTTGCGTTGGTTTTGCAGAAGGGAGAGCTTGGTATGCTGAAAGCAAGATGGTAAATATGTTCAAGCTAGGGAAAGAATACTGTGTGTGATCAGGAGGGCACAATTTGAGTCTGTCTATGTAAAGTAGTGAAAAATTGCCCTGGTAATCTGGGAGAGAAGATTTTGGCATAATTTTTATGTATGTGCAGAAAATTGAGAGAAGCAAGTTTAGCAATGGAGGCTACCTCACTGTCCTTTCTGGAGAAGCTGCTTGTATAGCTGATCTCCCAAGGAGCAGACCTTTGCTATGTAGAAAGTACAGCGGCTGCAGTTGGTGTTTCCTCCTGCACAAGAAGAATGTGCTCTTCTTTCAGCCCTTCCCAAGTAATAAAACACGATGCCAAGTGCTGGCAACAAATTAGGATTCACGATGAAAAGAAACATATCTTACTGAGCATTTTGAAGAGGCGCACATTTTTATTTTGAAGCTAGCATAACTAAAATAGATTTCTTTGTCTGATCATTCTCATTAAGTGACTGGGACCATATTAAGTTTTCACTGGAAATGTATTTGTATTATATAAACTATTTTATCACAGTCAACATTAATTGGTGTAAAGAAAAACAAGCTGACTTAATGAGTATAGTATCATACACTATCCTTTTGCTGAAGAGAGAGACCTCTTCAGTTTGCAGAGAGTCATGCTGATAGCAGCTGGCGTTGCTGCTACCGTGTTGGTTGTACCTATTTTAAAGATAAATGTAGGACCAGAGTTCTGGAGGATTCAGTCTAGAAACTGAATTCATTCTGAAAATCCTTTGCAAAGAAAAATAATTCCTAGAGCTACCAACCTCCTGTTCCTGCCTCACTTGGATATGAAAAGCTTTACTTCAGAAAGAGAAGCATTTTATATAATACATGCCTGAATGTAAATGACAGACATTTTATTAGGAAAGGAAAGCCTTTATTAAATATAATGATCTACATTGTTTTTATGTAATCTAATGAATTACAGTAAAAGCCTGAGAAATGAGCTGGAAAAGGTAGAGTACTCTCCCATGAAAGCGAGCTATGATAACCTTTTTGTAATTCTTTAACATGTTGAAAGAGTATTTCTACACAGACTTATTAAATTAAGCAAGGTCACCTTTTCATTTTATTAACAGATTCAGTTTGCCAGATCATGGACTTTGATTCTGAAGAATGTGGGTGAATCATGCAGTAACATATGTCAAGTAGAAAATTGGTTAGAAAATGTTAAATCATTTTGATGTTTGTATCTTTGTTTTTACCGCTGCACAATTGTAAAAAATAAAATGCTTAATTACTGTTTTTCACATTTGCATATTGATTGGATGTGCTTTAATAATAATGATATTTCTAAGTGGATTATCTCTCCTGACTGGGGCAGTCTCAATCTAATATTTGCATAAAGGGAAGAAAGTATCCTTTTCAATAGGAATATAAAATTCTGTTCTTCTGACGTGCAGTATACAATCATTACTTTGAAAGGTTAGCTATAAATAATAACCAGTGAAACTAGTCATACACTTAAAGATGAGCACATATATTGCATTTATCAATATGACCCCAGTTCAGCAAAGCAGGAATAAAACTGACATCCTGTCATGCAAGTTGTTCATAGACGTTCCCAAATCTCTGCATGTATATTATAGTCTTTTTATATAATATATATATGAAGAGGAAAATTATATTTAATGGGTGTTACATCAATTTAACACAAAATCTTGCTGTAATTGTTTATAAAAAATTTCATAGTCACTTCTAATTAAGAAAGTAAATGTCATTTATATTTCCAGTCTCTTGGAATTACTTTTTCTCCTGTATTTGCATCTGTCACCTCTTCTGTCTAAGTAAAAGTAATGCGTAAGCTCTTCACTGGTATATGTAACAGAACTGAGAGAACATCCCATCAATAGCCCCAAACTTTATGTAAATAAGGGACTTAAAGGAATAGATTATTTTCATATTGCATATATGGTTTCAAATGAAAGTACACTAATGTACAGATGTAGCTAAATCTGACTATCGTTAACAGCTCAGTAGTTCTGCACACATATGCAGAAACACTGTTCTTGCTACTTGGGGCACGCACACGGGGTGCAGCAGAGTGCAGTTGACTTGGCCCTGGCAATCGCAGAGCAGGTGACTTGATTACACTGAAATCAGGCAGAAAATGTCCTCTTCTGGCCACTCGAGTGAATCAGTCAAATTATCGAGTGGCAAAACTAATTCTATGCCGTGGGCCATCAGAGCTGCCACTTCCTATAAGTCAAGCCTTCACTTAGTGTGAAATTGTTTTTTATTTTATTCTCTTTCATTTATTATGCTTATTTCAGCTAATCCACTTAGTGAATGTGAATTACCCAGTATACTAAAGCTGTTTCAGATGTGCAGCCTTCTTGTGCTTTACTGGTGAAATATGAGGACTGCTCTCCTTTTAAGGCACTCCTGACACTGTTATGACCTATACAGTTAAAGTAGTATTTCAATTTTTCAGATGAGAACTCGAATGAGGAGAAGAGTTTGAATATGATTTAAAATTATCTAAAAGTGCATATGGTTCAGCTTTCTTTTAAAAGCAGATATAATTCAGATGGGTCACATTTTTAAGAACTAGGAATATATCTGCCATGAGTTGTAGGCCATTAAGTACCAGTTAATTTGAAAGAGTTTGACGGAACAAATATTCCCTTGGAAAGCATTGAATATTGTTTTTAACATTAAAATATTGCCTTAAATCCTGGCAGAAACAAAGCTGAGATCTGCTTAAAGCACTCATACAGGTGATATACCCTAGGCAATACTTGGGTATATAATTCTGTCCAAATGGCAATCCCTCATTTGACTGTGCCCTCTGGTACACAGCATTAACATTTTCCAATAAAAGAAGAGCAAAACATATGGAGTCTTTTATTTCAAGCAAAGAAAAATCAAAAAGAATAATGAGAATAAAAAAATAAAATGCCTGTGGTGATGGACAAGGGAAGCTACCAGGGAGTTGCTATAGCAGAGTGCATCAGAATAGGAAAACAAGAGTAGCCAGAAGGCACCTCCCATAGGCATCTAAATATAGGTTTCTGATACGTATAAGTACAAAAATATGTAGATGTATATGTATCATATGCTGAAACTAAGAGGCATGATTCAGGAGAAACCAGATATATTGTTTTAACTTGTATTCACACAGTGCTTTGAGCTGACATACATCTTGGGCAGATGAGGGGACTTGAAGGGTGGAAGGAAGTAAGCAGAGCCTCAAAAAGAAAAGTTGAAAGGATCATACTGTGATTAAGATGGATGCGTTGCTGACAGTGTCAGAGCAACAGCTGCTAAATCTAGGAGGCACTTGAAAGGGTCCCTCTACTTTGTTATATATGGAAGTCAATAGGTTATTTGGGCTAAGAACACCCTATTATTCAAATTCAGCTGACCCAGAAAGCCTTGCCATCTTTCAATGGCAATTCATAGGGCTTTGCCATTTAGGTAGTGGTTTTGGTATTTCCCAGTACAGGATTGTTCTGTGTAGTCTTGTATGACATATGGATATATTGATCTCAGTTTTTTTCCTGAAATGTATTACATTAGTCTGTATAAGGCTTCAGAAGGCTATTCTGTGTTTGCAGCTGGGTTAGATTGCTGAAAACTTGTCACCAGAATCTCTTTTTCATACCTATTAAGCATCGAGGAAATGTACCATAAATTGTTTTGGCCTTCCTGTTTTGGAACTGCTCCATTAAAATTTTTAATTACAGATAATATTTCTTCATAGTAGCTTATCAGTCCCATATATTAGGTAAGCATGAGTCCTAATCCTGTTGAGAATATGTGTTCATTGATGGAAAGTTTTCACTGTAGATTGGGCGTAGGAAAATATCCTGAGAATAGTTTTTTTGCCCATTGATACGGACATGGCCTTCCCTTTCTGATGTGTCTCTCTTGATCTCCATTTTTCATTGCATCATATTACTCTGCCTTTCCTCTTTATTTTTTTGTCCTTGACTTTTATGTCTACACTACAATTTGTGTTGACCTTGAGGTTGCCCTCAATTAGCTGAGCCATTTCAGTATCATGGCCCACACCAGAATCCTCCGCAACGTGCTTCTGATTTGAAAAGCAGAGCCATCCTAGAAACTGGTCTGTGACCATTTTTCTTTTCCTTTCAAGTTAGTGTTTATTTCCAGGCAATAAAGAGAAGGAGTGATACAAAAGAGATAGAAATCAGAAGCAATAAATCATAGGATCGCTTCTGGTAGGTTTTCTGTGCTCAAGCCTGCAGTGTCTGTGCCATCTGCAAAAAGAGGAGGATTGGGAAAGGTTTGGATGAGAGAGATAAATCTTATCCCTGAAAGTTCAACAAACCTCTCAGGATCCAAAGGGTGGCTGCCAGGGATCAAGATCAGGAATTTGATGAATAATGGTCAGACAGCAGGTTAGGCTGACCTCATGTGTGACCCTAAATAGGAGGAGGGTGTTAGAGCGGCTGGATTGCAGTACGGTCGGGGTTCTTTGCTCTGCCACTGATGACAGAAACCCCAAGACCCTGCTTGTACCTCGCCTCCTACAGCTGCGTTTGGTTGCGTGCCATGCCCTGTGTATGGAAAGCCAATAATGGCCACTTTTCTTTGGCCATCCCTGTTCTGTATTGGAACTTGCTCTCTGGACAAAGTTCTGTACTGACAACAGCAAACCTTGCTATCTGATGGCTAGGTGGGGAGTGGTTTTGGCTTGTGAGCAGACAGAGATGAGGATAGTTTGGGTTGGTATCATAAAAGATGTGGTATGGTCAAAGGATGGCTTTTGATCTCCTTGGCTACCTTTTGTTCTTTTTTACCTCTTTCTCTTATCATTCATAGGTATTTTTCTGTTTTTCAGATTCTGATCTGTGGAGCAGCAATGGTTCGAATGTGTATTTGTGTAACATCTCTATAGAACTTCTGTGCTGATGCAGTAAAAATAACAATGAGATCGAAGTAGTTTACTAGATAGTGAAATACTGCTTAGTTTTAGCATTTACTACCTGCATGTTTTTAAAGGCTAAGATGATGAGCCACTATGTTAATTGAGGAACTTGCTGGTCTTGGTAGTGAGCTAATTTTCTCTGTCTTCCAGCTCAAGAAGATCATACTGGTCTTTAAAAGGATGGGCGAACTGTGACATCTAATGTTACCACTCACATGTCACACCTATTTTTGCTAGATGACAGCCAGTACTATCACTCCCATGCTTGTATCTTCTGCATCATCAAATTCTGTGTTTATACATCTCCTGTGAAGTAACAAATGGAAATTTGGCAGTGGATTTTGTGGGATGCCATTCAATTGCTATTGGAAGGATGGTTAAATATCATGGTGAAATGATTTTTCACAAATACCAGCTAAGGGGCTATAAGCATCTCTTTAAAATGTGCTCAAGATGCAGTAAATTGTTTCAGGCACATCTTTACTTTTTTAATTTTTTTTTTCAACTTTTTATGTAGATTTTTAATTTTATTTTATAAAATAAAAGCAGCTGCTTTTGTGTGTCTAAAGTCAGTTATCAAGATTAGTCATTCAAATGTGTTAGGTTTTGACCTGTGCTTCTGTAGTGAGCTTACTTCAACAAGTTGAAATGAAATATAAATAACTTCCTCGTAGTTTTTACGTCAAATCCCAGATTAAAATTAAATGTTTTCTGAAGTGAAAGATGTATGCAGTGTTGGCTCATCTTGGTTTAACTGTGAGTCTGAAGATTCATGGGTTAAATTAGTAAAATAGAGTAGGTTGATAATGATATTGTCAGTCCAGACTTCTGACCATGTCAGTATTTACTATTGATGAAGTAGTCCGTGTTTGCGTGTTCCTACGCATTTACAAGAAATGGTATGAGATATGTGCTAGTCCTAGATAATTTTTTCTCCAGCACCTAGATCACATTCCCCTGCATAAATTTAAGTCTTAGTAAATCTGAATTTCTAGTGTAAATATTGGTGGTTATGCTTTTGCTTTCTGTCTCACAAAAATTTCAAAAGTCTGGGTTACCTTTGCAGTTAAATGGACTAGCTGAGAACAGTTCATAAAGACATAACATTTTGCAGCGTTATTTGTAATAAGGGGGATTCAGGGACTCATGGCAACTTTGGCAGGAAAAGTACTTCGGGCGACGTAGTTACTAAGGATAGTACAGAGCTACTCACGTCTTGATTTTAGAAGGCTGTCAGTAAAAGCTGTCCTTCCTGAGATGCGGGTTAGTATTTTCCTGGTGGCTAGACATGGACAGAGCATGGAGGTGGATTGTGATGGATGGAGCAGGGGTTCGATGCACGGTCTGATTGATTTGTTCGTCCACGGTGTCTCCTCTTTTATATGACAATGCTGTGAGAAAGGGACGACTTGGCTGTAGTAACACTTTTAATCTAGACCTTTCATACCTGCTGATGATTATCTGAAGAGGGTTCTGCTAGTTAGGTAATTTTCTGGTAGAGGTTGTGGAAATGACTGCATGCCTATGAAAATGAGAACTTGTGGTATGGCTAAGTGTTCCCTTGTGTGTCTCTTATATTCATGTGGAAGTACACTGGAGTGCCTTATTTTCTAAGTTTCTTTTTTGTTCTTTGCTGAGAATTTTATTGGAGAGAAATAGCTATGTATTGTGTGTATTAATCAGATCAACTTCTGTTTTTTCCTTTTGATAGGAATGCCTTGTTTTCTCCATTTGAGACATTCATTCTGATCTACAGTGACCAGTATCTATAAGCAAAAGGGAATTGAAATATCTTCCCAGGGTTAGTTTTAATTTTGCTTAATGGATGAAGGAAGATGAAATGCGACCTATTCCCCAGGGTTATTTAACATTAGAACTTGAACCTAATTAAGGTATTTGAGATCCTTTTTTTTTTTTTTTTTTTTTTAAATAAATTGTTTTAAAAACTGAGAGCTGTTTAAGGCACCTCCTAGTGGGAGGTGCATGGGTCCTGGTATGAGAATGGTTTGGGGACTCAGGATCTTCTGGCGTCCAGTCCCCATTGTACCGTTTTGCTGTATGTTTAGGTTCTGATTATCAGATGTCTGTCTTCTTGCTTCCATTCCTCTAAAATGATGCCAACAGTTGGATTATACCATGTGGGGAGTGAGGAGGTTGATTAGTCAATAGATGTGAAATATTTAGTTGGTGGAAAATATGTATAGTACAGTGAGGCCATGATTATTCGTCACGTCTTCAAAAAATCTTGCGCTCAGTTTCAGGGCATTCTACCTGCATAAGAATAGTGAGAGCAGACTTTTATGGTGAAATTGTAGAGAGCTGTCGTAGATTAATTAAAGTTATAGACCCTCAACATTTGTATTCTATTTGGGATGTCACTTCCAGTAAGCTTTTTAAAAATGTAGTGGTGCAAATGGAAAAGTTTCAGCAAATATTAGATGTAACAATGAAGACTTTTGTTCCTCATTAAACCATTTCTTGATGTTTCCCGATAGATTTTCATCTAAATGCCTGCTAATCCCAGAGCTCTGACAGGCAAGGCCTGCTGAATTAGGCCAACCACTGCTACAAATAGCTACTGCACATGAAACAGTAATCATTGCTTTCCAGTCTATTATTAGATTAACTTCATAGGGATTGCTTTTTTCTCCTGTGAGTTGATGCATAAATGACATGCTTTACCCTCCAATAAATCTAACAGCAGAGTGGCTATGACATGATGTTCATACCCCTTAATCCCATGACAGATTATTTTTGATGGCTGCAGAAGTTTAGAGCAGCTTGAAACCATTAGAATTTAAAGGCATCATTGAAATTTTACAGCGTACCTGACTCGGACACAACAGGGCTAGTACTGAGCTAAGTTTGCGGTGTATTGGCTCCACGTTGTGATTACCTGTCACGGGGAGTCTTACTTAGTTATACTGATCCCCAGCTGTCGTTCAGAGGAGGTAAACAGTCTTCTGGCGCTGCACCTTCGCGGTCTCTCCTTGGAGAACGTATGCTGCTGTGCATAATGTTCCTGTGCTTGAAACTTTCACCTGGAGACAGTCGTAACACTTGAACACATGTGGAGAGCATGTTATGCACACAGAGTGCTTCATATAGGTGCTTGCATGGATGAGCATGCTGAAAAACATTTGAACCTTTGTTGCTTGTTAACCTTTTTCAAGATTTTGATATTGGTGATGGTCATTTTTTTCCCCCGCTTAGCAAGAAGTAGAAGTTTGCATTGTTAAAGGATGAAAATTCAGTTTTAATAGCATATATGTGCTTTTAATAGTGTTCTTTTTTTCCAGATTTAAGAACTTTGTTTTTTCCTGCTGAAACCCAGATAAAGTTTGCAAAGCTCAAGACTCTTCAAATCCAAGGTGTTTACTACTATTTATATCTCATGTGAATGAATGACTGTATTTCGCTGTGGTTCTAAACTGTGTTTACCTGTTGTTTCATAAAGCTGTCTAAAATTTGCTGCTTTTAGACGTAATAATCACAACTATAAAATTGCTGTCTAACTTAATAGGAAGATGTACATTGATTTCCATTGATTTGTATGTGTGTTTGTACATACCTAAATAGCATCATATCAAATTGAGCTCTGTAGGTTTCCATATATCTCTCAAAAGATTTCTATTCTGTGCAGTTCCTGGAGAAAAAAAAAAAAAAAAAAAAAGTCTTTTTCACCTAACAGCTTTGGGTTTGTATTCTGGATAATGTGATTGAACCTGCTTGTGTTCTTAACTTCTGTCCTATAATAGGTATGTCAAGCAGATTCAGGTCGATGAATCTGGTGTCAAGTAGAGAGCTAATCTTAACGCAGATCTACTGTAGCTTGACAGTTTTATGTTTGACAAATATCCTTTTTAAGGAATGGCATCATAGAGAATAAGATATGAAGATAGAATAAATGATATATATTGTTGATGGATAAATATGAAATTCTCCAAAGAAAGCTTTAAGGTATTTGCTCTAATTAGGCTGCCCTTTTTTCTTAAAAAAACAGAACAAAACAGATGTTTAATATTTACATGGATTGAGTCCCTTAGTAAGTTGTTTTTGGAAGTGGGTTCCCAGTTCTGCATATGTTGTGGTCACAGGCTAGCTTTTTCCGAGTACTCTTTAGCATAACTGTCTTTTTCTGTTTGAGAGAGAAAATAGAACAGGAAGTGACTTTTTTTTTATGGAGTTCTTAAGCTCTGTGGCTTTATATATCAGCATTCTTATAATAGAAGCTTTTTGGAAATAGGACTGATTTTATTAGGGTAAAATATTTATGCCTTAAGAGGAGAATAATTCAAAAACACATTTAGAAGGCATTGGGAGTTTCCAAACGTGAACTTTCACTACAGAACCTCGAGCATTAAAAGCTACGCTCATTAAGTCAGCGAAGAGAATTAATACTTTCTGTACCCAAGCGCATATTAAATTTGGTCTCATTAGAACATCTTGATATTTGTTTTCAGGTGTTTACAGCATTCTTGAACAGAGTTTGAGTCTCGTCTCTGTGGTACTGTTTACTTACGTATTTGAATACCTGAGCAGCCTAACTTAGGTCTAGTTGTGGTTGGTCTACACGCTGCTGTTACAGCAGTATAGACAAGGCTGAGTGGTTTTTATGGTACAGTGCTTGTCTATAATGTGTGCAGGAGTGACCTCTTTTCTTTCTGTCAGTATGGACATTTCTACCTATTTTGTGATCTTTAGTTTTATAAATGATGATGAAATTATAATCAGTTAGGGCCTGTCTCACAAAACCTTCCGCAGATGAAATAAAAGGTGTTGACAATACAGGGAACCATACAATTTCACAATTAGGCCATTTTTCTTGTGACCTGGGAGAGTCAAAACTGAAGGGAACTGAGGATTAATCCACTGTTTATATCCATATGTAACCTTGCAACATGTGGATTAAATCTTTTCTGCACCTGTAGTATAACATTTTCCTCATGCTACAGAATAATACCTTAACTAAAACCACAGCAGCTTTCTAATGACTTCAAAGAAATGAAAAACCACATTCAGGTTGAAAGCATTTTATTATTTGTAATTTTTAGCATAGTGCATATTAAATGTAATAACTGATGAGTTTAGTAGAATAATCTCTATTACCATATGCAAGAAACATGCTTCATAAGTTATATACGTCTTTAAGAACTGTTAACTTTTATAGAATTTGCTGCAACAAATCATTCTGGGAATGCTGTATACTTGTGTTTTCAATTGAGGTTCCAACATTTGGTTGAAGTATCTTCTGTACTTCTATCATCTCATAATTTTCTTCAGAGAAAAGAGAGAACAATCTGTGTGTTGGGTGGGAGGATGAGGGAATGCTAATTGAAACCATGTAATAAAAAGGTAATTTAGCAAAACTATTAGTTTTTGGTTTTTTACTATTTTAAGCCTATTATTTTTAAAATTACTTCTGTATTAAAAAGGCTGTAAAACTACACTGAATGTCAGCACATTGCATCTTAACTCCCATTTTCCTTTGCATGAACAGTAAAATCTTTATAAATTAAGAACTAAAATTAATTGAATAAACTTCAGTTGAACATTTTTATGTTTCTGTTTGAATTAAAAAAAGCATATTGTAGATTTTTTCAAGAACATTTAATGGTTTCTAACATTGACCACACCTCGAACACAGTACAGGAAAAAAGTGCTGATGGAGAGAAACAAAAACCAAGAACAAATGTTAATTAGCATTATATGATTTACAGCTGTGTTTACTGCTGTAATGTAGTTACTAACACCCGTGTCTATTGCTAGATCATAGTTCTCCATCCAGTAAAGAAGCATTATCAGCTACTGCTTTTTTCAGCCTTACAGCCAGCGAGTTGCACCAGTTCAGCATGGAGGCCTACCTGGAGAAATGGACTACAGGCTTGACCCGGATAATGTCATCTTTTTTTTGCCAGGTTACTTTTAAGCTGAATTGTTTCCTCCGTCTAGTTCCTACAAACGCCTCACAAGGAGGGACTTTAATAATACAGGGACTTGGCAATCAGGGAAAGCAGTGGCAAGACTGGAGCAGGGGAGCAGAGGGCTGCTGCTCAACACGTAGCTGCTGGTACTCCTAGCTTCAGGGAAACGGTTCTGGGCTGTGATCTGTCTGGCCAAAACACTGAATGAGAAAAAAGAATCTGTAGGTTCAAGGGGGTCACAAATGGAATCGGTTGCTCATGGTTCGGTAGCTTCATTTTGGGCTGCTCTGTTGTTGTTCTAAAAAGCTAGTTCTTGCTTTGGGGTGTATTAATAATGTGCAACTGTGCTGGCATGGGGAGGGCTTTTAATACTGGGTGCTGTTAATACTGGGTGTAGAGAGAGGTGAGCATCCCCCTCGCAGAAGGAGGTAGATTCTCCTCAGTTGTTAGGGGTTTGTGGTATCTTCTACACTGCGTTGATGAATTCTTGTTATACGCAGTGGGCTTTACAGCACAAGATGAGCTGGAACTGGGCTGTGACAAATGGTCACTGGAAACCACAGAGGAAGGCAGAATGCAGAATATGAACAACTTTTCTGCGTCTCGGAAAGGTACCAAATGCTTCTTGAAAACAGCAAGAGTGCTGTTTGGGTTTTTTTCCCCAATCCCTGAGCTGGAAACGATGTTACCTGCAATTTCTGAGGTAGTACTGTGGCTTAAAAATTATTTACTTCTCCTGGTGTATCTTGATTGTTAATGGATAGCAAACTCTACAGGTGCCTCCTTTTTTTTGTTGAAGTCAAAAACGGCTACAATCCATTTAGTATAACAGAAATCACAAAACAACCCAAATATATTAATTAGAGGACATGCAAATCAAAGACGTTACCTTTCAGTCATTGTTTCTAATGGTTGAAAAATGTTGTGGTAAAGTATTAATCATGTTCTGTTACCCTATAATTTCCAAAAGTTTTATGGTTTTCAGGAAATCTAACATCAATTTAAAAGTATAAAGGACTGAAGCAACACATGTATAAGCATTTAGTAAATCCAGGATACTCGTATGTAATGTAACAATGTCTTTTCATATGAGTATATTAATATAAACAGAACAAGTGTTTGTAGCAAAAACCTTATTATTAATGACAGTGAATTAAAAATTACAAGAATTCATTAAAACTGATTCCTGACATTCTTGATCTGAAGACTTGGTCACAGCAAGTCATAATGTGGATTAGTGTCAATTTCTCAAAGTGTTAAGAAGATTTCTGAATTCATAGGTAAAACATTTCCATTAGCAAATACTATATTAAACCGAATTACAAGATACAAATTGGGAACTTCATATGGCAGTTAGAATGATCTAAACTTTTTATTTCCTGTTGATGATTATTGTATTCTGTAAATCAATACATATGTATATTTAAAGCTACCAAATAATTGATGCTCATGAACTCCTTTTGCATCACTGTGGGATGCTTTAAACAGCTTTTGCGTGCAGTTACATTTTGAAATGATGCTGGGTCTTTTGAAACAGTTTAAGTGTTTACTGCATCTTTACATCTATGAATGCTGTCCATCCATATCAGATGTCAAGGTAAAAAGATACAAACCCTGTAACATGGAGTTTGCTGTCCTTGTGAGGACAAGGAACTTTATTTGCAATTGTTGTCTTGGCATTTCAATTCCCGTCCATTAGGCTCCTGAAAATCAGTAACAATTGAGGTCATGGCACAAAGTAAAGTAATTTTTGCTGCAGTGGCCTGTGTTTGCAGGAAATGATGAAACATGATGTCAATTCCTATTAGTTACTATTACATTTCCACCCGGTTTGACTTTGGGCTACTTCGAGGGCATGTAAGAACCTTGTGGGCTCATGTCTTGACCCAGTCATAAGGCTAAGTTGAACAATGTCCTTCTGAATTTAAATATCTGGATCTTTATTGCCTAAACTGGGAGGTTCTGGTATTGTTTTTACATATTTTCTAAATTTTATAAGAAAATACATAGGTTTCGTAAGAGTTTAAAAAAGAACTTGAGCACCTAAGTCAACTTGCGGAATATTTGTGGGAAGTGCGACTCTGTATTTCACTGCCTACATGCTGCTCTTTTTTTATAAGAAGCAACAGCAGCTTCCATTACATGCTAGGAAGAACTGTGAAAGGTTCATAGATTTGGAGCTTATGGGCGTAGTTGAAGCCTGTCTTCTAAGTGTGGTCATTAGATGTTAATGGCTCTACCTTCATGCAGTCCTCATTACTGCTCCCTTGCAGAGAGCAGTTGAGCCCTCATATCTCCAGGCTGACCTGCTCAGGACATCCTTTCTTAACCCTTTACAGTCAGGTTAGTTTAACAATGTGTTTTTGAAACAAATTACAGAGCTACTGCAGGAGTGGCACAGCCTAAGCATCTGACAGCAATGTCATACAGAACTTGATAATCTGCGCCTGATGGGCATCTGGGTGGTAACTTCCACAGTCAGTAACACTGCAGCTGGAAAGGATAAAGTACAGTTAAGCTCTTTTAAAATCGGTCTCTACCCTCCAATTTGGGTGTATGAATGCAGTCCTGTTGCCCATATTTCACTTGTGGGGATTTGTGAGGTTGGATGTTTCCTGAGCATGGGTCCCCAAGTCCTGCTGGGCATGCCCTTTGCTATTCGGGACATCACACAGGGCAAGTAGATGCGGCACAAGACCACGTCTTCTCGAGTAGCAGCTGTTGCCAAGTGGAATGTATTAGGACATATCAAACTACTGGAATTTTCTTCATCTTAGTCAATAAATAGACTACAGAATGAAAATAGTTTGTATATACTGCTACCCAAAAGTATATTACAATTGTCTTTAAAGCAGCTCATCCAGGATTTTACAAACATCAGAAAACAGCTAACTACAGTAAATGAGCTGCTATACATTCAACCAATAAGTAATGAAGTAAATGATCTATAGCAATTTAACATAGCAGATTAATTTTTTTGCCTTCTTGTTATCTTTCTAAAAATTTTCTTCTAATGACTTGGTGCCATCTCTTAGCTTTGACACAACAGTAGCAGGGCTAGAAAATACAGGGTATTTAAAGCAAGTTTTGCCCTGTTAAAAGATCTGAACTTTTCACATTTTAAATATGTCATGATTTAACCCCAGCTGACAACTAAGCACCACACAGCCGCTCGCTTACCTCCCCTCACAGTGGGATGGGGGAGAGAATCGGAAGGGTAAAAGTGAGAAAACTCATGGGCTGAGATAAAGACAGTTTAATAGGTAAAGGAAAAGCCGTGCACACAAGCAAAGCAAACCAAGGAATTCATTCCCCGCTTCCCATGGGCAGGCAGGTGTTCAGCCATCCCCAGGAAAGCAGGGCTCCATCATCTGTAACAGTGACTTGGGAAGACAAACGCCATCACTCCCAACGTTCCCCCCTTCCTCCTCCTTCCCCCAGCTCTATATACTGAGCGTGATGTCATACGGTCTGGGATGTCCCTTGGGTCAGTCGGGGTCAGCTGTCCCGGCTGTGTCCCCTCCAACTCCTTGTGCCCCCCCAGCCTGCTCGCTGGTGGGGTGGGGTGAGAACCAGAACAGCCCTTGACTCTGTGCAAGCCCTGCTCAGCAGTAACCAAAACATCTCTGCGTTATCAGCACTGTTTTCAGCACAAATCCAAAGCGTAGCCCCATACTAGCTACTCCGAAGAAAATTAACCCTATCCCAGCCAAAACCAGCACAAAATACGAAAACTCAGAGATGTGCCCACATAGAGTACACAAAATTCTGCTACTTTATTGATGTCTTTCTCTCACGTGTTTGTAAACACGTCTGCACACACACCGTGCAGCGCTTCGGGTGCCTTTGCCTGACTACCAAGGGAGATGACATGTTCTCTTTTCAAAGTGCGCACGCTACCCTGTTCCTTTTCTAAATATGCTTGTGCTTGCATGCATGGGCACATGTATATACACAGACCAGTCAGAGCAGTGTTGACATAGCTTTTCCATGTGCTATCAGTTCTAAATGCTGGGATTACCTGGGCGATTGTTTTCTCAGAATGCCATAATGTAATCTCAAACCTAATACTCCAACAACCATCCACTAATTAAAACTGCAATTATATTTTTGCTCAAACAAAACGACTTAATAAACATTATCACAAACTGTTTACCCTTCCCAAAAACAATTTATGCTCACTAATACAATTTCCCATTAAAACTGCTGCCAGGTAAATTAAAAACTCTTGAAATAGTAAGTAAGTGGGAAATTAATTCAACAGTTTAATCTAGAGCTAATAACAGTTGCAAGCTCAGAAAAAGATTGCTACAGCGGGGAGTTAATTAACAGCTTATTCCCCATTTGATAAAAGTAATCCACTCTAATTCCAGTGTAATTTACCTCAATGTAATATAAAACCACAAGCTGCTTCTGGTGCTAGTAATTATTAGCCTTGTCCTGTGGCCACACTGACAATAAAAGTCAGCAGTATCTTAATAATAAGAGGCAGTCTGCTAAATGCCCGCAATTAAAGATGTAACATGAAATCTTGAAACTGCAACAATCATGTATATTGCTAAACAGACTGGAGGTACAATTTCAACAATAAGAAGCACGTCTAATTGCTGTCCCTAGTTCTAATAACGAGGTGTGCCTTTCATAAACCCAGGTTTTTCTGCTGCAGTAAGTTCTGTCTAATAAATGCACTGGGGAGACTATAGGATATGGGTTGCAAACAGGTCTGGTTGTTGTATCAACTGCTGAGCGAGCCAGTGTGGATGCATTTTTATTATTTTCTGTTACGCAAATGAAATACAAAGTTTGGAGCTCTTGACCTGAAATACCATACTGGGATCATAAATTCAGTGTGGCTCTTTTGACCTCAGCTATACTGAAGTCTGTTTTCCTTCCTTTTCTCTTTTCATAGGGTTAAAACCAAGGATCAGATTTGATACATTCATATATGTATGCATGCACACACACAAATATATATACCAACATTCATCTATACAAATATATGAGAAATATGTTTTATTATAAATTTTCTTGTTTGATCCCAGGATAATATTTTCTGATAATTATTTTGATTTGATCTTGAGCAATCATGACAGTCCATCACTAGGGAACTCAAACATTATTTAAGTATTGCCAGTTTTTTTTAGTTTGGTTTCTGAGTATCAGGTAGACTCCCTTGTTGGCTTGCACGATGTGTTCTTAGCACTTTTACATTGTTACTGATTAGGGATATCATAGCAAGGATAGGACAAGTTAGTACACTGTAATCACAATTTAACTTAAGTGCATGAAATAAAATGACCTATTTTATCATATAAATACTGATACTTGAAATAAAAAATGTATGGCATTATTTTAACCCATTGGTTATTAACAAGGGGTGAGTGGTTTTGATTTTCTGCTGTCACCTAAAACATTTGTTTACAATATCGATGTACTTGAGTAACTTCCTTCTGGGGCTTTGATGGATTTCTCAGAAATAAAATGCCTGCTGGGACATGCTCCATTGGATAGCAATTGCAAACAAATACATCTGATGTTATAACTGTGGGGGTTTTTTTAATTACTTTAAGCAGAGAAGAATTAACTTTAAAGGCTAACTTCGAAAATACAAAGTATGGGTTCTAGGATTGTGTGCTCATGTTATTATAAAGGTGTCAGAGCTGGTGACAAAGATGAAGACAGTGACCGTAGTGATAGTTCAGTTACAGATACAGTATTCTTTCCCACATGTTCTTCAAGAAATTGGAATTTTCTTGGGGTAGTGCAGAGACAGACAGATGTTTAGAACTGAATTAGTACTTTTAGCATGTCTCAGTTCTGGTAGGATACTCTGCATACTTTCACTTTTCTGCTAGTGCTGGTTAGCAAAGACAGTATACTTTTTTCCTACATAAATGTGGTTCTTCTTTATTTAAAATACTAAGGTTTTTTTCAGCTGGAAGTTTTGCTTACTTTCAATACTGATTTTTAGTTTGACTGAGTAATCAGCTCTTGGGCAAGGAATGTTTTCCTAAGGAGAGCTGGGGAATACCACTGTATCGTCTGCACTTCTTTTTTGGCAGGTAGCTTGCTCTCCTTTATTGAGGCTTGGTTTGGTGGGGGTTTTTTGTTTTAAACTGCGAGGATGGTTGAACACTGGAGCACTCAGTGGAGCGAAGTCTCCATCCTTGCAGATACTCAAAACCCGTCTGGACACTGTCCTGAGCAATCTGCTCCAGGTAACTCTTTTTCAAAGGGGGGGGGTGGACTTACACGATCTTCAGAGGTCCCTTCCAATCTTAGCCATTTTGTGATATTTCCTATTGCGCTGGAATTTCTCCTTAATCTAATGGCAGTTGATTGTTTTAAGCTTTCTCTTTCAGGTTTTTGCATCAAATAAGACCAGGTAAGAGTTGTTAACTGAAAGAAACACAAGGGAGAGGAGGAGACTGAACACATGAAATGATAGTTCTTTATTTCTGATAGCAACAATAAAAACTCTTAGGAGAAACTGTTAGTGTCTGACTATAACTACACTTAAACTATGCTATCCACTCCCACTTCATTTATTTATGTACTTAGCAACAATCAGGTCTACCAAGTTTAAACTTAATTTACAGTTCTGAGTTTGGAACGATTTTTAAATTTTTGTTGGTAAACAAATCTTCAGTAAAATAAATAATCTTGACTGTAAAGGATTTTCTTTCCTGCTGGCATAGAAGTCATCCATAATCTGTATTTTGTCTATATACAAAATCTCTAGTATGAGTGAAGTGATGCTTAAAATTTTGTAGGTCAAGGATTTGAAGCCAATCATCGTGGATGCTCAAAGTAGATAGACCTAGAAATTAATTAGCACACCTCATCAGCTGCTCATCCTTGCTAATGCAGTCCTCTGTGCTTCCTTTGCAATCATTGTGTCCACACTATCAGAGCCATAGCAGAGCCGGGGCAGACTTAGAGCAGTTGTAGCACAGCAGCTTGAGGTGAATTAAGATCAGCCCTAAATCACACAGGTTAGGGAACTGCTCTGCAATGCTGCTTGGGCTGAGGTGTTCTAATAGCTAGATAAATTCTTAGATTTAAATATGATTTCACAATTGAGTAATTTGTAGTTTTTGTTTAATTGTATTTGACAGTTCAGAGGAAAAACATTCAAGAAATATTTGGAAAAAAAACAGTTTGGTATTCACATTGCCTATTCTTCGGACGTATCTGCAAGGTTATGGTTATGAAAGGTTATATATAAATTAATACAATATTCTGCAAAAGTATGGTACTCTGACAGATTTAATACTTAGTGTTTCAACTAGACTGTGTAGGGTGTAACGGTGAAGGGCTGAGACTTGCAGGAGAGACTCGGGGTATTGCCTTGTGTGTCTTACGATGGAGAGTTGAATGAGGAGGCTTCTCCCAAGCTGTGTGTATTGTCTGTTGTGTGGAGATGGCCAAAAGGGTTATACGTCCGCTTCAGATATGCTGTAATTTACAGATTGACGGATTAAAATAAACTGACACCGAAAGAGCTGTTGTGGTTGATAATCCTCCGGCAATGTGAGCTCTCCTTTTCAGTAACTGCTGAGTCAGGTGAGTCAGTGCAGGAGGGGGGACTCCCTGTTGGTACGTGTGAGGTGACAGTGTTAGTATAATTATCCTCCGTTTTAAGAACAGGAATCCTATTCTGCATTGTCCTAACATGCTTTGGCAGGACACTGAGAGGCAGCAACTGCTGGGGCGGAGGGAGCCGTGGCTTCTGCAGGCGGTGGAGCACGGGAGGTGCTCGTGAGCACATCCCCGGGGATGCGCGGTGGAGGGCAGGGCGGGGAGCAGGTTGTGTGCTGTGGCAGGCAGGTGGGGGGGATGAGCAGCGCGCTCTTCCAAAATCACCGTTGGGTTGGACAGATAGACACCCTCAGCACTGGTGCGGCTCCCGCTGGCCCCTGTCACCGCGATGCAGACCTCAGCTCAACGCCGTGGCGAGAGTACGTGTCGTTAGTCGCATCCTCTGCACAGATACCTAAAGCACGAAGCAGAGAGACAAAGAGCGTGCCTGTGTGCAGGATACAAACGTGAACTCTCTTCAGTTGGTTATTCACCAGCAGTATCGTAGTCAGGCTCAAGGTGCATTAAAATAACCTCAAGGACACAACTTGATTTCCATATGAGGCATGGTCAAACTCGTTAATTGTCATGGATAAATATGGAAAAACCCCAGCCATCAGGGACACAGGTTTTACCCAACACTTCTTGCCTGTTATAAATGTACATTTTGAAGAACAGATACATTTGGAGAGGGCATATGCAACTAAAACCAGTAGATCATTAGAATAATTTTTCTTGAAAATTTTAAATTTCACCAAAATACGTAACGCCCAAATTAACTATCTGTGTACATAATTATTGAGTGCAAACAGTCTGTTTACATCCATGGTGCACAAAAACAAAGTTATGCAATATGCCAAGGAGTTTACCATTTGCAATGATTCTAACTCTTCCACAAGGAATTTTACACTCAGTAGGGTAAATTTGCAGTGCGAGTGGCAGCCTGTGGACCTGGATTGCTCTAGGATTGCATGCATGAGTAAATAGAAATGTGTTAGAGGACCATACTGATCATGTGTATAGGCCTTCTGTGTAATCTGGGCTATGAAATTTCACTAAGATATTCCTGCATTAAGCCTGCAACTTCTAACTAAACCCGATTAATATTTGAGCAGCACATCCAGTCCCAGCTCAAAGATTCAAGTGATGGAGAATTCATCCCATGCCCTCATAAACTGTCCCAGTGTTTGTTTATTTGTGCTGTTAAAAGTTGACCTTTTTTCCCAGTTCATGTTAAACTTTCTGCCTGTTGCTGCAAAGTCACTGAACTTTATCTCTATGGTCAAGTGCTTGCCGTTTTTCTTTCACCTGTTGCCTTTTTCCCTCACTCAACCCTGAATTCAGTGGGCTGGTAGCAGATGTACCTAGTGATCGGAAAAGTGCAGGTCCCTGACATAGAAAGAGAAATTACGTTGGTAGTGTTGGTAACAAAAGTTCATGTAGAGTACGGCTACAAGCGGTGGGGACAGGGATTGGGATTGGCCATCGGAAGGAGAATTTCAAAGCTGTATGTTCAGGAGAGAGCTAGGTGATGCAATTCATGATTTATATACAATTTAAATTCATGTTTACAGTGGTATGACTTGTTAGCACATTTTTAGCAAGTCATTTATTTTCTTCTACCCAATTTGTCTGGCCTTTCAGACAACTGCCATTATGCTAATGTAATTAATATACATTCTAAAAAGCAGGATTATGGCAGTTTATTTCAGGAGTGTCTACTTTGCTTTTTTAGTTTTCATTCCCATGCTGCCACTCAACATTTCACAACTAATGCTGAAAGAACCTGCTTTTCTGCAATTCTTTCTGGCATGGAAGGGCTTTCCTGTATTTCTTTGCCTCATTGACTCTCCATCTCATTTAAAAATCTTTGCTGAAAATACATCTTTTTCCCCTTGCATGACCCTCATAATTTTTATCTCTCTCTGCTGTTATTTTAGTACGTAATTTTACTTTTAAACTAGCTGATGGCTCTTCATTTGAGAAAGGGCAATCAATAAATTATGTGCTGATTGTGGATATTCTTCATCATATTTTTGTATTTCATTGTCCAGACTGTAACAGTTGATATATATTTTTGTTGTACTTTTTCACCTTCTTTAGGGTATCATTATTCTTGGCTTTTAATAATTGAAAGAAAATTCAATCTTTTTCCATCGTGAGAGAGAATGAAGGAATGAATCTCTACCTGCTAAATATTGCTTATATCAGTTAATGGCCATGCTGAGGAAACACAAGCTTGAGCAAACTTGACATGGGTTGAACAAAGAGAGTGAGTGGTTTTCCTGAATAATTTTTAGTTCATGTCACTAAATCATCGACTGGCAGCTTCTAGAGGTAGTACATTTCTATGAAAAACTGACCAAGGATTTCTGAAATACTTTTGTTGTGAAAACAGAAACATTTTGGGGGGAACTTATGTGAGAGCTTTAACAAGAGAAGTTTTTAAGACCCACCTTGATCCTTTTCCCAAGGTGTGAAGGGGAGCTCTGCATCCTTCAGGATAACTTCAGGGTAACTAGCACTTGAGTGTGCAGACCGGGGTGTGCAGAGTTTGGCTTCATGCCTGTGCTTTTCTGCTGGGACAGGTTTGCACGAAGAGAAGAGTTACGTCCAAGGGAAGTCAGTCAGTCTGACCCAGAACATATTTAATCAGTCACTCCAAGGACAGCTCTAGCAGGAGAGGGGTATGAGGTGATGGTGTAGCCCAGTGTCGCACTGCTGCCCAGATTTTGGGATCCTTTGTGTATGTGCAGAGGCAGCCATCGTAGGGGTGTGCTTACTCCAGCTTGGCCAGCATTGATTGTTGCCCAGGGCTTTTTTGCCTCTGACAAAAATGTGGTTTTCAGTGGAAAAAACTTCTTCATCTGAAGGTTTTTAAACAGGTTTTGCTATAATTTTGTGTAGCTTCATGGTTGGTTTGGGGGTTTTTTTCAGTGTAAAGAGTGTACTAGTGACTATAACTACTATTTATGATTAATAGTAAGTTTGCAGGAGTGAAGTTTAGAGAAATAAGATCCCACCTGCGGTAATTATGCTTTGTTCTGACAACACAGAGGTGTGTATATGTGTGCAGGTAATTAAGCATAAATAATATCGTCCTTTACTCTCAGATGTATACAGATATTTCTTGTAGATAGTTCTGTGGTCTCATTATGTGCTAATTTAGAAAAAAAAGGACTGAGCAACCTTTGGCAATTTAGATCGTTTTTCTGCCCATGAAACTCCTCTTTTAGCTTTTTTGTCAGCAGTTCTGTTTGCTCAAAAAGATGATTGGAACATGTGTGATGAGACAAGTTTGTCTTACTGTTGATTTACGTATTTTTTTATTAATTTAATATTAATTACTTGCTTATAGTAGCTCCACTCATGTATGAGTTACTTTTCCAGCTTTCAGGAATGGTTGGTGCTGGTTCGTCTTCGTGCTGTCACTTGATAACTAAATTGTAATATGTAAAAAACCAGGAACATATTCTTAGGTCATCTCAATACATGAATCCAATCTCGTAAAGATTTTCATTATGGTTTGAAGGATGAGATGTGCATCTTATTCATTTGCTCATACAGATTCTAGCCGCTGCCCTATTCATCAAATGCACAAGTCCAGGCCAACAGGAATGATCTCTCCAAGAAAGATAAAGAGCAGAAATTTCAAATGAAAGACATTGTTCTTTGTACCAGCTCACCTCATCTGCCATCACTTGTAATTGATATTATCTAGCTTGTCATCTGCCACTGTATATAAGCACTGCCTACTATGAGAGCAGCTGGGGAAAAAGGGGTACATAGGAGCCATAGAGTTTATAAAATAAAATTAGGGGAATTCCATTTCCCAAGTGTTTCACGTGCTGTTAAGGGAGCTGGAATATTATTTAGAAGCCTTTCAATTATTTCAATCTAGCAATTTCTGAAAAGAAGAGCAAGCAGTAACACATTGTTGGCGCAGGAATGTCATCAGTCGGCCAAAAACAAACACAAAGAGAGACTACCTTGCAATCTGAAAATGCTGATTGCACTTTCCGTGAAGCCAACAGCAAAAATATGCTTATTTTATTTCTTACTTTTGGTAAACAGCTTGATTAATATCTCATTGGCTAATGCTGTGCATGCAGCATTGCAAATGAATGTGTTCATGTTCAACTGTTAGAGCTACCAAAACTTTGAAGCTGACACTCAATTTTGTAAATATAAACCATCAAGAACTTAGTATGATACATTTTCAAACTCTTTAGCGAATTAAAAGGGCAGCTCTTACAGCCATAAACATCATTTATTAACTTTTAAGTATACTCACCAGTAAATTGTATTATGAAACTTGTCAGTATATCCAGAGTATTCTAATTGTGCCAGATGATTTGGTAACAAATGATCAGTGCCAGTCTGTTTTGGCCAGAAACCTTTGATGTGAAAGACTCCTGCTTCAAAGACTACTTTCCTGGTTAAACAATTATCATACTACAATTTGCTGAATTGCATGAAAAGCTCTCTCTTACAGTTGGTCCCTCTGGTAGAATTCCAATAAAAATTTGGTAAAGAGTATCTCAGGAGTGAGCAACATACTGGCTGTGCTGCAGAGAACGTTTGCAGATGTGCAGAATCCCTGAGCTGTGGTTCATTATGATTATTTACTTAGTTACTGATTTGAAGATACATGACAACTTTTGTTGTGTGTGTGTTTGTTTCTTTTTTAAGAGTATTAGCATGAGAATTCCTGATAAAATAGCTTTCATTTCTCTCTAGGAGAGTATGGGTAAGCAAGGAAAAGGAAGCAAGTTGCTGTAACTGCAACAGTGCTGCTCTCAGAATTTATTTCTAACTATCCTGAAGTCTCTTCAACTTGGTAATAAATTTGTTTGCAAACTCCGAAAAGTGGATAGCCAAAATATTTATTTGAATGTGTATTTTTATTAAACTAGACAGCATTATTACTGCCACAGATTAAAGACCTGTAATGTGACTTTAATATTGTTATTAGATGGTAATGTCTTAGGATAGCGCTCTGAAGATGAAATAGTTCTCATTTACTTTTCCCCATAATGAATACTAATGTGTCAGGGGACAATAGACATCTTTGCCTTCTGTTCAGTTTGGCCAAATAGGAAAGACAAGAACGGAAGACAACAATTAGTCATCTGTGAGTGAATGCAACTGGAAGTTGTGAGTAAAGCCAATTGAAATCCAGTCGTACAGATCTCCCTCTCATTTTTCTGTTTTGACTAAATAAAATAAGAACAGACAGGAGGTTGTCCGGTTTCCAAGATTTCTGGTGGGAATTATTCATAATAGATTTGTTATTTCTACAGTGGTTTACAATACCATTTCATCTCATTATTGGTGATGTTATGCTCATCATATTATGAGCTCTCTCAAGAAGGGAAAAACAGCTCATTTCCTGGAGAGAGTTTGTTTTCTGCACTTACAACTAGAGACTAAATATTTTTGCTCAAGAACAAAAATATTTGGTCTTCTGGACAAAATTCAAGTAATGCTGTCTTCAGTAAATCTGGGTCCCTGTCACAGGTGTAACAGATAGAACAAAATCTAGTTTTATTAGTATGTACATAGGAATATGCCTCTTTACCCATGGTTAAAATTGTTCAGGGCAATTTTTTTCCAAGTTAGGAGCCTGCATTTAGTTATCAGAACTTGTTCACTCTTTCAGTGGAGTACTGTAAGTATAGTTTATAGTAAATAACAACAGGGACCTATGTTAAAGTGGTTACAGATTATATTTTTATAGTCATATAATGTTTTGCTTGTGGCAACAAAAGTTACATATGAATTTGGCACATATGTTATCTCTTTCTCGCTTTGCTCAGCCTAAAGGGCTTCACAGATGTTGGGTAAAAAAGTGCTCTTCCTCACTGGCACTTGCATGACTCAGTCCTAATTCTAGAGGTTTGGGACCTCCAAGGCTTCCAGTCAAATTTGCTGTCTGAAGAAGTGGCAAAAAGTTTGTGCATGCTTTTGTCACACATAGATCATCATAGCGCAGATATTAAGAGTGTAGTTTATAGAGGTGTTACTGCTAAGCACCTAAGAACAGCAGTGAAATTCATTGGATGCGGTTGTATTTCATCACTGCAGTTTTGAGTGCTGCTGAGTCTGGAATATCCTGAAAATCACATTCAGTCTGTGTCTAGACATGCATATAATATGAGAGTGTATCTTTTCAGTGTTGTGGATTTCTTCCGGCAATAAATAAGCAAAACACAGCAGCATATGTTCTGCTACGTTTTACATTATTTAGGAGAAAACAGTTCTATGGGATATTTTAATCATGGAGCTAGTTAACATTTTATTTTAATTAAGTATTTTTGTCTATGATATTACCTAATGCAAATTATTCTGTTGAGAAGACTAACCTTTTATCTCAAGCGTAAATAAAAGAGCAGCACGGTACTTCTCCGTCTGCCCTTGCCTGTTACTGCAGGGTCTGTGCCCTGGCAGCAGGACTCGCTGGTGTGAGAACACTGAGGACTCCTGCGCTGCCGGCAAGGCTTGGGTGTAGTTCTGTCGCACCTTTCTGTGCTCCTGTTTTTCTTTGGAAAATTTCCGCTTTTAAAAAGAAAACAAAAGAAAACCTCCTAGTGATAGTTTTTGGTCTCTGGCTGTTATTTTTTAAAAGGTACAGTTACTGATGTCTCCATACCAGATGGTGTGATCCCATGATGCTTCTTATAAAATGTGATATATAAGCATATATCTCAATAGTTCGGTGTTCATAAT
This sequence comes from Haliaeetus albicilla, assembly GCF_947461875.1. Lineage (NCBI taxonomy): Eukaryota > Metazoa > Chordata > Aves > Accipitriformes > Accipitridae > Haliaeetus > Haliaeetus albicilla. Next base: position 22,825,919 of record NC_091505.1, on the reverse strand, counting down.
ATAAATCAGTCTTATGATATGTTCCAACAGATAAGGCTGGTCCTTTTATATTCCTACTAAGGACCAAATTAATCAAGCACTATTTTGCTTAATTTTTGCTTTATATTCTTGCGTATTTTATTTGGTAGAACTTCATTTTTATCCATAAATACACTCTTGTTTTTTAATAAATTCATTTTCTTGCACAGAACCAGACACAGAACATTATGAAGAGTTTATTTCATTTTTTAAGTAGCACAGTATTTTGAAACTTGAGTCTACCAGTAGAACAGTTGGAAGACTCAAGAGATAACTTTGTTTACCATACATCTGAATTATTGTTACAGTATTCTACTAAATGGTTTAATTAAAAAAATTTTTGTGTCATTCAGCAAATTTCTATTATTCCGTATAAAGAAGTCCTTTCTGATTTTGAGTTTCTTTCTTCAGAAATTCCAGTAGCAACAAATTCCATAGTTTAATCTGCAGATAAACTTACACCTTCTGCAGGAAATGTACAAAACACGAGATGCAGATTTGTGCTGCTAGACAGTGGAAAGGATGAGACCAAGACCTATTGTGATGACTAAATCTGCTGTATAATGAATGTTGAAGTTTTTGTATCCTTCAAGAAAAACAAGGGCTGCAGAATAGCAAGGGTCTGGCTCTTGAAACAAAGGAAGTTATTTATTAAAGTTCTGTAGGCTTAATGTCTTAAGGGTAGAGAAGTGAAAATAATCCTAGCTTCAGGAAGAGTAGAAAGTCTTCAATGCCTGAAGAAAAATAACTAAAAAGAGAAACAGGGAATGGATTCCACATTGAGTGCTGTTGATCAACAGAAACCGTTGAGAGTGAAAGCATATGTATTTGCTTTTTATATATATATATAAAATGCTTTAATTTTATATATATATATATGTAACCCCCCCTCCATGCACGTGTGTGTGTGTGTGTGTATATATATATGTAGATATGTAATTACTGTCAACTTTGAGATTATCTTAAAACTCACATCAACTGACAGCAGGCCCAGCACATCTCTGTGTTTATGCCTTTCCACCCCACTCCTGCATTTCTGTGGAATATAGATGTTCAGCGTATATCCTCGTGCAGGAGGCAAGGAGGCTCCAGCAGTGACTGTCCCACATTTTTCGTTTCTCATCGTCTGGTTCTTTTGCATCCTACTTCTCTGTTGCCTAGGGAGAGAGACAAGGAGTGGGTATGCAACCTCACTCTAAAATGCACATGCTTACACTTAAGCTAATATGCAGCTTGCTTCAATGGCTTCCATTCTCAATGTATTTTTAATGTTTTCTGTCCTTGAAAACAAGATATTTTAATACTTCTCTGAATAGCTTTTCTATGTTGATTTAAAAACTAGCTGTGTTTTTAGATATTTTTTTTTCCTTTCAATTTCTAATCCGTCTGTTTTAAGGCAGGGATTTTTAAGCATCAGGTTTGCAGTAGTGTAGATGAATACCGGCTTGCGTTTGAAGTGAGGTAGAATATGAATGTTGCCAGGTTCCAGTTTGGCTGAAGGTGTAAGTCTTTCGGTGACAGTAAACAGAAGTAACTGAGGTGCTGAGGAACAAAAAAAAGGTTTATTTGTGATATATGGCAAGGTGTTGCAGGTAGGTTTAGTACATAAAGGGAGGTGCGTATTTGTAATATTTGAGAGTGACATAGCTAAAATATTGCTGGGTGCACGTGTTCTGCACTTGGCACGGTTGGGTCTAAGCTTATGGGGTTTTCTGGTCTGCAGAGATCTTCAGTGTCCAGATGGGTTCAGCAAATCTTACCTATTGCCTCAGCAGCAGAAATATGGTACATAAAATAATAAATAATACAAAAAGCAGTAATAAACCACGTCCTTTTTAAAAAAAATGGGGGGGGGGGGGGAAGCATGTGATATTTTACTTTTTCAAGAAATAAACACTATAAAGAAGGAATAAATGAATTATTGCTTCATGTGGTTAAATTTGTGGCTAAATGTTGGAGAGCAAATGGCTGAGGCTTCTTGTGACTTTTTATTTTAAGTGGCCCTTGAGAAAGGTATTGTGATAAGTGGAGAAGTATATGGGAAATCACCCCTTCCTTCCCTAGGTTACTTTTAGGGTTTGTGGTCAGGTATGTCTCCTTTAATGATGATAAATACCTGACCTTATATCTTTGGAATTTCTCAGCTCTTTATCATTGTTATAATATAGTAATATGATAATTTGAAAGTAACATCAGGAAGTTCTTCCCTTCCGTATAGTTTCCTTATAGTTCCTAAGGCCAAATGTTTGCACAACACAGATGCAGTATTTTCCATTGTAATATATTTTGTGGTATAAATCATTAATTCTTATCAAAACTTTAAAAAGGCAATTTGAAGCTTGGGGCTGGGGCGTTTCCTGCCATCACTGTTTTTTATCACAGGGCTGAGGTGGCTGGGCTGGTGAAACTCCTTTGTAAATTTTGACTGTGCAGCCTACTAAGTGGTTTATAGTTTTTTGCAGTGCTTCTAATGGCTAATGATAATTGATTTTTTTCTAACAATAGTAATAATTTAAGCATATGGCTTTAATGAATGTTATCTCATCTTTTTTCTTAATTAAGCAGGTTGTCTTCAGTTAGTAAACACCATTATTACTGAAGAATTTGAAAGTAATAGTTTGTAGACTGTAATCCATTCCTCCCGTGCTACTATTTAAGTTACAAATTTGGATGTCCACAATACTTTTTAGGAGGATTAGAACTATGAAGGAGTTTGGTAAAAGGATCTGATACATAGTCTTGGCTAGGGAGACAGTTAGTTATTTAAATAATCCCAATACCTTTTCTAAGCACTGTGTGCTTTCCCTTAAGATTTCTTGCTAAGAATACCAGTGGTCCTTATTTAACAGCACTAGTGGGTAATAACTCTTAAATTTGCCTACGATTAGGAAAAAATAGTTTTAAAATTGTTTATACATATTTGGCATTAGCAACAGTAGTTAGGTTTGACCTGACTTCATTCCAGTAAGAAAAAACCTAGGCAAATACTTAAGAAAGAAATTTTTCCAAATGTTGGTACATGTTAAAGTCTTACTGAACTATTAAAACCTCAGGTCTTCAATCAATTCATTTTAGTCATGATATGGCCTAAAGTTGAAGTATTTTATAAAAGCTAAACAATGCCAAATGCATTTGGCTGAGATCAAAAGCCAAATCTATTTGTTCTCTTTCATCTTCAGTGTTCCATTTCCTAGGAGTGTGACCTTAGTCAAACATCTATTAAAGTTAGCTTTTGATCTTACTCCCTTTTTTAAAAAAAAGAAAAAAAGTCAATCTTTAAAATTTTCTTCCAGAGACAATCACACTATTGTGTTTTAATGTTCCAGTAGTGTGTGAGTAAATAGGATTCTCTGATGTATGTGATAGAACAGTGGTTAAATGGGACAATCATTTTTGTGTCAGAGACAAGAATCAAAAGGAAGCATTCTTCAGAAGCTGTTAACTGGAAAAATCCCCCCAGGTCAGTGGAAACATGTTAACTGGTCAGTGTGCTGCATTTTTTGGTCCTTTGATGAAAATGCCTTGTAATTTGATAACAGGTAGCTGTTCATTTGAAATACAATTTTCTCTTCACCAGTCAAAGCTGTCTAGTGATTAATCAGTAAAAAGGTTAATTTTCTTCTCAAGTATAAGCAGTTTAGTGGCTTTTTGAAAGAAATAAGGACTGATGGGATTGTGGATATTACATCCTTTATTTCCTGAATAGAATTATAAAGATGTTTCTTGGTCATCTCTAAGTTCCAACACATTAGGGCAGCCTAGCTGTCTCACATTCACTTCTCAGCTCAAGTGAAGTGAGTAGGTCTTCCTTAAATAGGAACTGGTTCCTAAAACTATATAGAGGAATAAAATTACCATTAAGATTTATATTTAACATAGTGAACTGGTCAACTACTAATTAATCCACAGTAACTATCCTATTAAACCTATTCTTAGCAACGTAGTGCCACTGTTAGGGACATCTCAATTAAAGGATATAGTAGATAAATACTGAAAAGATTTATTTAAAAGCAATATCTACAGAAGAATTATAATGTGTCTTTTTAATAAACTATTAAATTGACAGATGTATCTCATTAAATTTCTAATACCAGAGTTAAATGCTTACTGGAAACACATAGGAATATTACTTAGATAACTTTATAATAATGTATAATACTCAACCTATCAATGTGAGAAGAAGCCTTAAAGTAGACTTAAACCTCTCAGTGCTAAAAAGATAGCTGCAAAGAGTACAATATTAATATTGAGAAATGGCTGAGGACTGCAGAGTATAATAATTTTTAAGGGAATGCTTGCAAGGGGTTATTTATATGATGTAGACTTCTGGAAAAGCAAGATGACTAGATACCTGCCATATTTTCCTGAATTGGCTAAAAGAAATTCAATACATCCTGGACATCATTTATATTAAATATATTTTTATTTTTTAAAGTAAATTTAATTAATTTGAATTTAAAAGTCTGAGAATCTATTTTAAGATCTGAATGTACTTTGACTACTGAAATAGTTGCACAAAACCTAAGCTAAAAATGTTTTTTGCTATAGTTTCAGAAGAAATAAAACTGCTATACTGATGCAAACACAGGGGTAAAACTCAGTAGAGTTTATCTGTAAAGATTTGCAAGGTCAAAGGGAATATTTGCATAATTTTAGATTACTGAGTGTTTCAATTCAGTGACTAAATTATTCCTCTCCTTTTTGAGCCTGTATTTGGCTTGGAAGCTGCAAGTTAATTCAGCTTGACCAATGAGTAGAGACACATCCTTTAAGATTTTAAAAATGGTGTAGTTCATCTTCTACGTGTTATTTTTATTCACCAGCTGGAACAAGAAAATAAGCTTCCAGTCAGTGTCTCAGCTTTGAAAAATGTTCTTTACCTTGCATAGCATAAAATGGAAATAGCTATTCTGGCATAACTTCATAAACAAAGAAGATATTAACCTATTGGGACTAAATTACTTGTCTCCTGTGTTATTTGTGTAAGTAAATGTGCATGAATAAGCTTCAACAAAACTATATGAAGGTAACTTAAAAACAGAGAGATCAGAACAATCAGAAGTAAAATTACATAAAAAAAGGAAAAAGTTAAGGTACACAGTCCTCTGTAATCATGTTCCGTAAATTCTCTGGTTGTGTGATCAATAGTCATTAATGTATGCCCCAGGGGAAAACACAGCTTTTTGTGTTTCTTCACCTGAGGTCTAAAGATAGGTAGAAGTTAAATCTGGTTTCTCCAGCCCGTGGGCTGCCTCCTCATTTTTCCTTTGCAGTATTGGAAATTCACACATCTGTCACCTGTTTACAGAAGGTGCCCAAAGCAGCAGCTCAGCTTTGACCTGAGGAAGTGTGTGGGCAATATTCGCTGCCTGACACGGTTGTTCTTGCCTCACAGAAATTTGCTGGAACATTTCATGAAAGCTTGTCCTTTCCCAAGTACGGCCGATCGAATTGCTGTCCAAACCCTGGTGAAATAAAAATAAACTAATCTAAAATATCTCCTTTTCTTCTTGGAGAGAAGAAATACATGGCATGCGTATGCCATGACACACCACTAATGCCAACTCACCACAGAATCCTACTTAAAATAATCAATACTGGTGAAGGGGACTTTGTGGCAAGTGCTACATTCCTGATGACTGTGTGAAGCATCAGGTTATAACTGTTTGGGATGGATGTGTTCTTCCACTCCCTGAATTTCAAAAAAAGAAAAAAAAAAAACCCAACCAATTTTTTCATGCCAAAAGTGTATAGAGAAAGAGATCATAATGTAACAGTAGGTAGAGTCTTCATTGGAGGAGGTAGAGACCTAGAGTCTAGTCCTTGTTCCCCCCTCTGTGTTATTGTATTTTATATTGAACAATTAACAGAAAATTCGTTTGGGAAAACTATGAATCAGCTATTCCAAGAAAATTTAAGTCACCTTTCTGCACTACGTTCTACATCTTTTGTCAAATTGATAGTAATTGTAAATGTGGTAGATTCTACCTTAAAGCTGGAGATCTGCTTGGAGTCTGTCTCACTGATTTCCTTATTTTTTACTGAACCATTTTCCTTTCTTGCCAGAAACGGTACTGCTTTACTAGTCTATCCTAATACCATCCAAAAATATTTTTCACTGTGAATAAGCTGTGGTATTTCAAGTGATCTTAAAGCACTAATATTTTGCTTTCGTTCAACAGCCAGAATTGGAAAGCGATTATAGGTCTCAGAAGAATATTCCATGAATTTATGGTCTTAAGTGATGCTGCTTTCGAACTTGCATCTTTTGAGCTTGCGTTAATTAAATGTCATGTGGAGAGGAGTGCATGGTCTCCCTCTTTTCATTGCTTAGGTTATTGTGCTTCAAATAAGTGTAATATTTTTGTGGGTTTTGTGAACTGGCCACATATTTCTCAGCCTTAAGTAACTAAGAGCAGTGGTAGCTGTGTTATTGTAGTATTCAGTATCTCTTCTGGCAGAGGTCTTGAAAAATTGCTTATGTGGAAGAAATACCATGTAGGAGATGATTCTATGAAGTTGCTAAGCAGAGGAGCCTGGCTTAAATTTTACCGTCTAAGCTAGCACTAGTTGCCACCCCAACTGATGGTCTATTCCCAATAATTTTGGTAAGAAGAACCTAACCTTTGCAAACAATCCCACTGATTTTAAGTTGATTGCAGAGGGGTTGCTGCAAAATGGAGGGATCACAATGCCTATGAGGAAGGCAGAATTGTGTCCTTGGTTGAGTACTTCATCTGCACTTGCAACTTAAGCTAGTTTGAGTTTGATGAATACAAATTTTTTCCCCTCTTCTAGCCAGTGTGAGCCATAGTGGAGAACAGGTTATTGTTCACGGTATTTCTGCTGTTCATTTGCAAGCAAAGTTTCTCTAATGCAGTTGCCGTCGAGTAAAGAGGGAGCTCGCTGCTGCTGTTTGTAGCTTGGTGAGTAATAATGTGAAATTATTATTTGCTTGGTTTCAGTTCTGTGAAAACATCTGAGGAGATACTAGAGTAGTATTTCTCCCCTCTAACACTTCAGCTTCTAGGAGGCGTTAGGTAAGGGATCTGCACGGTAAGAAAGCCCGTAGCGTTGGTCAGGCTGGTCCAGCTGAAGTGAACAGCGGCTAGCAGGGGTAATATTGTAGCAGTCCAGTCTCTAACAGCAGTGCTGAACTTGACAGTATATTGAGGTTTCATCTGAAATAGTGTAGCATGATGAATTTATGGAACTCGGTATTCAGTTAAAATCCTTGTAATATACCTTTTTTTAAAATGTGATCTGTGACGGCTAGGACGTAGCGGAGCCGTGCCATCTGATACAAAAAAAAATATTTGTATGGTATTTTCCAATCACAAGTAGGAAGTAGCTTGAAATCACTCACAAAGATATCCTTATTCTCTGAAGACCTTCCAGCCCAATTAATTTTACAAACTCGAGAGATTTGTGCCAATTCCAGATAAGCTTTCAGACTTTTTGGTACTTAACTGAAAGGACCTCCAAAAACTTCAGCAATTTCCCCATCATTACCGCTTGTGGACAAGTGCTTTAAACCCACAGAAATTGATTTAATGGGAAAGGAGTAAACGTGGAGAAAAAAAAAATAATAACAGCTAATTCTAATTTCAGATGGCAGCACATGCACCGTGACAGACTTCTGT